>NC_064619.1:282531198-282848198 GCF_023898315.1 Schistocerca nitens
ATGGTCCTCGCCGATACCCCAGGAGCAACAGTGTCCCTAATTTGCTGGGAAGTGGTGGTGCGGTCCCCTACGGCACTGCGTAGGATCCTACGGTCTTGGCGTGCATCCGTGCGTCGCTGCGGTCCGGTCCCAGGTCGACGGGCACGTGCACCTTCCGCCGACCACTGGCGACAACATCGATGTACTGTGGAGACCTCACGCCCCACGTGTTGAGCAATTCGGCGGTACGTCCACCCGGCCTCCCGCATGCCCACTATACGCCCTCGCTCGAAGTCCGTCAACTGCACATACGGTTCACGTCCATGCTGTCGCAGCATGCTACCAGTGTTAAAGACTGCGATGGAGCTCCGTATGCCACGGCAAACTGGCTGACACTGACGGCGGCGGTGCACAAATGCTGCGCAGCTAGCGCCATTCGACGGCCAACACCGCGGGTCCTGGTGTGTCCGCTGTGCCGTGCGTGTGATCATTGCTTGTACAGCCCTCTCGCAGTGTCCGGAGCAAGTATGGTGGGTCTGACACACCGGTGTCAATGTGTTCTTTTTTCCATTTCCAGGAGTGTATATATTAAGGACTAGCCACTCTGTATTCTTGAAGATGCAAAGCAAGTTCTTTTTGCTGATGATACAAGAATAGTAATAACACCCAACAAGCAAGAATCAGCTGAGGAAACAGCAGATAATGTCTTTCAGAAAACTGTTCCCTGCAAATGGACTCTCACTAAATTTTGAGAAAACACAGTTTATACAATTCTGTTCAGTAAATGGCATAACACCATTGATAAATATAGACTATGAACAGAAGTCTGTTGCTAAGGCAGAATACTCATAATTGCATTCATGAGGAATTGAATTAGAAGAAACACATCGATGATCTGCTGAAAACGTTAAGTTCAGCTGCTTATTCTATGAGGTTTATTGCAAATTTTGGTGATAAACATATCAGTAAATTAGCCTACTATTCCTATTTTCATTCACTGCTTTCATATGGCATCAGATTTTGGGACAATTCGTCATTAAGAGAGAAATTATTCATCGCACAAAAGCATGTAATCATATAATTGCTGGAGCTCACCCAATATCACCTTGCAGACATTTATTTCAGGTACTTGGGATATTCACAGTACCTTCACAATACATATATATTCACTTATGAAATTTGTCATTAAAAACCCATCCCAATTCAAAAATAACAGCAAAGTGCATAGCTACAATACTAGAAGAAAGGTTGATCTTAAATATTCTGGATTAAATTTCACTTTGGCACAGAAAGGGGTGAATTATGCTGCCACAAAAATCTTTGGTCGTTTGCCAAATAGTATTAAAAGTCTAACAGACAGCCAACCAACATTTAAAAGCAAATTAAAAGAATTTCTGAAAGACAACTCCTTCTACTCAATAGATGAATTCTTAGATATGAAGTACTATCTGTAAAAAAATTATGTAAAAAAAACTTATGTTAAAGTGACACGTTCCACATCATTACAAAAGTCTTATTCATGATCTATGGATCAAGGATTAATGTATGTATGTATGATGGTTACCTTCAATAAACCAAAGCACAGATGCATCATCCTCAAAAACAAAAGAATTCGAGAACCCTGCAGAGTATGGCAGTGATAATGATGAATATGTAGATTAAATTCATCAGAAAGTGCAGTAGGCAGTGACCATAAGTTACAGCTTTTGTGTTAAATTACAGTTACGTTGTAAATTGTTTAAGTTACGTTCTTGTGTATACTCACAATAGGTAAGTAGTATTAGGTTTCGATTCAAAAAGTCTTATCATTGTATGAATCATCTGTATTTTTCTGTGTTATGTTTTGCAAACATCTAATTATCTTCAGTTTCATTGTGAACTGACTTACACTGATTGGCATCCGAATCCCTCCAAATATCAAACATTGTTCAGTTGAGGTTTCCTGTGAGACCTCACAATACAAACACAAATTCCACTAATTCTACAGACTGAATCCAGGCTCCACCTTTTGTAGCACCCACTATCAGCCATTCTCGCAAAACAGCACACGAATTTTCTACTCGCTATTTTCCTGCTGAGAAGCTACTTTGTTCAATAAGGTAAGTACTGAAAGTGTGTGAATGATGTTACAAATATCACCACGGGAAGTTAACTTTTTGTAAGACTACCTAGTATGGCAATTTCATTCAGTGTGGTACATACTTATTCTAAATAATGGTTTCAGATTAGTCAAGCTGGGATAGTATTTTTAGAATTGTTCAGTTTCACAGAGTAGCAAATGATTCTCTTTGAAGAGTATTCAGAAGAACTGTTATTAGATTCTATGTGAGGTTACATACCTTTGATGGTGTAGCAATGGTGGTGAGCTCTGCGTACGGTAGGCATTGTTTTCGAAGAAATGGAAGAAGCCCATAATGATAAGGAAAATCCCAACATGTCATCCGTGGCTTTGTCCAGCAGCTCATTCAGAAGTAAAAGGAATTTTGCTTTCAGTTCTCTTTTACGCCTGTGAAAAAGTTTCCTGACACAGGGAATATCCAATCAGTTCCATCAACTGGTGGTTCCCAGTTTTTTTTTTTTATATCAGTAAGTTTTTCATTTCCATCTTCAGCTTGTATCAGCAATGAATGAAAAAGAAAAACACTAGGCTTTGTAGCTCGAGTCACAACCATAGTGTCGAAAGAGCTCGTCATTGCAAATGTCAAATTGTATCACTCATTTAGTCGAGACTGGAAAGAAGTATTACTCTCCTTACAGCATTAAAAACAATTTACATATGTTGGTTACATTTAGTTGGCAGAATTATATGCCCTAATATTCAACAAATATAAACTGTCCAGTGATTACATTTTTCACTTCAAACTTCTCAAAATTTGCAAGGTTTTTTACTTTACTTCGAAGTATCACAATAACTATACGTAATAGCAAAAAACTGGGTCTTTATCAAGCTGTGATATCAGACTATATTATGTGAAAAAATCAATCTTTTACCTGAGAGTTTCTTGAAAATCAAGTGAGAAAGATCACCTTGCGAAGAACACCCATGAATCCCAAAACACTGGAGAAGTGGGATATCAAATTCATTATGCAAGGTAATTAATTGATCAAATAATTACCCCCACCACCTGATGACATCATGGGTTTTCCCCAGCCAGCACATGGGTCCCCTTTCTAGCCCCCACCTCTCCCCTCCCCTCCAATGATGTAATCCAACACGGTGTCCCAGGGAAAAAATGCCTGGAAAAGGACACAGTCTTTGTCAAACTACTGGACAGGGAACACCTCATGATGGTAGGCTAGTGTGCAAAAGGCATTGTTTAAACAATTTGTTTCAGAATATTGTTTATTTATTTCTGCAATCACAATACACTTTAAAATAGACGCTGGTGTTATGCGATTTTCACTCTGTAGCAGAGTGTGTGCTGGTATGAAAATTCCTGGCAAATTAGAATTGTGTTCCAGACTGAGACTCGAACTTCAGACCTTTGCCTTTCGCGAGCAAGTGCTCTACCGACAGCTACCACAGCACAACTCACAACCTGTCCTCATAGCTTCAAATGTGCCAGAACCTCGTCTCCTACCTTCCAAACTTCACATAAGCTCTTCTGCAAACTTTGCAGAACTAACACTCCTGGAAGAAAGCGTATTGTGGAGACATGGCTTAGCCACAGCCTGGGGGAAGTTTCCAGAATGAGAGTGTACCTGGTTATGAAACTTACTGGCAGATTAAAATTGTGTGCCAAACTGAGATTCGAACTCGGGACCTTTGCTTTTCGTGAGCAAGTGCTCTACCGACTGAGCTACCCAAGCACATATTAATGCACAATCCGCTGCAGAACGAAAATCTAATTGAGGAAACATCCCCCAGGCTGTCTCTAAGCCATGTCTCCACGATACCTTTCCTTTCAGGAGTGCTAGTTCTGCAAGGTTCAAGAGAAAAGCTTCTGTGAAGTTTGGAAAGTAGGAGACGAGATACTGGCAGATTTGAAGCTGTGAGGGTGGGCCATGAGTCATGATTGGGTAGCTCAGTCGGTAGAGCACTTGCCCACTAAAGGCAAAGGTCCCGAGTTTGAGTTTTGGTCTGGCACACAGTATTAATCTGCCAGTAAGTTTCAACTCTGGTACTTCTTTTTTTTATTCTGATAGCGAAAGGAACCATGTAATTACACTGTCACAGATCACTCTAAAAGTATCTGAAAACTTCCTTGCGCTTGCTCCATCCACCAGTGCTGCAGCTGCTGGAAGGAGCCATGTGCTGGGCTCACGGCACCGGCCAGTGTCCAACAAGTGGAACCCACAGGGCTGTGCTAAGCATTTCATGTCACGCAGGGCAATACCTCCACCTTCTGCCTCTTTGGCACTGTTTCTTTCATTGTGGCACACGGTTAGTTACCCCTTGTCGTTGAACACAAATGGCTACAGGAGTTATTAAATCTGGTGTTTAAGCAGTGTGTGGAATATTGTCACATATATATCTTGAAGATGTCACAAAACTCTGCAAAAAGCTGCTGCTTGAGAAGATATGCCACAGGAAATATAAATTAGACAATTCCCATGACAAATATGAATACATCACAAAAGTACTCGAAACTCAATTGCACACAAAACACTGCGACAGCCATAGTCAGAATGTTTAAACAAAAGGGCGTTGCGTGGAATATTTCACACAGTTGATAAATTGAAGATGTCACAGGAACTAAATGCAACACTGCACAAAGAGAGAGAGCTTTGCATATGACAAGAATATTTAAACGATTTGTAATGTAATAACACTTTTTATTCTGAGGAATATCGCCACACTTGAACACAGACTCTAAAAAGATTGCGGCAGGTTCTGGCACACTTGTGAAACGTCCCAGTCTTCATCCAGACTTCCTCCTGAGACACTTCACACTCTTTTGTGGGAAATACCACAGCCTTCCCTTGTCTTTGAGCACAAACTGCTTCAAGTGTTATTAAACCCAGTTGAATATGTTTCTAAATACACTTTCAAAGTGATCGCTTCACAGTAATGCGCATCAAGATGTGTCATAAATAGATCGTTAGACAATCTGCCCAGATGGATTTCACAAATTCAATATATAGTTGCACAGTAGGATATATTAATTACAACTACAGGTCGATACTGCTTTGGAATATTTGCATGCATAAACAAATTAGGTAAAGTGGTTGATGCCTCAACACATATGCAAATATTGCGCTAAACAATTTGTTTCAAATACACTTGCACACGAAACACTGCACTGTCTTCCTAGATGCACACTGAACGTAAATACATCATAACAATAAATGAAAGCAAATACACTCGAAAACACATCGTACAGGAATACGGTTTATAAACTGAAACTAAAGTAAACGAGCACAGATATGTCGCGACGAAACTCTAAATACGATCTTACATCTCATAACAATATTGTTAAATATACTATCACAGTAGTTTGCTTCATGGGGCATGGTTGTAACCTAGGACCCGCAAAGCGGCGCGCCAATCAGTGGCCAGAGCTCGACACAGTGATCCAGCGACCGGAAGTGGGCACGTCCAGTACAAAGAACGGATCAGTGGAAAAAGTGGGTATTTGCAGAGTGCAGTAGATCCCTCATACAAAAGCTCGCGAAATCCATGGCAAGCAGACTAGCACCAACGTTTCCTTTGTGTTCACACCAGAATTAATCAGCAGGAGGGGAAGAATGTTGTACTCATTGGCTGTCTGGGTGAAATGGTAGGTGCATGGAGTAGAGGTTATATCAACCATCAGCATGGTGCAGTCACTCTCATTCTGCTATCGTCAGTTCGCATGTGTAGTTGCTTGTGTGTTCTTGTAAAAAAAAATTTTTTTTTCAGGAAAAAACCATGAAGTGCACAATTTACAACAACAGCAGCAGTAGCAGAAGCAGACGCCTTCGCCAGGACACCCTGGCATTTAAATTAATTGTTCCAACCACTCAATGTTCCTGTGAGTCCCATAATTTTAGTATCCCTCACAGCAACTGTTCAGGTCATAGTCGGTAGAGGCATACCTCTGTAATACTGAGATTTTGAACTGTTTGCTGCTGTAATTTTAGTGTGTAACGAATTTTTATTCCATAGCTGACATTACAGTCCTCGTTTTTTTTTTTTCTTGTCGTTGTAGCCTTCGTCTCTGAGATGTAGGCAGATCTAGATCGGCAGCTGGAGGCTGAGAGAGTATTGCCGCAACAACCTCCAGCAGTAATTATCGAGTTGGGGCCGCAAGAATGTAAGTGCAGGAATGAAACAACTATTATAGAATTTTTTTCATGTAAAGTACTATAGTTCTAATGATGAAGGCTGGGGAATGTACATACTTTTATTTTTCGTAATATGTTTCGTTCAGCTGCCTGAGACATATTCTTTGCTTTTCTGGATGAGGAAGGACACGTAGAGCTATGTGTCGAGCCTGAGAGCCAGGAGACAATGATTAAGCCTTTCAAGTGACAAAATACGATTTTAAAATTCAGTGTATGTGTGTGTGTGTGTGTGTGTGTGTGTGTGTGTGTGTGTGTGTGTGTGTTTGTGTGTGTGTGTTTTTATACATAAGTGATTTCAGTGAACTAGAGAATACGATTTTCTGTTTATATTTCAGTGAGCTGTTATTGTTGTGGTCTTCAGTCCTGGGACTGGTTTGATGCAGCTCTCCATGCCACTCTACCCTGTGCAAGCTTCTTCATCTCCCAGTAACTACTGCAACCTACATCCTTCTGAATCTGCTTAGTGTATTCATCTCTTGATCTCCCTCTACGAGTTTTACCCTCCACGCTGCCCTCCAATACTAAATTGGTGATCCCTCGATGTCTCAGAACTTGTCCTACCAACCGATCCCTTCTTCTAGTCAAGTTGTGCCACAAGCTCCTCTTCTCCCCAATTCTATTCAATACCTCCTCATTAGTTATGTGATCTACCCATCTAATCTTCAGCATTCTTCTGTAGCACCACATTTCGAAATCTGCTATTCTCTTCTTGTCCAAACTATTTATCATCCATGTTTCACTTCCATACATGGCTACACTCCATACAAGTACTTTCAGAAACGACTTCCTGACACTTAAATCTATACTTGATGTTAACAAATTTCTTTTCTTCATAAATGCTTACCTTGCCATTGCCAGTCTACATTTTATGTCCACTCTACTTCGACCATCATCAGTTATTTTGCTCCCCAAATAGCAAAACTCCTTTACTACTTTAAGTGTCTCATTTCCTAATCTAATTCCCTCAGCATCACCCGACTTAATTCGACTACATTCAATTATCCTCGTTTTGCTTTTGTTGATGTTCATCTTATATCCTCCTTTCAAGGCACTATCCATACCGTTCAACTGCTCTTCCAAGTCGTTTGCTGTCTCTGACAGAATTACAATGTCATCAGCAAACCTTAAATTTTTTATTTCTTCTCCATGGATTTTAATACCTACTCCGAATTTTTGTTTCGTTTCCTTCACTGCTTGCTCAATATACAGATTGAACAACATCGGGGAGAGGCTACAACCCTGTCTTACTCCCTTCCCAACCACTGCTTCCCTTTCGTGTCCCTCGACTCTTATAACTGCCATCTGGTTTCTGTACAAATTGTAAATAGTCTTTCACTCCCTGTATTTTACCCCTGCCACCTTCAGAATTTGAAAGAGAGTATTCCAGTCAACATTGTCAAAAGCTTTCTCTAAGTCTACAAATGCTAGAAACTTAGGTTTGTCTTTCCTTAATCTACCTTCTAAGATAAGTCGTAAGGTCAGTATTGCCTCACATGTTCCAATATTTCTATGGAATCCAAACTGATCTTCCCCGAGGTCGGCTTCTACTAGTTTTTCCATTCGTCTGTAAAGAATTCACGTTTGTATTTTGCAGCCGTGACTTATTAAACTGATTGTTCGGTAATTTTCACATCTGTCAGCAGCTGCTTTCTTTGGGATTGGAATTATTATATTCTTCTTGAAGTCGAGGGTATTTCGCCTGTCTCATACATCTTGCTCACCAGATGGTAGAGTTTTGTCAGGACTGGCTCTCCCAAGGCTGTCAGTAGTTCTAATGGAATGTTGTCTACTCCCGGGGCATTGTTTCGACTCACAAGGGAACCTGCCCATCGCATCCCCCTTAGATTTAGTTATAAGTTGGCACAGTGGATAGGCCTTGAAAAACTGAACACAGATCAATCGAGAAAACAGGAAGAAGTTGTGTGAACTATGAAAAAAATGAACAAAATATACAAACTGAGTCGTCCATGCGCAACATAGGCAACATCAAGGAAATTGTGTGGTCAGGAGCGCCGTGGTCCCTTGGTTAGCGTGAGCAGCTGCGGAACGAGAGGTCATTGGGTCAAGTCTTCCCTCGAGTGAAAATCTTAATTTTTTATTTTCGCAAAGTTATGATCTGTCCGTTCGTTCATTGATGGCTCTGTTCACTGTAATAAGTTTAGTGTGTGTTTTGCGACCGCACCGCAAAACCGTGCGATTAGTAGGTGAAAAGACGTGTCTCTCCAAAGGCAACTGAAAACATTTTATCGCAAGGTCATAGGTCAACCGATTCCTCCACAGGAAAAGACGTCTGATATATTCTATACGACACTTGTGACGGCATGTGCGTCACATGACAGGAATATGTTGTCGACCCACCTAACTTGTACACTTGGCGAATGCGTAAAAAGATTCTTCTATCTTGCCCAATTTAGGTTTCCTTGTGGATGTGATAATCACTCCCAAAAAGTGATGAAAACATACGAGTTTGTCACATAAACTGCAACAAATGAATGCAACAGTTTCACAGTCGCACAGTTTTCCCTGTGCTCTCTCAAAACATATGTTTTTAACGTTTTCAAATTTTTCCGTGTGTAGACCGTCAAATCCTGCATATGTCCAAGCAAACCTGAACATGTCCTGGAATTTTGGAGAGCGAAGGTGATTATATAAAAAATTAAGTCAAGGGAGGACTTGAACCGAGGACCTCTCGTTCAGCAGCTGCTAACGCTAACCACGTGACCACGGTGCTCCTTAGCTCATATTATCCATGATGTTGCCTATCTTGTTCAGTTTTTCAAGGCCTATCCACTGTGTCAACTTACAACTAAATCTGAGGGGGCGCGATGGGGAGGTTCCTTTGTCAGATCTTTCAGTGCTCTGTCAATCTCTTCACGCAGTATCATATCTCCCATTTCATCTTCATCTACATCCTCTTCCATTTCCATAATATTGTCCTCAAGTACATCGCCCTTGTATAGACCCTCTATATACTCCTTCCACCTTTCTGCTTTCCCTTCTTTGCTTAGAACCGGGTTTCCATCTGAGCTCTTGATATTCATGCAAGTGTCTCTCTTTTCTCCAAAGGTCTCTTTAATTTTCCTGTAGGCAATATCTATCTTACCCTAGTGAGATAAGCCTCAACATCCTTAAATTTATCCTCTAGCCATCCCTGCTTAGCCATTTTGCACTTCCTGTCAATCTCATTTTTGAGAAGTTTGTATTCCTTTTTGCCTGCTTCATTTACTGCATTTTTATATTTTCTCCTTTCATCAATTAAGTTCAATATCTCTTCTGTTACCCAAGGATTTCTAGCAGCCCTCGTCTTTTTACCTACTTTATCCTCTGCTGCCTTCACTTCTTCATCTCTCAAAGCTACCCATTCTTCTTCTACTGTATTTCTTTCCCCCATTCCTGTCAATTGTGCCCTTATGCTCTCCTTAAAACTCTGTACAACCTCAGGTTCTTTCAGTTTATCCAGGTCCCATCTTCCTAAATTCCCACCTTTTTGAAGTTTCTTCAGTTTTAATCTACAGTTCATAACCAATAGATTGTGGTCAGAGTCCACATCTGACCCTGGAAATGTCTTACAAGTTAAAACCTGGTTCCTAAATCTCTGTCTTACCATTATATAATGTATCTGATACCTTCCAGTATCTCCAGGCTTCTTCCATGTATACAACCTTCTTTCATGAGTCTTGAACCAAATGTTAGCTACGATTAAGTTACGCTCTGTGCAAAATTCTACCAGGCGGCTTCCTCTTTCATTCCTTACTCGCATTCCATATTCACCTACTACGTTTCCTTCTCTTCCTTTTCCTACTGTCGAGTTCCAACCACCCATGACTATTAAATTTTCGTCTCCCTTCACTACTTGAATAATTTCTTTTATCTCATCATACATTTCATCAATTTCTTCATCATCTGCAGAGCTTGTTGGCATATAAACTTGTACTACTGTAGTCGGCATGTGTTTCGTGTCTATCTTGGCCACAATAATGCGTTCACTATGCTGTTTGTAGTAGCTTACCCGCACTCCTGTTAATTTATTCATGATTAAACCTACCCCTGCATTACCCCTATTTGATTTTGTATTTATAACCCTGTAGTCACCTGACCAAAAGTCTTGTTCTCCTGCCACCGAACTTCACTAATTACCACTATATCTAACTTCAACCTATCCATTTCCCTTTTTAAATTTTCTAGCCTACCTGCCCAATTAAGGGATCTGATATTCCATGCTCCGATCCGTAGAACGCCAGTTTTCTTTCTCCTGATAACGACGTCCCCTTCAGTAGTCCCCACCCGGAGATCCGAATGGGGGACTATTTTACCTCCGGAATATTTTACCCAAGAGGACGCCATCATCGTTTAATCATACAGTAAAGCTGCATGCCCTCGGGAAAAATTATGGCCATAGTTTCCCCTTGTGTTCAGCCGTTCGCAGTACCAGCACAGCAAGGCCATTTTGGTTAGTGTTACAAGGCCAGATCAGTCAATCATCCAGACTGTTGCTCCTGCAACTACTGAAAAGGCTGCTGCCTCTCTTCAGGAACCACACGTTTTTCTGGCCTCTCAACAGATACCCCTCCATTGTGGTTACACCTACGGTACTGCTATCTGTATCACCGAGGCACGCAAGCCTCCCCACAAGCGGCAAGGTCCATGGTTCATGGGTGGAGGGGGGGGGTGGTTTCAGTGAGCTATAGAATTCGATTTTCAGTACGATTTTCTGTGTGCATGTCTCTAACATTTTCAAGAAATAATTATGTTCAGTATATTATCGTTGGAGGTAGCGTCAGTGAGCAGATAGATGGTCCCAAGGCGAGGGTGAAATGCCACAGTGTATGAGATGGTGGCTGCTGAGGAAGCTGAAAGGCAGCGCCATCTCACCATTAGCTGCGATTATCACAGGTAATAAGCACAAAATACGAAAATTAAAAAAAATACGAAATACAAATGATTATCATCCACCACCTATATCTCAGCTGTTGGTTATATCATCCACAAAAACTTCCATTGTATATAGAGCAAAACTTGATGTACTTGAAGAAGCGCTTATATCACTAGTGCGTATATTTTCGACAAATGTGCGTGGTACTTGATTGACTACATTAATAGTAACAGAATTTCTGTGGAGATTCCCACTGTCTCCTTCAAATATGATGTAATTAAGAAATCTTTTGGCCAGTCTTCTTTGGCCACTATCCATTCTTTCTGGCTTAATGGCCTAAGCGTTTGATAACAAAGTGCTTTCACTTTCATGTTTTTGATGTGTTATTTGCCAGTTGCCTCAATTCTTACTACAGATCTTCTGTCTTCTTCTTCTTTCTCTGCAGCTGTGTACCGTCAGGAACTTTTGTGGATGTTGATGGCTCTGTTGGTGATTCTTGCAACAATAAATCAAGAAATTTGTATGCAATATATTCATGTATCTATTAATTTATTTGTGGATGTGTTTGTTTCAGCTACCCAATCAGGAGATGGTTGGAAGAATATATCGAAAGAATGTGAAAGTTCTTGGAATTTCTTTAATTGCGTTCGAAACATGTTGCTATTACGAAACATCAACATTCCAGCTCCTATTATTATAATGACAAAGGGACATACAGCTTTATGCTAATGGGTATACTCAACACAAAATGTGAGTTAATTATGGTGGATATTGGTGCTAATGGCAGAATATCTGAAGGAGAAGTAATAAAAAATATTAAAGTTTGGAATCTACAGGAAAACAACCAATTGCAGATTCCACGGCCAGCAGAACAGCCAAATACAGAAAAGAAGTTTCCATATGTGTTTCTTGGCGATAAAACCTTCCAGTTGCATACAAATTTATGAAAGCATACAACAAAAATGTGTTAAATGACAAGAGAATAATTTTTAACTATCATTTGTCTCATCTATGCACTGAAAATACTTTTGGCATCCTCATAGCAAAATTCAAGAGTCTTTTTAAAAAATCTATTAATTTATCACCAGAGAAAGCAAAAATTGTCATATTGGCTTGTTGCCATTCATACAATTTATTAATAGCAATTTGTTCAGCATAGAGAGGTAGACATGGAAGATTGTGGTACAGGTACTATTAAATCTTGTGTCTGGAGGAATGATCACAGTGTGAAGTTTCCACAGTCATCCAAAGCAGGGAATTCTTTATTGCTAGCAAAGCAAGTACGAAAAGACTATTGTGAATACTTTGTGACAGATGGAGAAGTTTCCAGCTGTGTCATTATACAATGAGGAGCCAAAACATTATGGCCACTGCCTACCATGAGATTGAATGACTCTTACTGGTGTTGCGGGCATGTGGCACAATAAGGAAACAATGTAAGCAGAGCAGAGACGAATGGGCTGTCGTTATAGCGAAGGTATGATCCACAAAAGCGGAAATCCACTGATATAAGCTTTTTTGACAAAGGGCACTTTGTTGTGGCGCTGCGACTGGAAACGAGAATCTCTGCAATGGCGAAGCTGATCGCCTGTTGGTGTACTACTGTCGCCAACACATATGGTAAGTGCTTGAAGGATGGTGAAATAAAGAGTGGGCAATAAGCTATTGGCTGACCATGTCTCATCACAAAATACAGAGGTAAGAGGATCCCCCACTGTGTAATCCAGAATATGCAGAGCTCTGTGGCAGATCTGACAACAGGGTACAATGTTGGTGCAGGCATAAGTTCTTCGAAGCACACCATTCAAAGGTCATTGTTGACAATGAGGTCCACATCACGCAACCCCTACATATTCCTGCGTTGATCCAACGACATCATCAGGTATGATAACAGGTGGGCACAGCATCACTGAGTTTTCATCATGAGTCAATAGAAAAGTGTCGCTGTCGAATGAATCCCATTTCTTGTTACACAAAGTCGTTGGTTCGCTCCCCACACGCTGTCATCTAGGTGAATAGCTGCACAAGACATGTACTGCGCCACAGATGCAGACAGTGAGGGCAGAAATATACTATGGGGTACACTGAGCTGTACTTCCATGGGTTCTGTGGCGATAATCGAAGGCATCATTACAGCAGTAAACTATCTGAACATTATTGTGGATCACGTGTATTGCTTCATTCTTGAAGTCTCCCCTATAACTGTGACATCTTCCAGCTGGATAACTGTCCAAGGTACAAGGTCAGAAACTTGCTACAGTGGTTTGAGAGGCATTTAACTCACACTGACGTCTTGGTCAGCAAATGTGCCTGATCTACACTTACTGGAACACATATCAGCCGCTGCTATGTGCCCCTAAACCACCATCCCATAATTTGTGGGGATTTCTTGGACTGTGTGTAGATATCTGGTGCCACATACTTGTGGAATCCTGTCAAGGACTTGTAGAATCCATGCCAAGCAGAATCTCTGTTATACCGTTTTTCGAAAGTGAAACAACACACTGATAAATGGGTGGTCATAATGAGGTGTAGAAAATGTGACAAAACACAAATAAACATTTTTGTAAAACATTAGTTATCTGATTTTCGCGTGTGGTAATTGCAACCTACTCTTCCATTTGGTCTTCTAAGGAGATGGTTCATTATAGTATCACGGTGAGAGAACATACACAACGTCAGCAGAACACTGGATAACATTTATTTCATTATTTTATTGCTCTTTTGCCTGTACGATGTCTGAAGAATATTTATTTTTTCTTCACATCTGCCTGCGTGATGCTGGCTTGCAAAAGATGCAACACCTCTACCATTTTGTTCAGAGCTAGTATTCTTTTATTTTTACCCAGATCATCACTCGACCTTACTTTCCACAACCGTGGAAACTCTTGATACAGTGATATAAACTGCAGCACTAATTCTTCGAAAGATCGCAAAGGAACATCACTATCATGGTCTGTCATCTTCGAAACACGTCATTCAGCTGCTTGACTACACGATCAAACATGCTAATCAGAACTTGTCAAATTTCCTAACGGTAACACTGACCACCTTAAACAGCAATCAGTGCTAACATTAGACCTCTGCGAGGAATTTTTGAGAAAGTTGTGACTGTGAGATAACCTAATGGGGACAAAACAATCCGACTGTGACTTGTTTCCGAAACACTCCAGTAGAGTGTAATCAACAGTAAACAGGTGGGTCAGGAACAGACGTACTCCCAGCACAAAAGCAAGTTGTAACAATACATATTAACATTGGTCACCAGCCTAATTAGGCATTCTTGTACCAAGCAATGTAATAAAGCAAAAGGTAGTGCTAAGGCTAGCCTAACCTCCCTTGACACACACACACACACGCGCGCGCACACACACACACACACACACACACAAAACTCTCTCTTTATTCACACTGCAACACAGTAACCTAACTTTGCGGATAAATGTACTACTAACTTCGAAGACAGAAAAACCAATGACCAATGACATAGCAAACAGTAACACATGCCTCTCAACAACAATTACCTTAAATGAACTAGATGCAGCAATTTATGGAACCAATCACCAACAAAAGTGAAACTAATAGCAGTACTAAACAGGGAAGAGCACGAAATGATTCTGATTTAAATCAGGGGCTATTAATGATCATACTCTACAACATCATTCCATAGTACAGGGACCATATGTCTGTGCACTAACCAACTTGCATTAGAATAGCTAACACAGTAAATATTTCTTTCTTAAGCTGAGTTTTAAGCAATTAAACAGAATGCAAATCTAACTACACTGGCTCTGAAGGAAGCTTTGCTTTGCTTTGTTTACTAACTAGCTTAGCACATGAGGGCCCTTAAACTTCCATAGTTTGAAGAACCTTGCTCATGAAGAAAAGTAGACAAGTATGTATGAGAAATGGTAAGTATTCTCATAAACAATTATTAATTAAGTAAAGCACAACAAACTATAACTCTTTAAATAACAAATGTGCTTTGATAAGGAGTCTTCTAACCTACTCAAGATATAGCTGGCTGTGGAAATGCCAACACAACATTGAATTCAAGTTCAAACCCCTTCTCATGAAATGAACACTGATAAAACTTTGTAATTCTGATCACAGTGCGTAAATGCAACAATTAATTATCGTTTTCACTTCAAATTAATATTATTATTCTTTTAACTAAAAACTTTACTATTTTCAGGCAGCTTTTCAAGTAAAGCAAATTATTTAAGAAAAGACTGCAGATTGATTTTAAATGCACTAGAAGTGGAGCATTTCTCAAACCATAAAACTGAAGTTTAAACATTATAGCTCCACACATTAAAAACCAATCACAACTATTTTTACAGCTGCTGAGTAAGACTTTCCATAAAAAGTTAGGACACTAGGAATTAAATTCACTAGGATAGGATTGCTGTCCAGGTTTGTGATTTGGGATAATCACAGATGTAAGATTCAGTTTTTAGTAACACCATGATTATTTCGCAAATTTCTGGTTCATTTACAGAGTGCCAAATATAAACAATTTAGTGGAAGCTGGTGGCACTGGTGGTGTAATTTGCACTGGTTGTTAACATGGCAGCGATGCAGTCATGGCAGTACTGTTGGCCTAGCCCTGTTACGGATCTTCTTGTCGTCGGAATCATATTTTTACAGGACCTAAACCCAAGCCACGATAATAGTATCATCAAATGTAGCATCTAAAGCCCATAAATACTGCGCTTAAGGTCCTCTGACCTCAAAACTCCAAGAATATGAGCCACAACGAACCGCTACTGCTAACGAGATGTTATCCACAGCACTGTTCAGCCCAGACTCCTCACCTGTCACGAAAGAAGAGTTGCCACTTACACACCAACCACACCTTTTACACTCTGCCAGGCTACTCCTGTAGCTGTGGGACTTTCCCACATCTTTTACATTCAACCATATGTTCCCTTACTATGGAACAAGTCATTTACAGTACATTATATAACAATCATTCCAATAGTTATTTAAATCCACAAGCACAGCTTAAACAACTTCATTCAAAAAGTTCAAATAACTGAAATATGTATGCATAGTCAAAGATTTCCATGACAGATGCAACACTCTACATAAGCAAGACTACAAATTGACACAGAAATATAGCTACAGATACAAAATAGGTCGAAATAGATGTTACATATTGTCAACCAGAATTCGTGTCAAACACCTCAAAAACGCTCGATGCTTGACAAGCACATCAAACAGCACCATGCATGATAAAATACATGGCAATCATAGTTTGACAAAATTTTTGATCGTTTATGGGATGCTTAAAGGCCTGTCCACATGCAGCGATGTGTCTGCACAGATATCTGCGCAAATGTCTTCTCAAACAATAGATCGCTGCAAATGTTGTGTGTTCACAATTCACTGTGCGCCCACCATCTGTCGATGCAGAAAAGAACTTTCAGTGACAAGCAATTATGTTCTCACAACCTCAAAGTTTATTTCATTCATTCAGAAATGGAGGAAATTCTATTACGGTTTATATTCGCAACTTTTTTTGTAAAAAAAATTATGGAAAACAACATGTAAGAAACAGGAAGAGGTATCAATATGGTGTACGCAGTGGCTACTTAATCGAAGGTAGTTTTCGCACATAAATTTACTTCATGAGGTGCAGCGGAAAACCCAGTGATTCAAAAAATGGTTCAAATGGCTCTGAGCACTATGGGACAACATCTGTGGTGATCAGTCCCCTAGAACTTAGAACTACTTAAACCTAACTAACCTAAGGACATCACACACATCCATGCCCGAGGCAGGATTCGAACCTGCCACCGTAGCAGTCGCGCGGTTCCGGACTGAGCGCCTAGAACCGATAGACCACCGCGGCCGGCAAAAACCAGTGACTGGTGTAATTATATGCAGATGGTTTTGGAAAGGTATAATTATCTTTTAGCACTCATAAGTGATTGTACATCATGGAAACATATTTGTATGCGGATGCTCCTCTCTTAGCTTTCCATAAACATGTATAATATTTGTACATTTCGAAACGAAGGAAGGAAGATTGGATTTAGTGTCCCATCTACACTGAGGTCATTAAGATGGAGCACCAGCTCGGGTTGTGTAAAGGATGGGGAATGAAATCAGCTATGCCCTTTGAAAACAACCATCCCAGCATTTGTTTCGAGCGATTTAGGAAAATCACGGAAAACCTAAATCTGGATGGCCGGACACAGGTTTGAACTGTCGTCCTCCTGAATGTGCGTCCCGTGAACTAACTGCTGCGGCACCTCGCTCGGTATACATTTCGATAAATTCGTAGATGAACCCTCTACAGCACTGACATGTATCTGCCATTTTCAAATTCACTGTTCACACGCAGATGAGGAACACTAGACTGAGCAAAACGCTGACTCAAATACGTTTCTCGTGCGCCATATCTGAGACGATCTACTGCCTACACGCTCCAGCTTTCTTGCGCGGATGTGGTTTGAACTTGCAGAATTCTACAATTTCTCTCAAAGCTCCAATCCCAACATTCGTGTTTGCACACATCTCTTATCTGCGCAAATATCTTGTTCACACTGCACGATATGTCTGCGCGGATGTGATCTGCAACGCATTTGCTTGAGAGATGGCTGCATATGGGCAGGCCGTAAGCCAATCAGCAACGAACAGCTAGTCTCGAGGGAGACCTTCGACCAGGTCGAAGGGGGAGACACGTAAAGGCTGTTGCATCGTATACGTTATCGTTGCAACACACCCTGGGAATATCTGTTGAGTGAATCTCTTGGATGTTTGTTTTCTCTTCACGACGGCGATATGAAAATCTTTGGTTAGAAAAGAAAATAATGCTTTCGTTGGATGCGGCTTTATTTGACGCCACGTATCTCAAGTTAGGCTTGTGAAGCCTTGGTGTTATAGGTTAACTGGTAACGTAAGTGTACGAAATATTTGTTTATAAATTTTATGTCGAAGCGGATACTGAGTAATTATGTTAGGATCTTATCTTCGTGCCGAGACGTATAACATTTGCTAATTGATCACAAATCTAACAATGTGTTTACGATAGAGGATATTTTTTTCTAAACATATGCAAATGGAGAGTGTTTGTCTAACTACTGAAAAAGTGCTTTAGCGTTGTCGTTGCAAGTGATACGTCCGTGTAGGTCACAGAAGCATGTCTCGTTAAGTGTCAGCTTTCCACTTTCCATCAGTACATTTATACCGGCGCGGAAACAATGTATAATGTGTTGCAACTGATTTGATGCAAGAATATTTTTGCAAGTTTCATTTAGATCCGCCAGCCTCATCGTAACTTCAGCCTGCATATAAGATCACTAAAGTTGATGTAGAGCACCATCACTGTGTTTGATGTCAAATATTAGCTATCTCTTTATTCCATTGAAGGGATTTAGTCTTTGTAAAAAGACTCTGAAATTATCAAACTTAGGTTAGGATAAAACAAGTTTCCTGTCACGATAGTTGTGACAAGTATTATTCGTAAATGATAGTTTTGTTTGTAGCGACAATAGCTTCACGTATGTCAGAAAGTCTGTGTATTGTATTAAATAAATGTCAGCTGCCTCCGTTATCAGCTGACATTTACGTTTTCCTGCTATTAATTTTCAACTAATAATTTGGTAGTTTCATAATGCATATTCATTAAAATGTGTAGTGTTTATACCATAATGTAAAGAAGAAACTCAACGAAATAAAATTTGTGTAATTCTGTGTTTCAGGATGATCACAGACGTTCAGTTAGCTGTGTTCGCCAACGTTCTGGGTGTGACACTGTTTCTGCTGGTTGTTCTATACCATTACATCTCTGCAAACCATTCGAAATCCTGACTACTGCGATCAGGTGGTGAGTTGAATTCACTCAGTTACCTAATTGTGATTAAGAAATAAATACTCATTTGCCCTTACCCTTAAAAACAGAATATTAGTGTCAGTCAGGAAAGTGAATTGAACAGTTTGAACATGCAATAAGTTTAAGTTCCAGTTTCACCTCATATTTTATATTGTTGACGTTTGATCGGTATACATACAATGCAGCAAAATATGTGTCGAATTTCTATATTATGTTAATACGCTGTTTCCCAGTGTACCTTGCAGTTTGTTAATCTTAAAGAAAAGTGTATTAAGTGTTGATTGGTTAGCAAAGCGCGAGTTGCATGTAATTGAGTGAGTGTCATTGGGGTTTCAAGTAACCAATTACATGTTTCAAAACAGACAGTGTGGATTTAACTGTGAAATTTCTGCTTGCCTTTTCTTGGGGTCTGCAGTACGGTCAGGAAGACAGAGAGATTATCTTAAATTATCATCACAGAAGTGAACCATGATAAATAGTTGTGCTGTAGCTGGAAAGTGTTTCTGAGACCAATCTTTCCAAAGCATTCCACATACCAAGTTTGTGCTTGTATTGTAATATGAAAAAATAACTTAATTGCTAAAATAGCATACAGTATATCGACATCTACATGACTAATCACAATTCTCAATTAAGTGCCTGGCAGTGCAGTTGACGTGACCCTCCATCAGTGTACATGAGGAAAAAACCTTCTGAGCATACTGGTGAGTAGCTGGGCTGGTTCACCTGTTGGCTATCATCTACCATTGCAGCTAATGGTGCATCCTAGACTGGGTGGGACAAGAGAACTGCCTTTTTTAAGCTTGCATTCATCTTTTTAAAGGCATTCTGCATATCTACAATCCATGCAAGGGGCATTGACCCATGTCATTGTTACATGACAGTGCTGCTGCCAGCAGTGCCTTTATCTCTGCTGTTCCCAGTAGGTGTTGTCAGTAAAAGTTAATGATCACCTGGAATCTTCTTAACTGCAGGAAATCTGTTGGTCGTGGTATGTCCCTAATGACCTTGAGCTTCTCTTTTAACAAACCTATAAGCCTTCCTACAGTCAGTCACATTGAAGATCGTATCTCCGCTAACATGTTTGTGAAATCAATTGTTAGGGACTCGGTAGCAGTTAGGGATGGAACATGTTCAGGGCTTGGCAATCTCCACGAAGTATCCCGTAGCTGTCCTTCTTTTTTACCAGATGCCTTGGTAATGCCCATGGACTGTCCAGTCTGTGTATGATGGCAGTTTGCAACATGTCTTGAAATGTTGCATAAAAATTTCTCTGTTCACTTGCTGCATCAAATTCGGATAAACTTCCAAGCTTTCGATGATGTCCACTATCCTCATCAGGGACTAGTCAGTTTTAGTTCCTGATAAAGGTGATGGTGCCTACCATCAAAAGCATGGAATTCTATTTAAATACGATGTGGCAAGTGAACTGAGAAATTGTTATGCAAGGATTCTGCCGTAAAAAAACTTGGTAACCATATTACTGTCAGGTTGCTGGTAAAATTGAGCTATGGGGCGAGGCAATGGTATTGGTAGCACCTCTGCCTACAATACCTGTGATCTCCTCATTGTTCACCTTAATATGTGATGTACAGCAGTTTATTTCCAGTCTTTGGTGATTAACAAAATCTGCTCCCAGTATTAGCTCAACCACATTTTCTGACATGAACTTCCACTTAAACATTCTATTAAAACCTAAGTCAACTTTCACCTTACAATCACCAGATGTTGTTAAGGGTGAATTGTTGGCTGCCGTAAGGTGGAGGGACATGGCTACCGTTGGTCTCTCTAGGCATGAATAGTAACTACTTACTTCAAACTTGAATTGATCAAATAGCAACGTTTTGCTTTCTTGCCCTATACATACAAACAGTGTGACTAGTCAAGCAAGCATGACTGGTTCAGGACCTATGACGTTTCCTTCATTTGTAATTTGGCACACTTGTGGAAACTTGTGGCCTGCTGTGCCTACTGCAGGCCACTGCCTTAGTTGTACTCTGCCCAGCATTAAAGTCTGATGTCAGTTCCACCTGTGCTGTTTTACCGGTCTGTCCAGCCTTCTAACGTTTTTGACGGCAATTTAAAGCATGAAGTGGACGTAAAATCTTCCCACCTTTTTTTTTTTTTTACAGGGGGTCTTATTTGAGATTCGCACCTGATCAGATGATCTTAACTGGCTGATGCTGGGTACAGGAAAGTTTAAGCCTCTCTCTGTACTTATGAAATAAGTAGATACGCGAACTTTACCTTTTGTTACCGAACAGTGTATTTGAACTTGCTTTCCACATACCTATATGACTTAACAGTAAGTCACTCGCTCCATCCAACATCAGAAACAAATTTATTTGCCGTATTTCACATGAATCATAAAATAGGTCTGGCCTCTACCAAGGCTGGATTAGGAGTTTTTAATATTACTTTTTTCAACTGTTCTTTTCACATAACAGTAGTCAGTGACACAATACGCACAGAGCTGCATAAAAACTCCATGGTTCTCCCATAAACATGGACTAACACATCTATGGATTGTCTCACAGATACTTGTCGGTGCCATTCAACCGCTGCCTCGACCTTCTCGTGGCTGATTTTAAACCTGCACACACAGCCATGTGATGCGCAGTAGGTAGGATTTTACCATCCCAGACTCATATCTAGAATATCACGAGTTTGAGATGGTAGAAAGCTGAGAGGTTCTAGAATTTACACAGAAATTCTTGATTCACTACAGCCTTCGACGTCCGACGTATGTTCTGAGGAGTGGCCACCCAGCGCCACAACATGGTTTCACCTTGGGCTCACCAAATGTTGAAGACACTCACCACACCATGTGTGGAGAACACCCAACAAGTCGTGCAGTTTCCAAAATGCTCGTAGCAAGCCTCTGGGCCCTCACAATCTGCCCTCGTACAAACTGTGCACCTTCTCTATCCCACACATTGACAGCATGCTCACTGATACTACATGTACCATGCATGTATGTGACTAGCAGACATTCCTCTCCAGGTGACGCTGCTATTGTCTGAAAGGGTTTATATTGATAGGTTGGTGGTCATAATGTTCTGGTTGATTGACATATTTCTCAGAATGCTTAATTTAATAACCTTTGTTCATAATTAAGTGTATTCGAATTTGTGGTTAAAAGTTTATAATTCTGTTTCCAATATATTCTATATTATACCAATATATATTCAGTAGGCTGTTCTAATTTCAGTGGTCGTGTGCAGGCACGACTGGGCAAACAGCTTGTGCAGATGCAGGCAGGCAGGAAGGAAGCTGAGTGGTACTCTGGTTGAGCACCAGTGACTGTTGTGGGCAGGTGACACACACACACACACACACACACACACACACACACACACACACACACACTGTATGTGGATTGGTCTACTTGTCGAGTAATCTGTACTACCCGTACGTGCTCCTGAAGGAGCTGATAGAGACCTGCAGGCACACATGCCCCACGGGATAACATAGTAACAGCTTAATCTAGAGCTTTTGAAATAAATCCAATGGCCTTACCGCAGTGGTAACACTGGTTCCCGTCAGAGCACCGAAGTTAAGTGCTGTTGGCCTGGGATAGCACTTGGATGGTTGACCATCTGGTCTGCCAAGCGCAGTTGGCAAAGGGGGGATGCACTGAGCCTTCGTGAGGCAAACTGAGGAGCTATTTGATTGATAAGTTGCATTCCAATATCATAAACTGACATATGGCCGGGAGAGCAGTGTGCTTACCGCATGCCCCTCCATATCCGCATCCAGTGATGCCTGTGGGCTGAGGATGATGCAGCAGCTAGTCGGTACCGTTGCGCCTTCATGGCCTGTTCAGGTGAAATTATTTTTCCTTAAATAAAGATTGACATTCATGATAATTTAACATTGTTGTGGTCTTCATTCCTGAGACTCGTTTGATGCAGCTCTTCATGCTACTCTATCCTGTGCAAGCTTCATCTCCCAGTACCTACTGCAGCCTACATCCTTCTGAATCTGCTTAGTGTATTCATCTCTTGGACTCCCTCTACGATTTTTACCCTCCACGCTGCCCTCCAGTACCAGATTGGTGATCCCTTGATGCCTCAGAACATGTCCTACCAACCGATCCCTTCTTCTAGTCAAGTTGTGCCACAAGCTCCTCTTCTCCCCAATTCTATTCAATACCTTCTCATTAGTTATGTGATCTACCCATCTAATCTTCAGCATTCTTCTGTAGCACCACATTTCGAAAGCTTCTATTCTCTTCTTGTCTAAACTATTTATCGTCCATGTTTCACTTCCATACATGGCTACACTCCATACAAATACTTTCAGAAACGACTTCCTGACACTTAAATCTATACTCGATGTTAACAAATTTCTCTTCTTCAGAAACGCTTTCCTTGCCATTTTATATCCTCTCTACTTCGACCATCATCAGTTATTTTGCTCCCCAAATAGCAAAACTCCTTTACTACTTTGTCTCATTACCTAATCTAATTCCCTCAGCATCACCCAACTTCATTAGACTACATTCCATTATCCTTGTTATGCTTTTGTTGATGTTCATCTTATATCTTCCTTTCAAGACACTGTCCATTCCATTCAACTGCTCTTCCAAGTCCTTTGCTGTCTCTGACAGAATTACATGTCATCGGCGAACCTCAAAGTTTTTATTTCTTCTCCATGAATTTTAATACCTACTCCATTTTTCTTTTGTTTCCTTCACTGATTGCTCAATATACAGATTGAGTAACATCGGGGAGAGGCTACAACCCTTTCTCACTCCCTTCCCAACCACTGCTTCCCCTTCATGCCCCACGACCCATATAACTGCCATCTGGTTTCTGTACAAATTGTAAATAGACTTTCGCTCCCTGCAATTTACCCCTGCCACCTTCAGAATTTGAAAGAGAGTATTCCAGTCAACATTGTCAAAAGCTTTCTCTAAGTCTAAAAATGCTAGAAACGTAAGTTTTCCTTTCCTTAATCTAGCTTCTAAGAGAAGTCATAGGGTCAGTATTGCCTCACGTGTTCCAATATTTCTACGGAATCCAAACTGATCTTCCCCCAGGTCAGCTTCTACCAGTTTTTCCATTCGTCTGTAAAGAATTCGTGTTAGTATTTTGCATCCGTGACTTATTAAACTGATTGTTTGGTAATTTTCACATCTGTCAACACCTGCTTTATTTGGGATTGGAATTACTAACACCACCTTTTCTGAATTGCACTGATGGGAACTCTCTTAGCATTACATGCTACATTCTCATGACCCTCCTGACCTTCAGTCGTGGTTAGTCATTACCCTTACCCACCTACCCAATTCCCTGTTCCCATTCCAACACTACATAGCCTTCTATTCCACCAATGCACCCACAGTCTTTTTACTTCTCTCGTTTTCCACTGCCCCACTCACTGCCTTGCCCTCCGTCTAAGCTGCCGACAACACCTAGCTACCCTACCCTCTCTCCATCCCATCCCTGTTTGCTACCACAAGCTGTACTTTACTGTCCCCATCCTTACTTTGCTATCCCTCCCCGACTCAGCCTCCTCCTTACCCCCAACACACAGATCCCTTCTCAGTCATGCATGGTTGCTTGGAACCTGGCCTTGGCAGCATGTGAGGACTGGTCATAAGGCTTCAGTTATCATCTCAAAAAGTAAAGTTGTTCTCGTAAATTTTGTTCGTCGTGTCAGTCCTCCTCTACATATTCAGTCTTCAACACCCCATATTAGTCCTCTACATATTCATACTTCAGTGCAGAATGTTTTTCCTGACAATGGGTGGCTTGCCGAAGACATTGTTTTGTCTTGACGGCCTTCCAGTGCTTGTTTTGCTTCTTCATGTCGTCATCAAACACCCACTACTCATCCACGGTGATTAGGCAATTAAGGAAGTCATCTGGATTGACAAGGCAAGCCCGCTACATTTCTAATGTCGCAGTTTGGTGGATTTAAAAAAAAAATTGTTTTATAACTGATTTTCACTTTTTCCACTATTGTCTTGATTGTGATACCTTGGGAATTCTATCACTAGGGCCTTCACTTCTTTTTTTGTAATTTCTGGTTTTTCACAGAGAAATGGTCTGCTACTTAGTTTTTCGTGCTGGAAGCATCTGCACCACTTGACCACTGCGTCATATGTTGATGCATTGTTGTTGTACCCTTTCACCAACTCAGAAATGATTGCTGCAGCGTTGCCCACCTTCAAATGCAGAAAACAAATAACAGCATGGTACTTCAGCTTATTAGTGGGCTGCTCTGTTTTGTTTCAGCTCCTCTAGCAGTATTATGCTGCTGCATTGTGCTGGGAAATTTGTGTATATCAGGACTGCAGACACGTACCTCTAAACAAACAAGAAATTATTTATGTAACCTTCCTTACTGCCCCAAGACTATAATGAAAACTTAACTTAAATTATCCTTGAGTATGTAGCACTGTTGAGTCCTGTTTGACTCAGGGGTACTATATCAGTATCTGCACTACTGCCAATACAGGTCTAAGCTTCCCATCAAATTGCCAGTCTATCTACATATCGTTTTATACTAAGGCACTAATGCCATGGAACAAGATGTAATGCACAACT
Organism: Schistocerca nitens; assembly: GCF_023898315.1. Lineage (NCBI taxonomy): Eukaryota > Metazoa > Arthropoda > Insecta > Orthoptera > Acrididae > Schistocerca > Schistocerca nitens. The sequence goes on from NC_064619.1 coordinate 282,556,718, forward strand.
GGAAAAATATATATTTACAATTAGGTACTTGCTCCAAAGATTATAATCACAGTAAATAATTGTGATTGTCATGTATTAAACTTCCACACACTTGATTAAAATTTGACAGGAAGAAGGAATGGGTAACCATTGCTTACTATTCCAAATGCTGCTGATACACCTGTGGAAGTAGAAAAGCTGTATGTTAACAATGTAAAGTGTTAGTTTCTTCCTCAGGGAGTATAAGAAGATAGGCTGGAAAATGTGAGAAAGGATGGCTGGGTCACTTAGATCCCAGGTTGTGATGGACTTTCCTTTTGTGAGGACTTGCTTAAATCATGACTTAAGTTATACTAAATGTTGACTTCATTCTCTTTTGTCTCAAAGGAAAATAATTAGGTGTACCTTGTAGTTGGCATTTTTTGTACATTTGAAGTAGAGCTGTTATTACTGTATTTAGATGCTTATGCTATTTCATGCTGCTAATATTTTTACTTTGTCTGTTTGCAGATGATTACGACAGCGAGTACTTCGTATATCACACACGGACACGTATCTCTACATTACCATGTCACTCGCATCCAAAGTCACTTTAGCATTTGCCTGTACAATTTCAGTGGGAATCATCGGGTATGTTCATTACAGACAGCAGTATGACAGAGAGAAACTGCATGAGGGTGTTATTCGTGATGTGCAACAACAACAGCGAAGAAAAACTGAAAATTTATATCTCTTGCAGCAACAAATAGAATTGACAAAACAATTAAAAAAGGATGAAAAAGCATAATCAAAAATATTAGCAAAATTAGTCATTTCCATAGAAAAGCAATGTTTTGTATCATACAAACAAAGGAATAAAATGATCTAAAATAAATATTATTCAACTTCATATGTATCACTTGACAAAGTGAACAATTGACACAACCATAACAGTATCCAAGTTTATCATGTGACTATAACAGATCTGATGAAAGAAGATTCATTACAGTTTGTCAGCTTGGTACGGCTTTGTGCGTCTTCATCAACCAGTCATGCGACACGGTTCTGTACACATCCCTGTGACAAAATGTCAGTGTTGTGGCGGCTCTACAGATGACTTGTTCTTGCACACAGCCATTTACACTTTAGAACTGAAAACTGACAACAGTACTGCTAGCTATTCTGATTTTCTGTTGCCAACTCTGCTATAGATACCATCATGTTCCAGTTCATAGTACTGCATGTTGTTACCTCAGATCATAAACACTGAAAGCAATCAAGGAAAGTTCCTTTGCTGGCAGCAGTAACAGCTCAGTGCTAACATCATTAAATTTATTGATGATAAGAAGCCTAAAGGAATGCCAGAACAGGCAAGCAAAATGTTAAAGTTGAGAAAGTATGCAAATTATATGAGGTGGCTGAAGATGCTAAGCATACTTTAGTATCGACCTCAGAGAAAAGAAGCAGCCAAGTGCATGTAATAAATATCCCACAGATGAGATGGAATACTGTTACCAGTAACCCCCACCACAATGCTTTAAAGAATTGAACTTCCATGTATAAAACAGTTTCAAACATCTGATTACTTCACAAATGAGTTAATGTGCTAAATATTCTATTTTTGCATGCAAGCGAGAAAAAAATAAAAGCTTAATAAACATAAATTCAAAGTTTGTTGGAAGTTGCTAAGTTCTCTCATTACTAAACACTAGGTGAGTATAGTTTGAGCCCTATTTTAAGCAAAAGCTAGTTTTTCATGCATCTCAATGTTTTTGATGTCATATCTCCTCAACTATGTGTTGCATGATATAATTTTCCAGGAACATTCAGTGGTATGTGTGTATATGGTATGCAAAATGTGTTGCAAAATAGTTAGAAGTAATAAATTAAAACATCGTGCATGCTGCTGAATTTGTACTGCATGAAGACTGAAAATTGAGAGAGTGATAAACTTTTTTCCTTTCACCATTCTTTGGATGTCAGTGAGAAAAAGTTTCATAAATGTTTATAAATTATGTATAAAGTTCATTAGAAGTTCCCAAATTCTCTCATTCTCAAATACTGGCTGAATATAATATGGGTAATGTACACACCATGAATTACATTCATTTTAAATTCAGTCAGTGATTGTATGAAGTACTGAAAATCAAATTTCTGTTGCTCCTGGAAAGCTCTAGGTAGGGAGCCTGCAACTCAATCCATGCACCATGTACTGAGTTAGGCATTTAGAGATGCAGATGAGGCAGTAATTTCCCCAACATTACTCACAGTGTAAAAAAATAAAAGAATTCATTGCTAAGCGGAAACTTAATGGCTTTTACGGCATATCGATAATTTTTACTTATGGACCGTCTGACAGCAACTGAATAAAACACAATTTTAGTGCCATACGTGTTTCGCCTTTATTTTCTGCAAGGCATCATTAGTGGCCTGGAATGTGTACATATGTTAGCTATTTAATTTACATTTTTGTCACTGTGCCTATAGGTTGTAAACAGTTCTGGTGGTTGGTATTTCCTATTAAGTAGTAATGTTTTGAACTGTACTTACAGGTTGCGTGGACAATTTCTTACATTTTACACTCCTGTTGCAGTTTTGGTGTTGTTCTTCTTATGAACGCCAATTTGCGGTTTTTTCCACATTCCACAGCACTATGCACTGAACGCTCGTTTTAATGCAATGTTTTAGTTTCTGTTGCCGACTGTCAAATGTTTTTGCCAAAGACTGAATTTTATTTCCAAACTTATGAGTGTAAAAGTTAATGGCTTTTGTTGCACAGAATTTGACATCAGGACCACAAGGAAACTGAGAAAGTTTTCTGTGGTATTGTTGTGTGTGAATAAGATGGCAGTTTCAGAAAGGGTGTACTGTATTAGGTTTGTATGAAAAAAACGAAACATCAGAATTAATGCAACCAGTGGTTTCTTCAGGCGAAACATGGATCCATACTCTTTAAACTGTGAACAATTGTCAAAAGTGTGAGAGTATTATTGTCAAACCCATACACCAGTCAATTTTTAATTGTTGTGCTATGTATTGCCGTAGTGTGTGATGTTCCATTTGTGAGAATTGTGAAAAGCATACTGTTACTGTCTTCCCTCCCTGTTTCTTACATGTAAACATGATGGTGCTGCCACCCTTACCATTTTCCAGTTAAATTTTGTGGCAATATATCTATTGACAAATCTTTGTATTTTCTATAATACAGAACTGCCTGTCATCACTTTAGACAATGAACTTTTTAAATATTTATATTATGTTGGTCATCATTGTAAAATATTTATTGAATGCATTTCCATAGCTACAATAAAAGAGTGAATGCAGTGCCTTGTTCTTTGGTTTGGTAAAATCAGGATTTCATGAACTTTAAACAGTACTATTGGAAAAGTAACTATCTGGCAGAGTCTAAGAGTAAGACAGTACCTGGTGTGTGGTTTTGGTAATAAAAATGTTATGTATTAATAGTAATAACAATATTTATTCATTTTTGATAATTTTGAACAGTCTTTTCTATAGATATCTTGTCTTTTTCCATACTGGATTTTCCACTGTTTCGTTTTCTATACAGTCTGGAACACAGAATGGAGATATTAGTACCTAGAAGCAAACATGTATAATTTCAGTGGAAATAGTGCATTATAATCTTTCTACTCATGAGGATCACCAAGTATGGAGCAGGAAGTGCAGGGTTTATAATAGAGAAAGGAAAATCCAAGAGTTGAAAATTAAGATACGCATACCCTACGATGAAGCTGAAAAAACTTTCTAAGTTATGCAACCTTCGGGGTTTACTGCTTCTTTGGTATAGGCCCTCAAGAAGCTAGATGCCGAGTCAGATGCCTTCACACAAACTTGGACCACAGATTCAAGTATGAGTACAAGCATTTGTCAATTTAACTATGGAGGGAAAGCTACATCTGTTCCTAAGACATTCTCTACCCATGCAATCAACTCTTCCTGTAAGTTATAGAGAAGTCACACAAAAGTCATTAGAAATAAAATAAGGTGCAGGAAAATCCTTGGATCAGTGAATGCTCTCCTTTTCCAGTTGTGACGTTGTTGTTGTTGTTGTTGTTGTTGTGGTGGTGGTCTTCAGTCCTGAGACTGGTTTGATGCAGCTCTCCATGCTACTCTTATCCTGTCCAAGCTTCTTCATCTCCCAGTACCTACTGCAACCTACATCCTTCTGAATCTGCTTAGTGTATTCATCTCTTGGTCTCCCTCTACGATTTTTACCCTCCACGCTGCCCTCCAATGCTAAATTTGTGATCCCTTGATGCCTCAAAACATGTCCTACCAACCGATCCCTTCTTCTAGTCAAGTTGTGCCACAAACTTCTCTTCTCCCCAATCCTATTCAATACTTCCTCATTAGTTATGTGATCTACCCACCTTATCTTCAGCATTCTTCTGTAGCACCACATTTCGAAAGCTATTCTCTTCTTGTCCAAACTATTTATCGTCCATGTTTCACTTCCATACATGGCTACACTCCATACAAATACTTTCAGAAACGACTTCCTGACACTTAAATCTATACTCGATGTTAACAAATTTCTCTTCTTCAGAAACGATTTCCTTGCCATTGCCAGTCTACATTTTATATCCTCTCTACTTCTACCATCATCAGTTATTTTACTCCCTGAATAGCAAAACTCCTTTACTACTTTAACTGTCTCATTTCCTAATCTAATCCCCTCAGCATCACCTGATTTAATTTGACTACATTCCATTATCCTCATTTTGCTTTTGTTGATGTTCATCTTATATCCTCCTTTCAAGACACTGTCCATTCCGTTCAACTGCTCTTCCAAGTCCTTTGCTGTCTCTGACAGAATTACAATGTCATCAGCGAACCTCAAAGTTTTTACTTCTTCTCCATGAATTTTAATACCTACTCCGAATTTTTCTTCTGTTTCCTTTATTGCTTGCTCAATATACAGATTGAATAACATCGGGGAGAGGCTACAACCCTGTCTCACTCCTTTCCCAACCACTGATTCCCTTTAATGCCCCTCGATTCTTATAACTGCCATCTGGTTCCTGTACAAATTGTAAATAGCCTTTCGCTCCCTGTATTTTACCCCTGCCACCTTCAGAATTTGAAAGAGAGTATTCCAGTTAACGTTGTCAAAAGCTTTCTCTTAGTCTACAAATGCTAGAAATGTAGGTTTGCCTTTTCTTAATCTTTCTTCTAAGATAAGTCGTAAGGTTAGTATTGCCTCACATGTTCCAACATTTCTACGGAATCCAAACTGATCTTCCCCGAGGTCCGCTTCTACCAGTTTTTCCATTCGTCTGTAAAGAATTCGTGTTAGTATTTTGCAGCTGTGACTTATTAAACTGATAGTTTGGTAATTTTCATATCTGTCAACACCTGGTTTCTTTTATGCTCGAGGAAACTGACATCCACATACAAGTACCACAGAACTGGCCATTGTCTAATGTTACCCATGAACCCTGGGGTAAATCACCACTGCCTACAAAGGACAAGGACAACCATTGCAAATCAGTGGCTCCCACACAGGCTTTTGAATTTGCAGTCGAACTTACGTGGATACCGATCGCACTAGGAAAAATTAAAGCTGTTGACCCAAGAGAGAGAATTCTGCATCTGCTTACAGGAAACTTGTTTTAAAGTTGCCAACACACCAGAATTAAGGGGCTGTCGCTTCTACAGGAAGAACAATCTCGCAGGTGACAGGGCTGAGGGTGAGGTGGCTGTTTTTGTTGAAATATGCCACTCCCCTCCTGTCCCTTTTACCACAGCTATACAAGCAGTTCCAGTGGAAGTTCTCAGACCAGTTAAGATCAGTGTGTTCCTAATATGTCCACCTCATGATCTGTTGGATGCAGATACTCTGGTAGATATCTTCCAGGCACTCAACCACCAGTTCCTCCTCAAGGATGACTTTAGTGCACACTATGTGCTGTCAGTTATGGCTGTCTATTGCTCCAGGATTCAAACTATCAAGCACCTCATTCATTTAGAGTGTATGTGCCTTTTGAACTATGGCCATCTGTCCAACTTTTCTACTACAGGCCTTTAAGCCACTGATCTTAGTTTTTGCTCCCCAGCTATTGCAAACTCAGTTCAGTGTGCATTGGCCAGAGATTTGTATTCCAGAGACCACTTTCTGCTGTTTTTTATACCTGACTCAGACAGTGGTCAACAGAAGATGTCACAAAGATGAATCTTCAGAGGACAAATTGTGTGCAGTATAGTCAACAGGCTTCCTTCGAACAACAGGAATGTGCCTGGGAGGTGGATTGTGTCACCTGTGTGATCCAATGAGCTGTCGGCCATTCCATTCCTCAGTCTAGCAACGACCTCAGATGCCTGTCCCATGGTGGAGTGAAGAATATCTCAGCATTTCAAACATCATCTAGCTGCAGGAAATCTTTGTGCCTTCGGGTCCACAAGATCACAAGCGAGGTGTGTGATAAAAGGATGGAGGAGGAACATGTTGAAGGAATTTGTGAGTTCCATTAATCTGTACATTTCAGTGTCCAAGTTTGGGGCTCAATAAGATTGATTTCAGGCAAGGGTGGTACACGTCCCCTTAGGGCCTTGTTGAGAAATGGAGGCTTTATGGAAACGACATTACTCAAGTTTTAGCTGAATTATCTCTCTCTCTCTCTCTCTCTCTCTCTCTCTCTCTTTCTCTCTTTCTCTCTTTCTCTCTTTTGTCACTGCTTCACCCAGAAAAACTCCTGACATGTTCTGTAGGTCTGTGGAGATGAGGAGACTTTGCTTCTCCTTGTGTAATGAGATGGCCTATGACCTTTCATTCACTATATGGGGTTGGAATTGGCTCTGTCTGCAGCCAGAACAATGCTGTAGGCCACATCAAATTCATTACACCATGCTATATCATGTGTACCCTGCAGCCAAAGACAAGCTCATGTATTATTTCAATCCGATATGGTTTCATGGACAGATCCCCTATCACTTAGAAGAAGCAATATTAATGCCCTTATTGAAACCAGGCAAGAGTAATACCAGTCCTATTACTTACTGGAGTAGAGCCCTCACCAGCTATATGAGTAAGACGCTAGAGCACATGATCAAATGCCATCACTTCTCGCTTCTCATTCAGTGATCACCTGTGCTGTTCCCAGTGCTGTTTCAGGTGATACCATTTTGCCTTAATAACTTAATTGTACTGGAGATATGATACTGGAGTCTTCCTTGTGCTGCAACAATTTAGTCGGTGTGAGCGGTTTTTATCTTGAAAAAGCATGACACACATCTTTTTTTAGATAAAACATCTTTGCCAGCTTCCCAAATGGGGGCCATGTGGATGTGTGTCACATCTTAATCAGTCCTTCCACGAGGACGGGTGAATCCTGGCCTGATTGCTTTGTTCAGATGAATAGGGTCCCATGTGGAGGTGTACTCTGTGTTACTATTTGCAGTCACAATCAGTGGCATCTCCTCTGCAGTCAGATGCCCAGTTAAACGTTCTTTGTTTGTGGATGACTGCAATCTTCTACGCCTCTTCCAATGTTACTGTGTGACTGAGGCAACTCCATCTGACAATGAGGAGGCTGCAAAATTGGGCCAATAAAACTGGTTCTAGATTTTCACTTGAGGAGACTGTATGTATGAACTTTAACCATGCTCGTACAGCTTTCATCCACCCGAGTTCATGAAGGGGAACACTATTTTAATGTTTAAGGACCGTGTACATTTTCTTAGCCTACTATTTGACCCAGAATTAACCTGGGTCCTGCTCCTAAAATACGTGCGAACAAAGGGATTCAATGATTGAACATTGAAAAATCTCTCAGCAGAAAGATGTGGAGAGCTAACAGGTCCCACCTCTTGCAGTTGTATGGGTGATTTGTCGTATCACAGATAATCACAGTGTGTTTTAGAAACAGTCCGTATTTCCTACCTCAAGATGTTAGACGCTGTCCACCTTGAGGGCATTTGGACGTAAACTGGAACCATTCAGACAGTGTAGTTCAGAGTTTGTTTGCAGAGGCTGGTGAACCACCACTGTGAATTCGGTGGCACCACCTTGTTGCTCAAAGACCCTGAAAATATCAGCATCGATTCAGCCATTGGCATTTAGTGTGGTGGTCCACCCCAGTTGTCAGCAGCTGTTGAGGAATTGGTTCCAAGTGACCAAGGCATTCAGGTTAGATGCTACCAACTTATGGATCTGGACACATCAGGAATGGAACAAATTACCTCGAAATCTTCAGAGGCCCAAAGCGATTTTAAGTCTGACGCAATACAATAAAACTTTTACTCTAGATTACGTTTTTAGGACTTTGCTTTCTTCAGTTTCAACACTTCTTACAATTTTATCAATGTTTATACGGATGGATTCCCCCCCATGAGCCATGGACCTTGCCGTTGGTGGGGAGGCTTGCGTGCCTCAGCGATACAGATAGCTGTACCGTAGGTGCAACCACAACGGAGGGGTATCTGTTGAGAGGCCAGACAAACGTGTGGTTCCTGAAGAGGGGCAGCAGCCTTTTCAGTAGTTGCAAGGGCAACAGTCTGGATGATTGACTGATGTGGCCTTGTAACAATAACCAAAACGGCCTTGCTGTGCTGGTAATGCGAACGGCTGAAAGCAAGGGGAAACTACAGCCGTAATTTTTCCCGAGGGCATGCAGCTTTACTGTATGATTAAATGATGATGGCGTCCTCTTGGATAAAATATTCCGGAGGTAAAATAGTCCCCCATTTGGATCTCCGGGCGGGGACTACTCAAGAGGATGTCGTTATCAGGAGAAAGAAAACTGGCGTTCTACGGATCGGAGCGTGGAATGTCAGATCCCTTAATCGGGCAGGTAGGTTAGAAAATTTAAAAAGGGAAATGGATAGGTTGAAGTTAGATATAGTGGGAATTAGTGAAGTTCGGTGGCAGGAGGAACAAGACTCTTGGTTAGGTGAATACAGGCTTATAAATACAAAATCAAATAGGGGTAATGCAGGAGTAGGTTTAATAATGAATAAAAAAATTTGAGTGCGGGTAAGCTACTACAAACAGCATAGTGAACGGATTATTGAAGCCAAGATAGACACAAAGCCCATGCCTACTACAGTAGTAGAAGTTTATGTGCCAACTAGCTCTGCAGATGACGAAGAAATTGAAGAAATGTATGATGAAATAAAAGAAATTATTCAGATTGTGAAGGGAGACGAAAATTTAATAGTCATGGGTGACTGGAATTCGAGTGTAGGAAAAGGGGGAGAAGGAAACATAGTAGGTGAAAATGGATTGGGGCTAAGAAATGAAAGAGGAAGCCGCCTGGTAGAATTTTCCACAGAGCACAACATAATCATAGCTAACACTTGGTTTAAGAATCATGAAAGAAGGTTGTATACATGGAAGAACCCTGGAGATACTAAAAGGTATCAGATTATATAATGGTAAGACAGAGATTTAGGAACCAGGTTTTAAATTGTAAGACATTTTCAGGGGCAGATGTGGACTCTGACCACAATCTATTGGTTGTGACCTGTAGATTAAAACTGAAGAAACTGCAGAAAGGTGGGAATTCAAGGAGGTGGGACCTGGATAAACTGAAAGAACCAGAGGTTGTACAGAGTTTCAGGGAGAGCATAAGGGAACAATTGACAGGAATGGGGGAAAGAACTACAGTAGAAGAAGAATGGGTAGCTTTGAGGGATGAAGTAGCGAAGGCAGCAGAGGATCAAGTAGGTAAAAAGACGAGGGCTAGTAGAAATCCTTGGGTAACAGAAGAAATATTGAATTTAATTGATGAAAGGAGAAAATATAAAAATGCAGCAAAAAGGAATACAAACTTCTCAAAAATGAGATTGACAGGAAGTGCAAAATGGCTAAGCAGGGATGGCTAGAGGACAAATGTAAGGATGTAGAGGCTTGTCTCACTAGGGGTAAGATAGATACTGCCTACAGGAAAATTAAAGAGACCTTTGGAGAGAAGAGAACCACTTGTATGAATATCAAGAGCTCAGATGGCAACCCAGTTCTAAGCAAAGAAGGGAAGGCAGAAAGGTGGAAGGAGTATATAGAGGGTTTATACAAGGGCGAAGTACTTGAGGACAATATTATGGAAATGGAAGAGGATGTAGATGAAGATGAAATGGGAGATAAGATACTGCGTGAAGAGTTTGACAGAGCACTGAAACACCTGAGTCGAAACAAGGCCCCCGGAGTAGACAACATTCCATTGGAACTACTGACGGCCTTGGGAGAGCCAGTCCTGACAAAACTCTACCATCTGGTGAGCAAGATGTATGAAACAGGCGAAATACCCTCAGACTTCAAGAAGAATATAATAATTCCAATCCCAAAGAAAGCAGGTGTTGACAGATGTGAAAATTACCGAACTATCAGTTTAATAAGTCATGGCTGCAAAATACTAACACGAATTCTTTACAGACGAATGGAAAAACTAGTAGAAGCCAACCTCGGGGAAGATCAGTTTGGATTCCGTAGAAATATTGGAACACGTGAGGCAATACTGACCTTACGACTTATCTTAGAAGAAAGATTAAGGAAAGGCAAACCTGCGTTTCTAGCATTTGTAGACTTAGAGAAAGCTTTTGACAATGTTGACGGGAATACTCTCTTTCAAATTGTAAAGGTGGCAGGGGTAAAATACAGGGAGCGAAAGGCTATTTACAATTTGTACAGAAACCAGACGGCAGTTATAAGAGTCGTGGGGCATGAAGGGGAAGCAGTGGTTGGGAAGGGAGTGAGAAAGGGTTGTAGCCTCTCCCCGATGTTACTCAATCTGTATATTGAGCAATCAGTGAAGGAAACAAAAGAAAAATGGAGTAGGTATTAAAATTCATGGAGAAGAAATAAAAACTTTGAGGTTCGCCGATGACATGTAATTCTGTCAGAGACAGCAAAGGACTTGGAAGAGCAGTTGAATGGAATGGACAGTGTCTTGAAAGGAGGATGTAAGATGAACATCAACAAAAGCATAACAAGGATAATGGAATGTAGTCTAATGAAGTCGGGTGATGCTGAGGGAATTAGATTAGGTAATGAGACAAAGTAGTAAAGGAGTTTTGCTATTTGGGGAGCAAAATAACTGATGATGGTCGAAGTAGAGAGGATATAAAATGGCAAGGAAAGCGTTTCTGAAGAAGAGAAATTTGTTAACATCGAGTATAGATTTAAGTGTTAGGAAGTCATTTCTGAAAGTATTTGTATTGAGTGTAGCCATGTATGGAAGTGAAACATGGACGATAAATAGTTTGGACAAGAAGAGAATAGAAGCTTTCGAAATGTGGTGCTACAGAAGAATGCTGAAGATTAGATGGGTAGATCACATAACTAATGAGGAAGTATTGAACAGGATTGGGGAGAAGAGACATTTGTGGCACAACTTGACCAGAAGAAGGGATTGGTTGGTAGGACATGTTCTGAGGCATCAAGGGATCACCAATTTAGTATTGGAGGGCAGCGTGGAGGGTAGAAATCGTAGAGGGAGACCAAGAGATGAATACACTAAGCAGATTCAGAAGGATGTAGGTTGCAGTAGGTACTGGGAGATGAAAAAGCTTGGACAGGATAGAGTAGCATGGAGAGCTGCATCAAACCAGTCTCAGGACTGAAGACCACAACAACAACGGATGGATTTCAACAAGGGAACACCCCCAGTTGTTCAGCTGTTTTCGCTGAAAGGTTTAACCAAGTGCACTTTCCGGAACAATTTACAAATTATGATGTGGAGTGATAACGCTATTATGACAACAATGGAGTGGAGCAGAGGCAGACCCACAAAAAAAAATTGGCTTCGCTAGTGGTGAATCCATATGTTTCAAGTGTGTGCCTTGCCCCTTTGTCTAGCTGTCATAATAATACACCAACATTCGACCATTGTGACCAGGTGGTTAAAGGGGTCGTCGTGTATTGGTCACCGTGCTTTGGAGGGCTATTTGAAAGGGTGTGAACAGATGCAGAACACAGTGAAGGTGGCCCCATGTTCAGAATGTCATCCACAGTGTTAAAATCTGATTCGTGATTGATTTTTACAGTTTCCTCCCTAGCCTCAATTCTGGTAAATTACCAAGTGCTGCTGGTGTAACTAACTGTACTTGAGTTCTCTAGTGATTCCCGATTCTTCACAGAGAGATGTTACGTACACATGAGGCACGATTTCTGTAAGATAAAAACCAAATTTAGGAAAGCGTTTTTCACAGTTGTGTTCACATTTTAACACTTGAAGCAGTTTTGTTAAACTGGTCAAATATGTTTTCTGATTATCAGTTCTTTCTGACAAATGGCCTCATGAAATGAGGCGTTCCAGTTGCTCATTTAGTCAATCCAATGGCTGTTTCTCTTCAATTAAAAGTTGGAGGTAGACAACTACGTGCTAATTTCAGTATGTCAGTATTGGGACAAGGGCGCTACGAGATCACTGCATTGTTGCCAGATGTATCCAAGATGGCGGTGAGGACTTATCCAAGATGGCATTGTGTTTACTTGGAAACAGCGCATGACGTCATTCAAGATTGCGGATTTGGCAGGAAGTTTGAATTTTGGCGGGAAAGTGTTACTCCCCCAGAAAGAGGCGAGAAGTTCAAATTCCAACAGGATAATGCACCACACCACAGTTACCTCTACTAAGCAAAGAAAATCGCTCGAAGGTAGCTGACTTGGGCGACCACTACTTTGTCCTATGAACTGGTGCCAACTTTGAATTTTGGCGGTAAACAAAGCTCACTTGGCATTTCGTTGCTTAGGTAAAAAAAATGCTGGCAAAGAAAGCACACTTACACTAACCTCACTCGCCACCTCCTCTTAATGATTTGTGGAAAAAAGGACTTGTATTTATTATTTAACCAATTTCATGCAGATGTGTTCGCCACTGGGACTGGACTCCAACTGCCTTAGTACATTTCGCCACCAGCAGAGGACGCTCTATGACATCAGGTGATGACACAAGTACTGTTATTCAAGATGGCTGCATACATTTTGTTCGCCATGTGCTCTAGGACACAGCCACTGGACGGTCCCATTATGTAAGCCAAGGTTGTCTGCTCTCATGCCTGTGGGGCCAGCGACCGCTGACATCACAGCCTCCACCCTGCATGTTCATACTTGTGCCAGAGATAGGCTTCTACTACTAATCTAACTGAACACGTGACACCCACATTGCTCATCTGACGTATGAATTACCTAAGTACTTAATTCCAATTCAGTCTTAATTATTTTCAGTAACTGAATGTACCATTTCTATATTCAAGGATCAAATGAGAAGTTCCACATTTTCCCACTAGGAGCACAGTGTTCTTTCATGACGTATCATCCCCTGACCCCTAAAATGCTGCTCTCGTATTGGCTACTGCATTAGTCACGTGATTCGACTTCATAGAACTTAGGACTTGGAATCAATTTTCACAAATGCCACACCCACCTGGACTTGGAACAAAATAGTTAAATTCTCCACCACAATCCTCATGCGACCGCCACATCTCCCTACCAGTCCAAGTTGTTGCGCTAACGTGCATAGTGCATGACATGATAAAAGATGATGGGGCGAAATTGTGGGAAAACGACTCTCTCTGTTATGGACATCAGTTTTTATTTTGCAAGAAATGTCTCCACCACTAGATCTAGAGTCCAACTGATGTAGTTCACAGTACTGCCACCCGATGGTGCTGTCTTCCCTCATGTGACATAATCCAAGATGGTCTGGAGGGGAAAATAGCCCGAAAATGATTCAGCCTACTCTTAGCTGCTGTATAGAGTAAGGAAGGAGTGCACTCTATTTATTTTGGAACTTTTTTTTAGGGATGGAGTATATTTATCACACTGATACAAAGCACACACTCTGATATCTTGGGTTCACAATACACAGTCTACAGACATAAAAACTGCTACTAATTTACCAAAATAATTTCAGTACAGACCTGCAAACTGCTCCTAAATAATGCATCACAGTGATGTTTAGATACATTCAGTACTCGTAAACTGACCAAATAACACATAGCACCGACTACATACCTGCTCGCAAAATAAAGCAATCAATGTATGCAAACACCCTCCGCCATCCCCTTCCCAGTAGAGCGCACAGGCTGCCCCAATGAAGTGAGTGGCCATCAGCTGTCAAACCACACATAGACGCCCGTTCAGGACTGCGCGCTCCACCACACCTGGAAGCTGCCGCCGAACACAGGTGAAAGTTGTCTCTACACGGTCTCCGTTATACCAATGTCGCAGAATTCCAAGGCGTGCTCGCATGAGACACCTCCAGACGGCATACGTCTTTACCGCTGATGATAGAATAGCACAGGGCGCATTGATCCTAGCGTGACAAGACACACGCCTTTAATCATACTTACCCACCCTCCGTAACTGATGAAACGCCGCCAAGTGCAAGCGCATAATTACAAACGCTTCTAACAACGTTCCCAATGTTTTTCTTACATAACATGGCTTTTGTAACAAAAATAATAGCCAAGTCGACCTATCGCGAATTGTATAGCGTCATAGAAATAGTTAACGTTCGCTTTCAAGATGTCTCAGCTTCTTTGCACGGAAATTCTTATCCTAACAGAACCTGTTTACGAGAATAACATCAAATCAACCTTCCGCAGCGCCCCTAACGTGATACCCTGTCTGCTCTCAACATACGCAAACGTTCCCTCCGCTAAGTAGAGGCTCCTATATCCCGTATCAAAGCACCATCCACATTTTCTTCCTGGGGGCTTTCAGAGGTGAAATGATTTTGCACGGATCACTGAATTCCATTGGCAGTTAAACCCGCAACGTTGTCTACAGATTATCAAATACATATGAGACTCGTGAGAATATTGAAAGCCAGGAAGATATTTACCAGTGTAACTACAGTGTAACTAATGAAGTATTGAATAGAATTGGGGAGAAGAGGAGTATGTGGCACAACTTGACAAAAAGAAGGGACCGGTTAGTAGGACATGTTCTGAGGCCTCAAGGGATCACAAATTTAGCATTGGAGGGCAGCGTGGAGGGAAAAAATCGTAGAGGGAAAAAATCGTAGAGGGAGACCAAGAGATGAATACACTAAGCAGATTCAGAAGGATGTGGGTTGCAGTAAGTACTGGGAGATGATGACGCTTGCACAGGATAGGGTAGCATGGAGAGCTGCATCAAACCAGTCTCAGGACTGAAGACCACAACAAACAAACAATTAATTATCGCGATTGATGCTACAGTCTGACACTGATCAATGTACTGGTAATGTCACCTCTTGACGACTGTGCTTCTGGAACGAATGCATATAATTTTCCATGTAAAAAAATCTCTCTCATACCCCCCACGGTTATCGATGTGCTGAATCTATACGTCTCTCACGATAGGACACACAGTCATCACTCTCTAGTCACGTCATAACATAAACAATACTAACTTTACAATCCAATATATGCACATTTTACACAACACATGCCGCAGTAACTTTACAATACAATATATACACATTTCACACAAACAGTGCAGTTATCTTTTATATCTGTAAAGCACCCGAAAAAGTTATCGTGTGCCTACACTCACACCGGCTATATCTCACAATGCTCCCCAGTCCTACGGAAGCACCGTCAGCCTTTTCTTTCTTTCTACATATGCGACATTCAACGGTAATAAACTAATTTTACACTGATCAGCATATTGTACAGACAACTAAAACTCGCCAAGTGCTATACATATCGTCAAATACGTGAACATTCTTACTCATTTACGTGGCTATCCCACTGAGGACAGGAGCTTGAATATTAGTCAGTGAAACCGAATTCCAGCCAGGCAATATACCACCACCTACCGTATCAATCTACTAAACATACAGTTCATATCCTCCGCCAAACAAAATCATCCCTTTTACATCTGCGGACCGAAGTCGCTCTCAGAATTGTTCTACAAATTCGATATCGTTTCGCCTCAAAACAAACGCGTTACTGTTTCTGTTGCCTGCTCGCTTTTCTACACACATCTCCAGACCCGGGGATTACAAGAATGCACATATTATCGCCATAATATTATACCATTTTCACGGTACTTCTCCATATCAAGCACTAGGCAGCATCCTACCGATTGCTAGTGCAACATAATTCCCAAGATATAGACTGGAAATTATTTCTTCACAAACCCCAAACTTTAGTGAGGTGAGGTGGAGTGTGCTCTAGACCACTGAGTAACTAGAAACAAAAACAGGAAACTAATATTTCCACTCTCAAATACCGAAGTCGGTCATGTAACAGATTCGAAATCATCTATATAGTGTACAAGCCAACTAAGGTCTTTCCCATGTCTAGAGAACCGGCGAATTTCTCTTCCACACACCACAATCAATCTTCCCTCAACTAAATAAAGGCGCGAAATGTGCAAAAGCCGGTCAAACGAACAATTTACATGGGAGTGAATAACGCTCCATCGCAAACGCACCTCCATACACAATCTTCTCAGCTTTCCACTTGATCACGAAAGCCACCCAACACATACCAGGTATTAGTTCGCTATTCGGTCGTCTAGACGAGGGCAAAGTTAACTCAGATACATTCCTACACTCCAACAGGCCTCTGCATTCGGACAGCTGCCGCCATCAACAGAAAACGTGAATCATTACTACCATGGACATTGCAGACACGGAATCATTCTTGAAAACCGTTCAAATATATCTTGTATCATTATACTTACAATCGCGATCATTATACTTACGATCGCGATCTCAATTGAACGGCATTCGACAATGAGGGGAGTATCAGAAATACACCCTGCTGAAGGCTGTGACCCTGGAAATGGAAATATCTGTACCTTCCTTACAACTGGACATACTCCTGCCTTTGCCATCACAGTACTCCAAGTCAAATCCATACCCTCCTTACGACTGGACATAGTCATCTCCTTCACACAAACACACATCTTATAAACCTGATGCTCAAATGCGAACATATAATGCAGCCACCGCTACTACTAAGTACAATACTTCGTCAATAACTGATTGCCTACGATACGAAATAATACTGACCGAAAATCAACGATGAGTGTGCATGTCTCTCAGGTTCTTCTTGCGAGTCCTACCACCGTGCCCTAGAAACAGGGAGACGTAATTGGTGAGATGTTAAAGAAAAAAAACCGATCGCAGCAACTACTGCGTGTTACTGTCACAAGCGGTCTTTGTTCTATAAGTGCATGCAAGTATCAATACTGAAAGCTATACCCGCTTCACAAATCAAGGTATAACCTGACTTCTGAATGAGGTGGTTTTGTCCGGACAAATACCGTGACTGTGATCGTACGAATGCGTATTATAAGCCCACAATGCAACCACGTGATAAAATGAATTAAGTTTGCAAGTGATTCACCTAAGGAACGACGTATGTAAGCAGTATTTGCCAATCTGTCACACCGCCCCAACTATATAATTGTATAGTATTTGTAGCACTTTCTCTCGATACCATATCAAAGGTTCTGCGATATATCCACTGAGTTATAGGCGGTGACTGACTGAGAAGGAACACAAACAGTAGTAGTAGTAGATGTGCCGATTGAGGTCGTAAGAAGAAAAAAGTAGACTAGCTTCTCAGATCTCTAGTTTTACGCTATCTGCTAAAAATAATGTCCATGATTTGGAATGGGGTCTTTGCTTTCAAGCACATACCTGCATCGGTCACAATCACAAGTGAATCATATTTCGGGCACTCCCATATTTCAAAACGAGTCACCTTCCTCGAACCTGGCTGCTACAGTAAGATTACAACCTGGTTTTACCCAGTCCCTGTCCATCTTGCACCTGATCCCATTTCTACAGCTTCGTGCATGTCATCGTTCCATTTTAAGTCGGAACTGAGCAGAAGTCGGAGAAAACCATATCCACCACCTTCTGCAACCCATGTACAAACAGATAGATCTGAGTTAGTGCGACAGGAGCATGTCTTTATTATTCAGCAGAAATACGCGCATTGTGTTGCATCCCAAAAACAGATACAAGTACTATCATCGTTATTCTCTACCCCCAAACAGATAAAAATTACGAACTATAGAAGTTCCACTAACTTCATCCGATACAGAACTCACCTTGGCACAGATGCTGACGCAATTACGCAAAGCTGCGGTGTGACTCCATCGTGGGGAAAGAGATTTCGCAATGCTCCCCCAGAATCCCGCAGATTGCAACCATCCAAGGGTTCCTAACTGTTTACCAACTCCCTCGCCGAATTTACACCTCAAACTGCTACTGCTACTGCAGTCTTTTAAATATACAGACACCGCAGAGGCCACTTTAAAGTTTGATCACCTATACTCGAGGCGAATGATCGTATGAGACGCTCCCTCTGGTCCTGTTTAGTTGTTTCAAACACTGTTTTCTAACACGCTTTTGTACAATGTTAAACATTTCCTATTTATTGCCACGACTTCAAGACCTGGGCCAGGTTCTAAACTGACATTAAGAAGTTCTGATCCACGGTCTTTCGCAGGAAACTATACACTGCACAGTGTAAATCACATTCTCACGGCAGATAGTATAACACTGGGTGATTATAAATAAAAGAAAGTTACAACGTAAGCAAACTGGAAGAGTTTTACGATGTTGGTGTAGGTCACCAATCTACATTCCGAAGGTGATTCACAAGCTCTACATTTAGACACGTCTCTCACACTGATGGAATAGCTGACGACTCTGCATTCCGTTTCGCTTTTTCCCCATATTGCACTCATGTACGCGATCATTGTTTCGCTGCTAGCAACCTCCCAAGAGTTGCTGCCCATCCACCAAACATTTTTCCACAACTCATACAAGTTATATCAGTCAATCACTATGTGGTAACCAGTGCACGGATGGGATGGATAAAGACACCATCAATATACTCTAATAATAAATATCACAATTGATAGTGGGTAGAATTTTACAGTAACTTCAACACCGGCTATTCATGTGACAGCAAGTTTCTCCAGTTTCAGTATCATATCTAAACCAGCCCCTCTCCACTTTGCTAGTATCATTGCGAACATGGATAGATGACTGTGCAGTACGTCCATTCAGTGTTAATTCTTAAACACATAAATCATCAAAAGTATACCAGACAGCGCTCCACATATTTCTGTCACCTTGAGCATACTGTTTAATTTACGATCTATCTCTCTGCATATGGGAGTCGCAGAGCATTCTCGCTGTCTTAGGGTAAAAAGACCTTCTCACACTGTCAGTGACCAGTCCACCTTACAGCAGCACCACTATCGATTTAATCTGCATCCGAGCAGAAATAGACAGCTACATTCCACGTCTCATGAATTAATGGAGCTTTCCAAGTCCTCACCCATTCAAGTGCATAAGATTTCTCGAGATGCACCCATGTCGGGGAGCTTAGAACTCCTCATCGATGTATAGTAACAGATTTCAAAGTGCCATGATGTAAGCAGACAGTTAAGAAGAACACGAAATAAATGATTTTAATACAGGAAGGAGTCCCAGACGGATGGAGTTCGAGGCATTTTTATGTAAATCAACTAAGCTATCAAGTCTAAAGTATTGTTCTAGAGTCTAGGATTGGTTCCTGTAAGAGAGAGAGAACATAAACACATGCACTCCTAAGGCTACAACATTCTGCACTTAAAATGGGCTTATAATGTTAGACCACATGCGTTCCCGAGAACACTGTGCTCCTTGTGGGAAAATGTGGAACTTCTCATTTGATCATTGAATATAGAAATGGTACATTTAGTTACTGAATATAATTAAGATTGAGTTATATTAGGTATTCATACATCAGAGGAGCGATGTGGGTGTCACATGTGTTCAGTTAGATTAGTTGCAGAAGGCTCTCTCTGGCGCGAGTATGAACGTGCAGGGTCGAGGCTGTGATGTCAGCAGTCGCCTGCTCGCTGGCCGTACACACGTGAGAGAGAGAGAGAGAGAGAGAGAGAGAGAGAGAGAGAGAGAGAGACGATCTTGGATTACGTAATGGGACCATGCAGTGGCTGTGTCCTAGAGCACATGGTGAACGAAATGTATGCAGCCATCTTGAATAACGATACTTTTCTCATCACCTGACATCGTGGTAGCGCCCTCTGCTGGTGGCGAAATTTACTAAGCCAATTGGTGTCCAGACCCAGTGGTGAACACATCTGCATGAAATTGGTTGAATAATAAATACAAGTCCTTTATTCCCACGAATCATTAGGACGAGGTGGCCAGTGAGGTTAGTACAAGTGTGCTTCCTTTACCAGCATTTTTTTACCTTAGCAACGAAACGCCAAGTGAGCTTTGTTTACCGGCAAAATTCAAAGTTTGCGCCAGTTTGTAGGAGGAAGTAGTGGTCGGTTGACTTAAGTCAGTGGAGGTAGCCCAAATGAGCTATCTTCGTGTGATTTTCTTTGTTTAGTAGAGATAACCGTGGTGTGGTGCATTATCCTGTTGGAATTTGAACTTCTCTCCTTTTTCTGGGGGAGTGGCACTTTCCTGCCAAAATTCAAACTTTCTGTCAAATTCGCCATCTTGAATGACGTCACCACTACCATCTTGGATGACGTCATGTGCTGTGGCCTAGTTACATGATGCCATCTTGGATGACGACATCGCCGCCATCTTAGATACATCTGGCAACAATGTGATCTTGTAGTGCCCTTGTCGCAATACTTATGTCTACTTCTATTTCACAGCATAAAAGTCACTCATACCAGGTTATTCGAAATTATTTTTAAAACGAGATGTAACCTAATAGGGGATGTTTACAGGGGAGAGAAAAACTATATGGGAGTGTTTACACAACCAACCAGAAGCGGTATGGGTACATCGCTTTACGAAATCTGCTTTCAGCAGCGCCAAGTAAACTTCGTTCGTCGTCGTTCAGAGTTGCTTGCCAACACTGGAAGCTTCTGCGCCTCCTAATCACGGTGTTATATGATGGTGCTTTGTTGCCATACACTTCCACCAGATTTGCATGGATTTGCGCAACATTGCTCTTCCTGAAATGCAGAAAATAAGTTACCGCTAGATTCTGCGCTTTATGAGGGATGATCATAAATTTTCGATAATTAACTGAAAAAGTTAACTGATTTTTTTTGTTAGTTTGTCCCTGTAGTCCTGTCAATGAAAATTATTTAAACCAACAAACTCTGGGAGGTTGCACGGGACACCAAAACTCTTCTCAAATGTCATAATTACCTGTGAGCAACTGTACATAACATGGGTACGAATGTGACGAACGTGAGAAACATCCATCACGAGCAATTGTTAATCCACTTCACTTACAGCGTGTGCACAACCTTGGGCCATCTGATTATCCACTCAGAGCGCAGTTTTCACACTTGCGTGTTCGATTCCATGATTTGAGCCCTCTGGATTGTGTTTCGAGAGATGTGCAACTGTGTTTACAAATCCCTTGTTCAAACAGAAGACGATCTGGTTGCATGGATAGTAGCAGCAGCAGTAGGAATTAAAGGCACCCCTACAGTGTTTGACCGTGATAGAACTTGACCCACCGTTTACATGTCAGTAGAGGTAATTTTTGAACCGCTACTGTAACTGAAGTAATTGTGTCGTGTTACTGTTCTCTCATGGTAATAAAGTTAAAATTTGTTTGTAGCACTTCTTGTCCTCACGCGAAAACACATTAGGAAAAATGTTTTCATTGTCCAGTGCAACTCTCAAGAGTTTGTTAGTTGGATTAATTGTCATCAAGAGAAAACTCATCTATTTCTTTAAAAACTCATCAGAGTAAAATATGACCGAGAAGAATATTTGCTTCTGCCTCCCAGTATCCTTTAGCGGCGTGCTACGTTGCTTTGTCGCGAAGATTTCAGTGCATATACCATGGCTACAGACCTGTACCTGCGAACCATAAATGTATTACTTTATTTTTTTGTAAATTATAATGAAAACCTTATGACTTCCCCGCCTACATACCTTTTTTTATCACTTCCAGGAGGCAGTGACTAGAGAATGGTAAGTAAAGTAGTCATCAACCTGAAGATTGTTCTCAGCACTACAGTGCTTTACTAGGCATGTTCCTATCGCAGATGGTATGCCTTTCTCTTCCTCCTTCTTTTGTACTGATTTACTCAGCTGGTTACAGGAGAACCTACAGTTTAAAGTGGATTCCAAACTACCGTGTAACTCGGCATTTTGCACATTAAAAACACCAGTAGCGAAAGAAGCGATAAGTGACGGGTTAAGACGACGTTGTAACATAATCACGACACACTAGCCCATTTTTGTTATACAGAAGTGAAAATCACGTATATTTGTAGGAAATTTAACATTGTCTTTTAGAATACTTGTGCACAGTGTAAAGCAATAGTTTGAGATGCAGCATACCGTCAAACGCAGTCAAATGATATCGCGTTTGATATCAGTAGTACAGTATATAACAAGACATCAACGATTCAGATACAGGGTGGAACCCGGTACAAAGGCAATATGTCTTGTGCGGTGTTATTGCCTGCGTGCGCGCCTTTACTGCAGATGGGAAACAAGGCATCATTAGAGTGCACTGCGTGTTGTGTACATAACCTATGACTGTGACAGTGCCAAGCAGGAAAAGATATTATGTGATGAAAAAGCTAAAATTGGTGCGTTAAAGGAAGTGGAACACTCTAACCGTCAAATCGACAAAAAACTGAACCGTTCAAGTACAGTGATTGATAATTTCTTAGATTGGGCGTACGATATGAACAGGACGGAAAACATGAGCACAGTAGAAAATTATCTGAGGCGTCGAAGCGGTTACTTTGCCGCAAAGCAAGGGCCACAAACCTTTATTCTTCTCAGCTCGTTGCTGACTTAGAGCTGACATAACTGACAGACATGAAAAGCAAATTTGCTAAAATGACAACTTCCATTCAAGAAACCCAAATATAAACAGACTAGATTGGAGTGAGCCGAAAAACATATGTTAGGCACTTAAGAATTGCATAAAACAGCATTCAATAATGAGAAGTAGTTTTAGATGGGCCCGATGGATTTCAGTATTATTGGTATGATCTGAGAACAGAGCAACAGATAAGAATGAGTTGAATTTTTGCTGATCAAGGTGGTATGATTTAGGCAGCCTTCTACGTTAAAGATATATCACGCATTGCTTGGCTTAACACTAGAATGAATTCTTTAATATTCACACTGAGTTGCTAGAGACAGAACTGATTGGATGTATGAGGACCTAGCGGACGAAGGTCCAATGTTTCAACAAGACAATGCATCTGTGCATGTTTCTGCTACATCCAAAGAATGATGATAAAAGATATCGGTTTTGTTCTCGCCTGCATGTAGCCTAAATCTGAACCCCGTGGAAAACCTTTGGGGAATACTTTCAAGGCGTATTTATCGACATAGAAGGCAGTTTGAGAACGTATGTGAGCTGAAAACAGCGATAAGAGAAGAGTGGGCAGCAGTTTCACCGCAAAAACTACAAACCCTAACAAAATCAATGCCGAGAAGAATTTTTGAGGTAAGTGGGAACGACAGAGGCTGGACAAACCACTAATGCAATAGCTCAACAACAAAATGAGTGCCTTCATACCAGTCTCCATCCAGCAAATGCAAACGTCTTAGTATGTTAGTAGTGTTATGAAAGAAACTATGTAATTCTGTTACCATTGATGTCTTATATGTATCGACTACTTTCATAATAAATTAGATAATGTGCGCTTCTGACATTGTACTATTACTTTCGTAGGAATCTTTCCCAGGGAATTTTCGCTACTGTAGAGTGCGACAGCAGCGACCCAAGCGGACAGAAAGCTTCACTTCTGCATACGATAGCTGGTGAGTGCGAGTAGTGGTGTTCATATTGATATGTAACATAATTTTTTGCAGTTGGGAGTGTATATAGTGACATAAAAATCGACGCTAACTAAAAAATGACACCACATTTGTCTTTCTTTAATTTCGTAAAGACTCAGGAAGTATGTAATGGTACATTACAGGATAGCTTAATTATGAGTATCTTGTAACACAGAGATATTTATTGAAGATTTTCGTTTTCTTTTAAGAACAACAAAATGGCTAGTAAGCTGCAGATCTTTTGAGGAAAGAAGCTGTACATATCTACTCAATAACGTTAGGTTCTCGTTACTAAAATTCCAGTCCAAGCTGCCTACATTATTTAATGTACCAAATAGGCCACCACAGCTGTGATTGATGGAAAACCACACTGACGTGATGATAAAATGTTAAAAGCAAAAAAGCTTTTTTCCAACCACAGAAGTAACCGGTTCCACAATGGTTAGATTAGATTCGATTAGATTTATTTTCATTCCAATTGATCCGTAGTGAGGAGGTCCTCCAGGATGTGGAACATGTCAAAAAACAACAATACATGACAAATATTTACAACTAAAATAAATAAGCTAATGTACCATTCCACAGGTCCCAAGTGGAATGATCGTCATTTTTTAATGAACACTAAGAGTCATTTTACAAATACTAATGCACTGAATTTAAAATAAAAAAGTTTTTTATTTATTTATAAGGTAATAAACATGTAATACAACTACTATAATACTTATTTAAAATGAACACATTACTGCACTGAAATTGTGCAGAAGTTAGATTGTACTTTTATATATATATACACAAATCAGTTGGTTTTACTGAGAAATTCATCAATGGAGTAGAAGGAGTTGGCCACCAATAAATCCTTTAGGCTTCTCTTAAACTGAATTTTATTGGTTGTTAAGCTTTATATGGCTGCTGGCAAGTTATTGAAAATGTGTGTTCCTGAATAATGCACACCTTTTTGTACAAGACTAAGTGACTTTACATCCTTATGAAGATTATTCTTATTTCTAGTATTGATTCCATGAATTGAGATATTGGTTTGAAAAAGTGATATATTTTTAATGACAAATTTCATTAAGGAATAAATATATTGGGAAGCAGTAGTTAGTATCCCTAGTTCCCTAAACAGGCTTCTGCAGGATGTTCTTGAGTTCACACCACATATAACTCTTACTGCACGTTTTTGTGCCCGGAAAACTTTAGCTTGGCTTGATGAATTACCCCAAAAAATTATCCCATATGACATTATGGAATGAAAGTAAGCATAGTATGCCAGCTTTTTCATTTTTATATCCCCTATGTCTGACAAAATTCGCATTGCAAACAGCGATTTGTTAAGACGCTTCAGCAGTTCTGTGGTGTGCTCCTCCCAGTTGAATTTATTATCAAGCTGTAATCCCAAGAATTTAACACTGTCCACTTCTTCTATCTTCTTGTCATCGTATGTTAGACATATACTCATGGGACTGTGTTTTTTCAAAGTTTAGTGACAAAGAATTGGCTAGGAACCAGTGAATAGGGGAAGTAAATGAGACTCATCAGTGGTTTTGCAGGATTTGTAGTAGAGATAGGAAGATACTAGAACAGGAGGGGAAAATTGCCGCCCTTCAGGCCGAGTTAGACAAGGCCAGGGGAGATCTTGACAGGTTAAGGAGCGAGAAGGGTAAAGAGAGGTGGGAAGTGGCAACAGGCAACAGGACAAACAGGCCTAGAACTTTGTCTGACAGCTTTATGGTGAATGTGGAAAGTAGATTTGACCTGTTGCTTCAGTTAGAAGCTGGTGAGCCTCAAGCAGTTGCAGGTGTAGACAGGGCACAACAAACTTTCAGCAGCAAATTGAAAAGTAAGAATGTAGGGAAATCAGTAAAGAGAAAGAAAGTGTTGTTGTTAGGTAGTTCCCATGGAAGAGGTGTTGGCCAACTTTTGCAGGATGAACTAGGATCAGAATACCAGGTCACCAATTTTTTTAAACCCAGTGCTGGTCTGGAGCAGGTCACAGAGGATTTAGGATCACTTTGCAAAGATTTCACTAAGGAAGACACCATGGTTATAGTGGGTGGGGCAGGTAACAGTATTGACAGAGGTCCTGGGTACAGTATAGAGAGTGACCTGGCGAAGATTGCATCAGCATCGAAGCATACTAGTGTTGAGTTTGTATCTGTTCTTGGGCGCCATGACCGACCTCATTTGAACTCTTCTGTCAAGAGAGTTAATTTGGAGCTGGAATGGCTGCTCATGTCGGGTGCGGGGTCACACATTGGTGTGGTTCATGTTGATTCTCTCAGTAGGTGGGATTATGCTAGGCATGGCCTTCACCGCAACAGGAAGGGGAAGGGTAAATTGGCTGGGGAAATAGCAGGAAAGTTAAAGGGGGGAGGCACTGTCGTGAGTGGTAAAATACCAGTGGTTATAGGGTTCAGAAAAGACCCTTTTTTAGGGCAGGGAGGACAGAAAGAAAGCAAATTTTAAGAGAGGTTAGAACTGAGACAAACCTTCAGTTTGAGAAAGAATTTTCAACTGTCAGCAGATATTTTAACTCTGAAGCTGTACTGGCCCATTTAACAACCGAAAACAAAGAAATAGTGGTTTCTGGTGATTTCAATGTAGATTTCCTTAAAGACTCTCCCAATAAGAACTTATTTGAGTTAGTAACACTATCATTCAACTTAATTCCCACAGTAAAGTTCCCCACTAGGATAGCCACTTGCTCACAAACAGCCATTGATAATATCTTTATAGAAAAGTCCAATGAACAAAATTATATTACAAAACCAATAGTCAATGGCCTCTCAGACCATGACATGCAGTTCCTTCTGTTAAATGTTAATACTGAACAGGATATAAAATCTGTTAAATCTGAGCTCAAGAGGGTAATCAGTAAGCCAAAAATTGATTATTTTAGGACACGCCTCAGAGACATTCACTGGACTGATGTTTACAGTGCTCATGGCATGAATGAAAAATATAACATTTTTGCTAATAAAGTGCTTACCTTGTTCGAACATTGCTTTCCCCCAAAACTTACCAAGGTTAGAGCAAAGTCTACAAAGAAGCCATGGATTACTCGAGGAATAGGGGTATCTTGTAAAACAAAAAGAAAACTGTGTCTGTCAATCTGAAACATTTCCAATGTTGATGCTATAGCACATTATAAGAAATATTGCAAAATATTAAAGACTGTAATACGGATGTCAAAGCAAATATATTACAAGGAAAAGATAGTCATATCAGATAACAAAATAAAGACAATATGGGATATAGTGAAGGAGGAGACCGGTAGAACCAGACATGAAGTGGAACAAATAGCATTAAGAGTAAATGATACATTGGTGACAGATGTGTATAGTGTTGCAGAACTTTTTAACAAACATTTTATAACTGTTACTGAAAAGATGGGGTTGTCAGGTTCAGTAGATGCTGCTATGGATTACCTTAGACCAGACATTTCAAGTAACTTTCATAATATGAATTTGACCCTCACTACCCCAACAGAAATAATGTCCATCATAAAATCTTTAAAATCAAAAACATCTAGTGGGTATGATGAAATATCAACAAAGTTAATTAAAGAATGTGATTCGGAGTTAAGTAACATATTAAGCTATCTGTGTAACCAGTCGTTTATCAGTGGAATATTTCCTGAATGGCTGAAATATGCTGAAGTTAAGCCACTGTTTAAGAAGGGAGATAAAGAAATAGCATCAAATTTCCGTCCAATTTCACTGTTGCCAGTATTCTCAAAAATTTTCGAAAAAGTAATGTACAGTCGTCTTTATAACCATCTTATCTCAAATAACATACTGTCAAAGTCACAGTTTGGATTTCTAAAAGGTTCTGATATTGAGAAGGCTATCTACACTTACAGTGAAAATGTGCTTAATTCATTAGACAAAAAATTGCAGGCAACTGGTATATTTTGTGATCTGTCAAAGGCATTTGACTGTGTAAATCACAATATCCTTTTAAGTAAACTAGAATATTATAGTGTAACAGGAAATGCTGCAAAATGGTTCAAATCTTATATCTCTGGTAGGAAACAAAGGGTGTTATTAGGAAAGAGACATGTATCAAGCTATCAGGCATCATCCAACCGGGAACTAATTACATGTGGGGTCCCACAAGGTTCCATTTTGGGGCCCTTACTTTTTCTTGTGTATATCAATGACCTTTCATCAGTAACATTACCAGA
The DNA here is from genome assembly GCF_023898315.1 of Schistocerca nitens. Classification (NCBI taxonomy): domain Eukaryota; kingdom Metazoa; phylum Arthropoda; class Insecta; order Orthoptera; family Acrididae; genus Schistocerca; species Schistocerca nitens. Next base: position 282,584,582 of record NC_064619.1, read on the forward strand.
TGCCAAGTTTGTTTTGTTTGCCGATGATACAAACATTGCAATAAATAGCAAATCAAGTGTAGTCTTAGAAAGATCAGCCAATAAAATATTTGTGGACATTAATCACTGGTTCCTAGCCAATTCTTTGTCACTAAACTTTGAAAAAACACACTACATGCAGTTCAGAACTTGTAAGGGGTGTCCCAAGAGTATATGTCTAACATATGATGACAAGAAGATAGAAGAAGTGGACAGTGTTAAATTCTTGGGATTACAGCTTGATAATAAATTCAACTGGGAGGAGCACACCACAGAACTGCTGAAGCGTCTTAACAAATCTCTATTTGCAATGCGAATTTTGTCAGACATAGGGGATATAAAAATGAAAAAGCTGGCATACTATGCTTACTTTCATTCCATAATGTCATATGGGATTATTTTTTGGGGTAATTCATCAAGCCAAGCTAAAGTTTTCCAGGCACAAAAACGTGCAGTAAGAATTATATGTGGTGTGAACTCAAGAACATCCTGCAGAAGCCTGTTTAGGGAACTAGGGATACTAACTACTGCTTCCCAATATATTTATTCCTTAATGAAATTTGTCATTAAAAATATACCACTTTTTCAAACCAACAGCTCAATTCATGGAATCAATACTAGAAATAAGAATAATCTTCACAAGGATTTAAAGTCACTTAGTCTTGTACAAAAAGGTGTGCATTATTCAGGAACACACATTTTCAATAACTTGCCAGCAGCCATAAAAAGCTTAACAACCAATAAAATTCAGTTTAAGAGAAGCCTAAAGGATTTATTGGTGGCCAACTCCTTCTACTCCATTGATGAATTTCTTAGTAAAACCAACTGATTTGTATATAAGTACAACATAACTTCTGCACAATTTCAGTGCAGTAATGTGTTCATTGTAAATAAGTATTACAGTAGTTGTATTACATGTTTATTATCTTATAAATTAATAAAAAAACTTTTTTATTTTAAATTCAGTGCATTAGTATTTGTAAAATGACTCTTAGTGTTCATTAAAAAATGACGATCATTCCACTTGGGACCTGTGGAATGGTACATTAGCGTATTTGTTTTAGTTGTAAATATTTGTCATGTATTGTTGTTTTTCTGACATGTTCCACATCCTGGAGGACCTCCTCACTACGGATCAATTGGAATGAAAGTAAATCTAATCTAATCTAATTAATGTACACAAATATTTTATTAGCTGATCTTTCTAAGACTACGCTTGATTTGCTATTTATTGCAATATTTGTATCATCGGCAAACAAAACGAACTTGGCATCTGGTAATGTTACTGATGAAAGGTCATTGATATACACAAGAAAAAGTAAAGGCCCCAAAATGGAACCTTGTGGGACCCCACATGTAATTGCTACATTTGGCCACAAAATGGAAAAATCTTAGCACATTCGCTTTTTAAGCGAAAGTAATTACCTTTACAGGAATATTCATGAATTAGAAAGTTGAGTAATGTGCAACACTGTGCGAATCATTGGACTCCACACAAAACTGTTACATATCACGGGAAGTGCCTATCATAATAAGAACAGAGAAGAATATGAATACAGGCTTCTCACGCATGAAATACGTGTTTATATTTTCTTGCTTTCAGTAAGGTAAACTACAGTTATACACATATTCTAAAGTATTTCTTCATGAATAAGTTGTAGCTTGTTTAACTAAGTCAGTGAGATTCGACTTTTTAAGTTTATTTCACGAACATGCATGGTCCCTCATAATTTAATAATGCTTGTATCGGAAAAATATAACTATTTTTTTATTAACTAAAAAAAATTAAAATCAAGGATCAATCTCATGGCTTGTTTTCTCGTCATGTAATATTCTGTCAGGCGGTAACAATAATTGTCGCAAAGTGAGTGTCACGACTGAGCGCAGATCGAACTCGAGACCTCGAAATTTGCAATCTGGCTCATTACCACTGAGTCACACTACACTGAGGTAACAACCGTCATATGACAGTGATATGCACTATGTGGTGGTAGTGTCGCGTACACAAAATGTGAAACGGCAGTGTATTGGCGAAGCTGTCATTTGTGCTCAGGTGATTCATGCGAAAATGTTTCAGACCTAATTATGGCCGAACGACGGGAATTAGCAGATTTTTAACGCGGAATGGTATTTGTAGCAAGAAACATGGGACTCCCATTTCAGAAATCGTCCAAGATCTGCAGTGTCAAGAGTGTGCCAGAGTACCAGATTCAGGCATCACCTCTCACTACGGACAAAGCAGTGGCCAAAGGCCTTAACGACCGAGAGCAGCAGCGTTTGTATAGAGCTGTCAGTCCTAACAGGCAAGTGACGCTGCGTGAAACAACCGCAGAAATCAATAATGGACGTAAGACGGACACATCCGTTAGGGCAGTGCACAGAAATCTGGCGTTAATGGGCTACTGCAGCAGAGCGCCTTTTGCTAGCAGCACGACATCGCATGCAGCGCCTCTCCTGGGCTCGTGGCCGTATCGGTTGGGCCGTGGACGACTGGAAAACCGTGACCTGGTCAGATGAGTCCCGATTTCAGTTAGTACGAGCTTAAGGTTGGGTTCGAGTGTGGCGCAGATCCCATGAAGTCATGAACCCAAGTTGTCAACAAGTCAGTGAAGAAGCTGTAGGTGGCTCCATAATGGTATGGGCTGTGTGTGCATGGAATGGACTGGATTCTCTGGTGAAACAGAACCGATCATTGACTGAAAATAGTTATGTTTGGCTACTTGGAGATCATTTGCAGCCATTCAAGAGCTTCATTTTCCCAAAGACCGAAGGAATTTTTATGGATGACAATGCACCATGCTACCGCGTCACAGTTGTTCAAGATCGGTTTGAAGAACATTCTGGATAATTCGAGCGAATGATTTGGCCACCAAGATCCCCCAACGGGAATCCCCATCGAACGTTTATAGGACCTAATCGAGAGGTCAGTTCGTGCACAAAATTCTGCTCCTGCAACACCTTCGTAGTTATGGAAGGCTATAGACGCAGCATGGCTCAGTATTGCTGCAGGTGCCTTTCGACGACTTGTTGAGTCCATGCCACGGCGACTTGCTGAACTAATCCGGGAAAAAGGAGGTCCGACACGATGTCAGGAGGTGTCCCATGACTTAAGTTACCTCAATGTATTAGAAAATGTCAACCAGGGAACTTAGACGGGCGCACGTTTTAAGGGAAGTCCTTGGGAAGTCCTTCGCGAGGGTACGTTTGCCGACGACGTCTGGTGCAGTGACAGGTGACGAGGTGAAGAAGCGGGCAGACGCCGTCGGTCCCGTTGACGCGCCGTTAGTTGCTGTAGCTGGAGGTATGTAGATGGGATGCGTGTGGCGCGCTGCCGCGACCGGTTCCTCCGGAGCCCCGCGGCAACGGGTCATCGCCGGCCGCCTCTCCTCGTTGTTTTTGCTCCCGCCGATGGAAAACATTTTGGTGGAGGGGGGGGGGGGGGAGAGGGCTGAGCACGGCGTCCTCCAGCAGGTCTTCGGCTGCCGCCTGGAAAGTAGTCCAAGTTCAGAGGCGGACGGAGGAGCATTGTCAAGACCGCGCCTGCCTGGAAGCTTTCTGTCGCCCCTGCGCTGGTGCCAGTCGGTACGTACTTTCGGACAGGAGGAAGTCCTTCGAGAATGCTGCGAACGAGAGTCGTTAAAAGAATATAGAGAGACCTGTCTTCTGAATAACAAGAACGCCGAAAATGACGACAAGGTAAGCTTCAACGATGGAGCGTAATTCTTCTGTACTTTTGGGAATGTTATTAATAAGTTCTTCTTTTTGAGATATTTCAAAACGAAATAAGCACTTGATCACATAATGTAGGCCTTCATGGCCAGTAGTCATACACAACCAAGAATGAAATCAGTATATTTTTGACTCTTGTTTGTGTCAGATCTTCTTCGGCACTTGGCCGAATCTGTAAAGATTAATTCAGCACTTAACATAGTGCCTAGGTTGGTATCGAGTTCCTTGACTACCAGAAGGCATTGTATACAGCCCGCCACTGTCACTTCGTATACAGAATCCGATATTATAGAATCTCGGGCCATCTTTATAATTGGATTCAGGGCTTCTCAGGAGATAAATCTCTACCGGCATTTTTTAGAGGAGACTCCACCCAAAAATTTAACTTTTCTTCAACTTTGCAGATTCCATACAAATTTTATAATCATGTCTATCATATAAAGATGTAACAATGCTCAAGTTGTGAAGTCCAGAACTAAATTGGTTTTTGAATTTTTAATATGCTTTTAATAGTATTCTTGAACACCAACTTTTGGTACTCAGATGTAAATTTTCACATTCCAAGTTTTTTAGGTACTTTCACACGACATTGTTCAATAATTCTATGTATACATTTTATGAGAAAAGTTATTACTTAGCTTTAATTTTCTTTTAAAATTTCAAACGTAAATTTACTTGGAATATCGGTACATAAATGTGGTAATACAATAGACAAACTAAATTTTCTATTGTGTTAATGCCAGAAGCAGACTTCGCTTTGTTTGCAGATGACAAAAATATTGCAATAAATAGTATGTCGAGTGTAGTTCTAGAGAGATCTGCTAATGGTACTTTCATGAATGTTAATAAATGGTTTAGAGCCAACTCACTGACATTAAACTTCGAAAAGACTCACTATATTCAATTCAGAACCTGTAAGAGGTTTCCGCCCAGCATATGCATAAAGTATGAAGAAGAGCAGATAGAAGAGGTTGACAGGCTTAAATTCCTGGGATTACAACTTGATAATAAATTCAGCTGGGAGGAGCACACCACAGAACTGCAGAAACGCCTTCACAAATCTGTATTTGCAATTCGAGTGTTAGCTGACATAAAAATCAAAAGCTTGCATACTTTGCCTACTTTCATTCCATAATGTCATATGGTACAATATTTTGGGGTAACTCTTCAAGTCATTTTGGGGTAACTCTTCAAGTCAAACAAAAGTTTTCAGAGTCCAAAAGCGTGTAATACGTATTATTTGTGGAGTAAATTCACGGACGTCCTGTAGAAACCTCTTCAAGGAACTGGGTATACTAACTACTGCCTCTCAGTATATTTACTCCTTAAGGAAATTTGTCCTAAATAATATATCTCTTTTTCCAACAAACAGCTCAGTTCGTACATACACTACCAGGAACAAAAGTGATCTACACAAGGAATTAAAAGCACTTACTTTAGTTCAAAACGGGGTCCACTACTCAGGAACACTCATCTTCAATAATTTGCCAGCAAACATAAAAAATTTAGTTACAAATAAAGATCAGTTTAAAAGGAGCCTGAAAGACTTACTAGTGGCCAACTCGTTCTACTCCACTGACGATTTTTTAAAATAGAAACAAATGATGTATTGTATATATTCATACTATTAGTATTGTTATTTCAGCTTTTTAAAAAGAAAGAAAGAAACTGACATGTTCCACATCCACGAGGATCTCCTTAGCACGGATCTATGGAACGAAAAACTAATCTAATCTAAGTAAATACCTCGGGATTAGATCCTGCATAAAGTTAATTGAGATTGGTTGATATTTAGGACAAAAAGTTGGCATTGAACGCAGAAATACAACCTTATGGGAAAATGGATTTTTAAATACTATTGAAAAACGAATGCCAGTGCAAGACACATACGTATTACCTTCCTGCTCCCGTAAGGCGGCTTTTTCTCGTAATTTCAAGCTCAGCGTAGTCTTTTACTTGAATTTTTGCTTCTCCAGGCAGTGTCTTGTGGACTGCTTCGTTGACCTCTAGCTAAGCACACCTTCTTCTGGGAGAATGATAAAGGACTGCTGGGACCCCAGCTCTCTTTAGTCTTCAGACATCACATACTGAACTGTAAACAGCTTTTGCAAGAACCAAAAGTATCTTCTTTTTAGACACAAAAATTTCTTTGGGAAGTTTCGATCAGATGACACTGCAAACTTTCATTCGCATTTTGTGTTTTGCCATCAGTGCATCTTGCCATTAGTGCATCAGATGTAAGTCTGTAATAGACAAGTACCAGTTTGACAACAACAGTCGTACTAAGACGAGTGTTATTATCTCTGTGCCGGCCGGGGTGGCCGACGGTGTTAGGCGCAACAGTCTGGAACCGCGCGACCGCTACGGTCGCAGGTTCGAATCCTGCCTCGGGCATGGATGTGTGTGATGTCCTTAGGTTAGTTAGGTTTAAGTAGTTCTAAGTTCTAGGGGACTGATGGCCTCAGAAGTTAAGTCCCATAGTGCTCAGAGCCATTTGAACCATTTTTTATTATCTCTGTGAGGTCCTGCTACTTGACCTAGTAAGTGCAACTCGAATACAGCCAAATCGTTTTGGGATCTAAGAGTAAACTCTCCAAAGATGTGAAACAGCCCTTAAATTTTTTTAAAAAATGTGGAAGTTTTAGGTTGTTTTCTCCCATTAACAGCGTAAAATCATCGGACGAAGACCAACTTCTGGAACACCACACCAGAGTATTGTATGATCGTTACTGTTCTTGATGTGTAGGGTCTCCATTGTAAGAGTCATTACCCCCCCCCCCTCCCCATTTTTCTGTTGTTTTGGCAGATATTTGCGATTTCATGTTTGCAAGGAGTAACTAGAGTCAGCCGACAAACAGTGCTCACGTCTTTCTTGCTATGCCCAGTGTCGGCAGAAACCATCGTTTCGTGTTCTGTTTCAAAATGAGTTTTAAAGCGGAATTTTACGCGACCATTCGATAGAGCGGTGCCAGATTAGTCTATTACGATATTTGTTTCATAGATATACGAGGGTCACTCCAAAAGAAATGCACACAATTTTTTTTAATCCAACTTTTATTCTACATGTTTGAAAGTCTTACAGTGTGTAGAAACATTCTTTAGGAAAAATATTTTCATTTCTCTTCATAATTTCCATCCCTCTCAACTGCCTTACATCATCTTTGAACCGGTGCCTGTATACCCGCACGGTAAAATTCTGGACCAATCTGTTAGACCCACTGTTTGGCAGCGTGCACAAGGGAGTCATCATCTTCAAACCTTGTTCCACGAAGAGAGTCTTTCAGTTTCCCAAAGAGATGGTAGTCACATGGAGCCAGGTCAGGACTGAAAGGTGGGTGATTCAGTGTTGTCCATCCAAGTTTTGTGATCGCTTCCATGGTTTATTGACTGACTCGTGGCCGTGCATTGTCGTGCAACAGCAAAACATCCTGCTTTTGCCGATGTGGTCGAACACGACTCAGTCGAGCTTGAAGTTTCTTCAGTGTCGTCACATATGCATCAGAATTTATGGTGGTTCCACTTTGCATGATGTCCACAAGCAAGAGTCCTTCGAAATCGAAAAACACCGCAGTCATAACTTTTCCAGCAGAAGGTGTGGTTTTGAATTTTTTTTCTTGGGTGAATTTGCATGAAGCCACTCCATTGATTGCCTCTTCGTCTCTGGTGAAAAATGATGGAGCCATGTTTCATCACCTGTCACAATTCTTCCAAGAAATTCATCTCCACAATTCTCGTACTGTTCCAAAAGTTCGCTGCATACCGTTTTTCTTGTTTCTTTCTGAGCCACTGTCAACATCCTGGGAACCCACCTGGCACAAACCTTTTTTAACGCCAACACTTTCAGTATTCTGCAAACACTTCCTTCCCCTATCCCAACGTAGCGTGACAATTCGTTCACTGTGATGCGTCTGTCAGCATTCACTAATTCGTTAACTCTCTCCACGTTGTCTGGAGTGTGTGCAGTACGAGGCCTGCCACTGCGATGACAATCCTCAATACTGCCGTGCCCGCTTTCATCACGTAACCTGCTTGCCCACCGACTAACTGTACTGCGATCGACAGCAGCATCTCCATACACCTTTTTCAACCTCTTGTGGATGTTTCCCACTGTCTCGTTTTCACAGCACAGGGATTCTATGACAGCACGATGTTTCTGACGAACGTCAAGTGTAGCAGCCATCTTGAAGACATGCTGTGACGGCGCCACTCACGGGAACAGGTTGAACTAAGTTTGAAAACAAGAGGGAAGGACGTATCTACACACTGTTAAACTTTCATACATGAAGAATTAAAACTGTATTTTTATAAAAATAGTGTGCATTTCTTTTGGTGTGACCCCCGTCTCTTAACAGGGACAGTAGAACATGAAGAGTAACCAGTACTCCAGCAGCGACTGAGTAGTGCTGATGCATGGCAGTAGCGGTCAGCATGAGTCAGGGAGGTGCTCTCACTACTGGAGTACTGGTTATTATACTGGTTATACACCAGAGAAAACGCACTTGACGGCACTTGGAAGGGTGTATTAACAATCTGGTGGAAAACTTCAGATGTTCCGTCAGCCTGCTCATGGAGGATGCAGTTGTATGTAGGAACGCTGTAACCCCAGGGAATTGTAGCGTAATTCAGTTATCTTGCAGAGGAACGACACTTCTGCAAGGACTGTCAGCAGACTCTCAGTGTAAATGAATAAAGCGTATTGCTCACGAATACGTGGAAAAACCCGTTACTTCTCGATCACTGTGTTGGCGACAAGTCATTGGGAATAGCAACAACATCGAGTAGGAGTTACTGTCCAGAGTGAACTACAGTCGAACAACCACAGAAAAGTAGCTGTAGGAAAAATAGGTAACAGGATAGGGATTCATAAGAAGAATCCTAAGAAAATAAAAGCTGGCTTGTGAACTGCAGATGTACAGGGGCTGGACAAAAATGTGGATCACCAGAAGCGTAATACATTACTATGCGTAATACGGTGTAGGGAAACCTCTGGCATCCAAAACAACTTCCAGCCATCTCAGAATGGATAAGCACATGTCAAGGGAATCTTGTTCCATTCTTCCTGCAAAATATTCGCAAGTTCAGGTAACGGAAATGGGAGTGGATAGTGATCACGCACCCTTCTCTCCAAAGTAGAACACAAAGGCTCAGTAATACCGAGGTCTGGTGAATGGTGGGCAGGGGAGATGCGACAACCTATCCTTGTGTTCACAAAACCAGTCCTGGTCAATGCGAGTTGTGTGAACAGGGGCCCTGCCCTATAACAACACACCATCACCAATGAGCAACAGTCATTGGATTTTGGGATGGACCTGATGAGCCAAAATAGTCACATAATCCTTGGCAGTAATGCGACCTTTCAGAGTAACCATAGGACCCATGGAATACGATGATATGGCTGCCCAAATCATCACCAAACTCCCACCATATTTCACTCTTGGACGTAAACTCTTCAGGAATTGAAAACAGTGTGAAGCAAGACTCATCTGACCAAATGACATTCTTCTGTTGCCCCATAATCCAGAATTTATAACTTTAGCCCCACGTTTTCCTACTACGGGCATTTGCATCACTGATGAGTGGTTTTTGAAATTCCAGCTCACCATGCAATTCCCGGTTTCTGGAGATCACTTCGTGTTGTCTTGGTGCTAACAGGGAACGCGAGTGTGAGAGTCAGTTCTGCAGTCACTTTTGCAGCTGTTGTTCTCTTATTTCTCGTCACAATCTTCTTCAATGGCCGTCTGTCACTATCACTCCACACGCACTTTCGTCCGCGTTGTGACTTAGCGGATGACAACACTTCTGCTACCTTAGTTACAGAAGCACCAATAATTTGCCCACATTCCAATTCACTTAGACCCGACACAATGCTCTCACAACTACACAGAAAACTGTTCTGACCACGGTCCACGCTGAACAACGTAGCACAGGTGCTATTCGTGGTCAAAGAAAACAACGCAATCTGCAAGCTTGGATAGCATGCGCATTTTTGTTTAAGCATGGCTAGGACATGCGTTTATATTGAAGCTTGCGTTTCCCGCGGTGTTTCCATATCTTCGTCGAACCCCTGAATATTTACGTGAAGATAGTAAATTGTTGTTCTAAGCAACAGTAATCGGTGTAAACATTTACTCTCCAGCGTACATCGATGTTAAATAGACTTGTAAAAGGATTACGAAAGTTTCAATTAAAAAAAAATTAGACGTTAACGTGAATAACTTGCGTCAGTGACTGTATATACGCGGGAGAATCAAATGAAAACCTTCATGTTTGTAATAACAAATCGAAATTTCGCGCCGTTATCCTGGAAGTTGGTAAGCGTGCTACAAACAGCGTGAAGAATGGCCTGTAGGTGGCAGCATAGTGCAGATGCAAACATACCGTCGCAGTATCAGTATAAAGATGGCCGCCCCACGTGCGACTTGCGCCAGGGAAGAACAGCGTTCTCTTATTCGGTTTTTGCGTAGTGAAGGTGTGAAACCTATTGAAATTCGTCGACGAATAAAGGTTCAGTACGCTGATGCATGTTTGTCACAGCGGCAAGTCTACGAATGGAGTAGGAAGTTCGCAAATGGTGTGACTTCAGTGGAAGATGCTCCTCGTCCAGGTCAGGCACAACGAGTTGTGACTCCACAGAACATTGCAGAAGTTGAAGCTATAGTGAAGGAAAACCGCCGAGTGACACTGAATGACACTGCAGCATGTTTACAGATTAGTCATGGGTCAGCAAACCACACTGTTCATGGTGTGCTCCAGTTTCACAAAGTGTCTGCAAGATGGGTGCCATGGCAGCTGACTCCTGAAATGAGAGAACGACGTGATGATGCTTGTGAAGAACTTCGGCGCTTTGAACGAGAAGGTAATGGTTTCCTTCCAAGAATCGTCACTGGGGACGAAACCTGGGTTCACTTCCACCAACCGGAAACGAAGAGAGCGAGCAACCCAGACCTTGCCCCAAGTGATTTCCAAATGTTTGGATTACTCAGAGACGCAATAGGAGGAAAGAAGTTACGTTCTGATGAAGAGGTACGCCACACGGTGCATGAGTGGTTGCGCGGACTACCAAAAGAATTTTTTTATAATGGAATTTATGCACTTTGTAAGCGCTGGAGGACTTGCAATGAGCGTGGGGGAGATTATGTTGAAAACTGATACAGCTTTGTACCACTTCAGCACAGTAAATAACATTTAAAAAAATATTTAAGGTTTTCATTGGACTTACCCTCTTAGCAACTTCATGGTGACTGCTAGCGTTGCAGAAGAAACGTAGTAATAATAAACCATGTAACAAACGAGACAGGACTGAAATAGGAAAGATACTCTGTGCTGAATAGCACTTAATAGTATTTTGTTTAAGAGTTTTGGCGTAACATAAAAACTTTAAATTTACATTCGTTGTTAACATATTTTACGCCTTCAGAAGAGTATTACGAACTACTGTCAGTCTTTATTTTCGAATCCTCTTCATCCCTGTTGCTGTCCATGTAACAAAACTCTTCTATTACTTTTAGCGTCTCTTTACATAATCTAATTCGCTCAGTATAGTGTGGCTTAATTCAATTACACTCCGTTATCCTTCTTTACTTGTTTTGTGATGTAGATAACAGATACATAATTGTAAAAAGTGGTTAGTTGTAGCTATGTTTTGAGTACCATTCTGGAATTCATGTGAAGTCATTTAGAATCAGCAATGCCGGATGACCATCTGAACCCAAGTATTCCCTGAAACACTATACCAACCTTTTCGAAAACAGCACCATCTGAAACAACAACGAGAACGACAATGTTGTCTTACACGAAGTGTATTCGCAGCTGCAAATATGGACTACCATCGGGTGTATAATGGAATGACGACAATGAAAATTTGTGCCGGACTGGGACTTGAACCTGGAGCCTTACCATGAGGCCAGACCCAAACTCCCCTATATCGTGAACCATGTGTCTCCAACCTGCACTCGTATATCCGTTATGCATATTTCGTACAGGATAGAAATTTTAATTGAAAGCCGCTCGCCCGGTGTCGGCGGTTATATACGATATTGCAATGCCTGTTTTATTCAGAACGAATGCATGTCCGAAGGAACATTGCGTCGTACTTCTGAACAACGCAGGCACTGCAGTGTCGTGTATATCGTATGTTGCCGTACGACGACAGTTGTTAGGGGAGGGAGGAGAAAGTTTGTCTAGGAGACAAATATCATGATGAGTTCCCAGAGAAGAAGTCCGTTGCATGTGGAACCAGTCAATTTCAATCACGACGTAATGAATTAAATTATTCCTAAATTTCACGTCGAAGGATTTGTTCGCCGATGTTTATCTCTAATACACTCCACCGACAGCTTCTTAAACACTACGTAGTTCAAACAAATGACACCATCGAACATACCTTCTTACCAAAAGTAAGTCAACCTGACTGTGTTTATCAGTTTACGTAAAAAAGGTAAACCAAGGAGAATGTAAATCTGGGCGACAGGACGAAGATTTCCACCGCCTTAATTCAATACAGGTCCGCTGTCTGACCACTAAACTGCGTCGCCTGCTTCTATCTTGGAAATAGCCTTTGGTCAGTACAGTGGGATGCCTGACTTCCTTTTGTCGGACGTAGCGCAGCAACTCGATGCAACATGGATTCAATAAGTCGTTGGAGATCCCTTGCAAAACCGATGGGCCATGCTACCTCTAAAGCCGTCCATAACTGCGAAAGTGTTGGCAGTGCTGCATCTTGTGCGCGAACTGTCCTGCCGATTATGGGCCATCAATGTTCGATAGGATTCATGTCGGGCGGTCTGTGTGACCAAATAATTCTCTCGAACTGTTCATAACGTTCTTCAAACCAATCGCGAACAATTATGGTCCAGTGACATGACATCGTTATTTGGGAACATGAAGTCCATGAATGGCTGCAAATGGTCTCCAAGGAAGCCTACTATAACCATTTGCAGGGAATGATCAGATCAGTTGGACCAGAGGACCCAGTCCATTCCATGTAAAGACAGTCCACACCATTCTGAAGCCACCACCAGCTGGCACAGTGCCTTGTTGACAATTTAGGTCCTTGGCTTCGTGGGGTCTAACCACATTAGAACCCTACCATCAGCTCTTACCAACTGCAATCGTAACTCATCTGATCAGCCCACGGTTTTCCAGTCGTCTAGAGTCCAACCGACATGGCCACGATCCCAAGACAGACACTGTAGGCTATGTCGTGCTATTAGCGAAGGCACTCGCGTCGGTCGTCTGCTGCCATAGTCCATTCATGCCAAATTTCCCCGCACTGCCTGCACGATCACCAGATCGGTCGACAATCGAGAACATATGGACAACATCGGACGACAGTTCCAGTGTCATTCACAAACAGCATTAACCCTCCCTTTATTGACCGACCAAGTGCTAATGTACCAGCATTTCAGGTTTGCAACGGCTTATCTGACGCTTACATTAACATGTGATCTTGCAATGTTAGTCCGTTAAATATGTTACCTAGGCTAATGTATTCCGGAAATTTCATTACTCTACATTAATTATTTTATAGTGCTGCGATTTTTTTCCGTCAATGTAGTTCAGCAACATCGTGCAAGACAGTATGTGATAAGAAAATTCTGTATGAAAAGCGACACCTACCAAGCTGATGAAATGTTTGCGGGATATCAGACGAATGTCAGTGTCGTCTTGGAGTATCTTTTCAGTGAGTTTCCCACCCATCGTCTTCAGATAAAATGTCGAATAGGAAGCTCCGCGAAACGTTGCTTCAAGAAACGGAGTCACTCGGCTGATAACCAGAGAATTTTTCCTCAGCGAAATTCATCGAGAAAGCGTGCGTTTCTAACAAGCTACGTAAATAATAGACGTGCTTTCCTGTCCGCAGTCGGCGAATTGTGTTGCTCATCGGTGTTTAACCGAGAGCACGATGATTTGAATCACGGTCGAGGAAGAATTTTTGTCACCGGATTTTGGACTGTCGAAGGAGGGGAGCTGACTGTGTATAGTCTTTATAAACAGATCGTGGGCCTATTGGACAAGACACCTCGTTTACCGTGGACAATGAGGGTGTAGTCGACGTACCTATGATCCATCTGTCTGACTGGAAATTATTGTCGATGCCCACCTTACTCTTCCAGAGAACCTCACTTCTTGGCAGCGCGAAGCTACATCCTCTTTCTACATTTGAGTTCTTTCTCACTGACAACAACACAAACTCAGAACTTATAATCTCCAGATTTCCGATTTTGTAAACGAATTAACGTTCCCCTCCTTTTACATAATATTTCAACAGCATTCCTAGTTGTTTTCTTCATATTTGTTAGGCATAGGTCTCGCTGTCTGAATATATACAGGTTGTCCCGGAAGGAATGGTCAAGGTACAGGAATATGACAGAAACGTTCATTCGAAGCAACAGTAAACTAGCTATGAGCACTTGTTCAGTAGAAGAGATATGTTTTAAAGTAGCAAAGATGAACAAGTGGTCGTAGCTCTTCAGGTATGCACTTTAGAGCCCATGTTTATTGGACTTTTTTCGTGTTTTGGTCCATACTAACAAATCTCAGTATGTGGAAAGCAAACAGCTGGCAGTAGAAGAGATTTGTTTCGCAGTGTCGAAGATAAAGAAGTGTTCATAGCTCTTAATGGCATTTTAGAGCCCACGGTTACTAGACTTTTTTGGTTCGAATGATCGTTCCTGCCATTTTCGTGATGATTAACCCTATATATTTATCATTCTTTCGCCTTACGAAAGTAGGGATCTCTCATTGAGTGAAACTTTTTTTAGCTTCCATGTTTTGTTCCGGCGGGACACTGTTATTTGGTTTCATAGAGATACTTTTGGTTGTTGTAATTTTTCAGTTGTAGTATTTGGTTTTATAGGGAGATATTTTACAATTTTGGAATTCGCTTTGCAGCTAAGGGAAATCCCTCCGAAGATTCACGTGGGCTGGATAGTTTTTCTTGACATCGTTACTATAAGATGGTGTAATCTGTTAACTCTTACTCTATTGCCGGCCGATGTGGCAGAGCGGTTCTAGGCGCTACAGTCTGGAACCGCGCGACCGCTACGGTCGCAGGTTCGAATCCTGCCTCAGGCATGGATGCGTGTGATGTCCTTAGGTTAGGTAGGTTTAAGTAGTTCTAAGTTCTAGAGGACTGATGACCTCAGAAGTTAAGTCCCATTTGAATCATCTTACTCTATTGCGTATGTTTCTTCTTCCTCTACATGCCTGATAACAGTTTTAGATCCTAATTGACTGGTGTCTATTATCCTGTCCATGCTATGCATTAAATTGCCGCACGAGATGGTTGCTTTCAACACATAATGGTATTGGTACCGTGTATAGTTAAATACTGATGGTTTCTTTTAGTAACTCACTAATTAAAGTATTACTCTGTAGTTTATTGCGTCCTGTTTTCACTGTTAATAAAGTGAGTCATGTGCTTAGTGGTTTTACGTTGCACTTCCATATTGTGTTCTTACACCTGTTGAGTAGCGGCAGTTCATCGCGTTTCTCGCTTTGGTAGTTACATCGTCTCTGTTGTGTTCCTTATATAGTGGCTTCCAACGTAACTTCTAGGCAGTTTGGACTGGTGTCGGTTGTTAGAATTTGTCAAAAGTTTACCTGTACGTCTTCCTGTGCCTGCGATGCTTAAAAACTAATAGCTGGCAAATGAGGAAATTTGACCTAATGTTCCATAGAGTAAACCATCGCTATTTGTTCGGATCTTATTGTTCATACTGATAGGCCTCCATTCTACTTGTTGGATTAAGAGCAAGACGACAGCTTACGGACTGTAAAGTAGAGATGATATGATAGGAGCCCTCAGAAGCTCTTGGTTATGGTACGAATTCAGTGTGGAAAAAAATGACGTACTGTTCTTGGAGATGAAGCGATTGGTTGAATATGTTCTTTTATTTTCTTATATTTCCTGTACAACTGTTGAGAACGCAACAGAAGCCACTTTCAGCGTGTGTTTTTTGTCTGAAGATGAACGCTGGCCGGTTGCGGCATTGTGAGATTCTCATGTGACTGCGTTGTAAAAATTATTGGTAAAATAAAAGAATAATATCGTTTCATAGCAATTTTAATCTGAATAATCCGAGTTTCACCTTTTATAAAGATGTTTGTTCCTCAGCTCCAATTATGGCGTCGCGGTGCTTGCGCCCTTCCACATCCACCCCCCTTTTCACCCAGGCCAGGCTTCTGACTAGCAACGGACCACCCACGTCGGTGTACAGGGAAACAGTAATCGCCGTTACAAAAAGCAGAACTCGGCATTATCAGATCTGAGACCGGTACACCTGAAGAAGATAGGAAAGGTGTCGGAATATCGTATAAAACAACAGTAACTCGTTTTTCAGCTCTAAAATTTTGAGACTATTTCTTGTACCGAGAAATATATGTAGATAAAACTCATAGCTACTTGGTACAGTCATTCATACTACTCGCTTACATATATCACAAGGAACTTACATATACTCAAGCATCCTTGATATAGAACGTCAAGTTAATCAATGTTTCCAAGACGCCCAAGATGATTTCGGTTCACTACGTCTTTACTTTCTAAAGAAAGTACTAGTCCATGGAAATGCCGCCAGGTTTACGAATGGAAATAAGATTTACTGATAGACAGGAGATTGGGTCTCATCTGCTTTCACGGAAGTAATGTCTGCTGTGTCCCAGTAGAGTGTGGACCGTCGCTGGTCATGATGCACGTCAATTATTTAGCCGACAGAATTACCGGCAATCTCAAAATGTTTGACTGACGATGATCAAGTTATCTATGAAAAAATTCTATCCAGTTAGATTTCAGAAAATATCATCCTGGTGCAAAGACTGTGAACAAGCTCATAATGTGGATACGTGTAAAGCTGTGTTCTTGACGAAACTACATGATAATGAGTCACGACTACGGTCAATCATTTCAAATATTTAAGAGTATCATTTTGTGGGATGACACAATGGAGTGGAAGGATCACATATTGAGGTTGAATAAAAATACGAAATCAGCGCGAGTAAAGTATGCTTGGACATAAATGCAGAATATACATATGCGGTGTCTTTTCTTTGGACATGCCCGAAAAAAACAGACATCATTTTCTTCTAGCAGGCACTATGAATTTATACACAAAGGAATTACAGACATTGGCTGCGAGAGGGCACTGATTTAAATCAATGGGGAAAGTTGAAAATATGTGCCAGGCCAGGATTCGAACCCGGGTCTCCTGCTTATTAGGCAGGCTTGCTGACTGCTGCGCCATCCAGAAACAGTGGTCAGCCTGCTCGCAGCCAATGTTTGTAATTCTTTTGTGTTATAAATGCAGATGCTAACCAAGCCTGCAGGCTGCACTGTTGTATTTGATCATGAACGGCACCACCGAATGTCCTCAAAACGTTGCAAATGTCAGTTGTGGTCGCAGGTTCGAGTCCTGCCTCGGGCATGGATGTGTGTGATATCCTTAGGTTAGTTAGGTTTAAGTATTTCTAAGTTCTAGGGGACTGATGACCTCAGATGTTAAGTCCCATAGTGCTCAGAGCCATTTCAGTTGTGGTCAGAACAGTGTTATATGTAGTTTTCACTGCGTTATGTCGAATATAAGTGGATTAGAACGAGGACAAATTATTGGTGCTCCTACGGAAGGTGCTTTCGTAACCAAGGAAACCGAAGTGTTTGGTGTTTCAAGAGGCACCGTATCGAGGGTTTATACCGCACACAGGGAAAGTGGAAAAACATCATCCGTTAATTCACAAAGCGGATGATCGTGACGATCGGTCATTAAGAGGATGGTGACGAAAAATAAGAGGACGACAGCTGCAAAAGTAACTGAAGAATTGAATGTCGCACTCGCAAAATCTGTCAGCACCAAAACAACACAAAGCAAGCTCCAAAGGAGAGAATAGCAGGGCTAGCTGGGATTCCAGAACCACACATCTGTCATGCAAATGCCTGAAGCTGGAACGCATGGCGCTGAGTTATAAAACCTGCACAATGGAAGAATGTCATTTGGTCGGGTAAGTCTTGTTCCACTCTGTTTCCAACTTCTGGCCGAGTTTGCGTCCCAAGAGTGAAATATAGCGTGAATTGGGTGATGATTTAGACAGCCATATAGTGGTATTCCATAGGCCCCATGGTCGCGTTACTACCAAGGATTAAGTGAGCAGTTTGGTTGTTCATGCCCATCCCACGATATAATGTTCGTATCTCCAATGGTGACGCTGTGTTCCGAGAAGGCTAGATCCCCGTTCACGTAGCTCGCATCGTCCAGGACTGGTTTTGAGAAGACGAAGATGAATCATATCATCTCCAATCGCCACCACAGCCACCTGATCTCAATATTATTGAGTCTTTGTGGTCTACCTTCAAGAGAATAGTGCGCAATCGCTACCCAACTGCGTCATCATTATCTGAACCTGACACTATTCTTCAGGAAGAATATTGTCAGAGCCCTTTGAAAACTATATAGGCTCCTTATTTGTCCATTCCGAGACGACTGGGAGCTGTTTGGAATGCCAATGATTTTCATGCACCTCGTTATGCATTGTGTGTGGTGTTTGTGATGTTTCCACGCTTTTGTCCACCCACTGTAGAATTAGTTGCAGGTGAACCTAATGGCAGACTCCAGGCGAGTGTTTGTTGGTAGGATACTGGCAAAGGATACATGCAAAACAGTAGACCTCACCCTGAATACTGCTCTAGTATATATATCAGGAGCCGGCCGGGGTGGCCGAGCGGTTCTAGGCGCTTCAGTCTGGAAGAGCGGTTCTAGGCGCTTCAGTCTGGAACCGCGCGACCGCTACGGTCGCAGGTTCGAATCCTGCCTCGGGCATGGATGTGTGTGATGTCCTTAGGTTAGTTATGTTTAAGTAGTTCTAAGTTCTAGGGAACTGATGACCTCAGATGTTAAGTCCCATAGTGCTCAGAGTCATTTGAACCATATACAATATCAGGTCGAACTAAAAGGGGACAACGTGTGTATATAAATTAGGGCGGTGCGAATGGTCACAAGCTCATTTGACTAGCGTGAGGGTGGAACAGAAATGTTGAAAAACCTTAACTGGCAGCCAGTGAAGAAATTTGGCGTACATCTCACAAGAACACGCTTAAAAAAACTTCAGGTTTCGTCTTACAGAAACTCCGGATATTCTTCAACCCACTACGTATCTACACTATCTGATCAAACGTATCCGTGCATTTAGGACAGCTTGATCTTTGCTGGGGACTCTTTCAGTGAGGAATATGAGTATTGAGGACACACTGTATGCTGGGGTCTAGAGCGTAGTCGACGTTTTAACTCATCCCAAAGGTGTTCCATTTGGTTCAGGTCGGGACTCTGGTCAGGCCAGCCCATTTCAGGAATGTTATTGTCCAGTCGCAATTGCGTGATAGATACTGCTTCATTAGCATGCTGATACGAGCAATCATTATGTCCGAAATATTGTTCTACTGTACGCAGTGTATAATGCTCTAAAGTGTGTTCGTATCCTTCCGCATTTGGAGTTTTCTTGAGCGCAATGGGCGGACCACAGCCTAACAAGGAAAAACACACCCTAACGTAACACCGCCTCCTCAGTACTCCATTGTAGACACTACACATGATGACTGGTAACGTTCTCCTGGCAATCGTCAAATCCAAACCCTTCCATCGGCCTGACAAAGGATATAGCTTGAGTCATCTCTTCAAATGGCAACGGCCTTGCCGCAGAGGACACACCGGTTCCCGTCAGATCACCGAAGTTAAGAGCTGTCGAGCGTGGCCGGCACTTGGATGGGTGACCGTCCGGGCCGCCATGCGCTGTTGCCATTTTTCATGATGCACTCAGCCTCGTGATGCCAATTGGGGAGCTACTCGACAGAATAGTAGCTCCGGCCAAAGAAAACCACCTTACCGACCGGGAGAGCGGTGTGCTGACCACACCCCCTCTTATCCGCATCTTTATCTGAGGGTGACACGACGGTCGGATGGTCCCGATGGGCCACTTGTGGCCTGAAGACGGAGTGCTCTCACGCTCATCTCTCCAAATAACTCGTTTCCGGTCATCGACCGTCCAGTGGCGTCGCTGTTTACACCACCTCAAGTGTCATTTAGCACTGACTACCGAAATATGTGGCTTATGAGGAGCTGGTCGACCACTGTATCCCCTTTTTGTTTTTTACAACTCCCTACACACAGCCACGGAGCTAATTGTGGTCGTTGATTTGCGTTTCCAATTCACAATCACACCACCTAGGGTCGACTTGAGCAACTTTAGAAGGGTTGAAACGTCCCTGATCGATTTGTTACTCAGGCGACATCGAATGAATATTCCACGTTCGAAGATCAGTTCTGCAGTTAGTCTACTGACAACACAATACTCCCTGCGTCCTTTTATACGGAGGGTCCGCTTCTCGTTACATGTAAGAGTCAATTCCGTATTACACAGATGTGTCCGGATACTATCGATCAGATATTATGTACGGAACTGATCATGCAGATAGAACTGGGGAGATTACACCTATCACAAAGTAGTACAAGTGATCATTCTTCCCACGCTCAGTCCTAGAAGGGAAAGGGAAGAAACTTGAATACGTGATGAAAATGAAATAGCACCGTCTGTAACGCACTTCACAGTGATTCACATAGATGTAGATGTAGAACCTGTGAAAGGCATGGTAGGTCATTTCTTTCGGTACTTCCCCATCAGAGCGTTGGATAGAGGGTTGAGGGGGAGGGAGCGGCTGCGGTGTTTTATAGTGACAGCAACGATCCACCCTTCCTTTCCTTTGAAGAAATGAGTCATTAGTGTTAAAGTATTCCCAGTGAGTCAGTACTTCACGAGACACCTCTGACCAGAGTTGCGGTCTGCCAAAACTGCGGTTCGGTCATTTTGGTACGATACATAAATGACGTGGTACATGGTAGCATCACCGACAGTTTTGGTAGCATTGGTAGGGAAAGAAATATAAATGAATGTGTGTGAAGAAAAAATGAGGACCGACAGCCCCTCTTTGTTTTTTGTTAGTTTGTTTGTTTTGTACATAATTAGAAAATCACATCGTTCAGTGTTAGTTCATTGTGCATTCAATATCTCTAAAAATATACATTGCATTTTATAAGTAATAAAATTTAGTAGACGGCGTAACTTCTGCGCTTTTTTGTAACCAAAGCAGTTACTTTGGATGCAAGTGCGGATTACATAAAAATATATAAATAAAAACAGATTATCGTTTTTTGTACTCAACAGGAACTTCTGTATCAATGTCAAAGGCAAGATTTCCCGTTATTGTTGATAAGTACGACAGTTGTTTATGAATAATAGAAATATGTTTTATATAAGCTCGACGAGATATTGAAGAGATGTTTGATTTTTTTGTAGTTTTCTTTAATTTTACCTTTTCTTTGAGGAAACTCCGTTTTCTAGGACTATTTGATCAATCTGTGTCTTTTTTTTTTTTTGTTCTAATTTGTACTTCATCGCACCTCTGTTTCGAGTTACAGATCAACAATTTTCGGATAAAACCTGACCTGACCTGAAATACTGACAGCTTCAATTTTTATATAAAAGCAGTTTATTTTTAACTAACAGCCAGGAGAATAAGTATAACAAAAACGCGACACTTGATATATCTTCAAAAATGCTTCATATGGCTCTGAGCACTATGGGACTTAACTTCTGAGGTCATCAGTCCCCTAGAACTCAGAACTACTTAAACCTACCTAACCTATGGACATCACACCCATCCATGTCCGAGGCAGGATTCGAACCTGCGACCGTAGCGGTCGCGCGATGCCAGACTGTAGCGCCTAGAACCGCTCGGCCACCCGATATATCTTCACTCAGTTCCTAGACAGCTCACCGCTTCCGGTTTCTAGAATAATCTAGTACGACACTGATCGCCAATGCGGACAAAGTAACGAAAATGAGGCAACGCTCTATAGGTATGATACACACTTAATGTAGTTACGATCTTAACTGACCAAAGCTGCTAATGAAACTAACGTAGTCCACACTTACTTGTGATAGTCTACGTTAGTTTTACAGCTCTGCCTATCACGATATAACAGAGATAGGTCCATTAGTCTTCCTTTTGGGTCGAAATGGGTCTAACGGCGCTTGAGAACGCATCGATTCCGGTCTAAGACACCAATTTCCAGTAGAGCAGAGTTCCGCTTCACAGACACTGACCTGTATCAAAAGAGCACTAAAAAAACTGGCGCCGCCAGCTTTGCGTGTCCCTAACTACCTCGGAGATCACCCGTCCGCTAGTGCGAGGAGGATGTGGGTTACTAGAACGCCCAAGCGCTACCTGCGTCCGCCTGGTCCGGTTCGAGGCGTGGGCGCCGACAGCGGGTCATTTTCTACCGCCGCGCCTCACTACTCAGCTGCGCGCAAGTCTCCTCGAGCGTTGAAAATTACGCTACATTTTCATTTCTTTTGGCCTGTAGCAGACGATACGCTAGTGAAGATTCCACAAGCTCGGGAAATTGCCTTCTAGTAATCGCCTCACAGCACTACAGTTCTCACGTAGGATTTTTTCCAGACTGTAACAGTTTTCTCCTGTATCCTACCGATTTTTTTTCTTTTCGTTCACCAATCTTCTTAATGGTTTTATGCAACCTGGCGCGATTTCCTCTCCTGCGTACAACTGTCATTACTTATTATTATTATATTATTATTATTATCATTATCAAGAACCATGTTAAGCTTGTTACATTTGCCAGTGCACTATGCTTTATATATTTATACCACTGACACCCAACATACACAATTACGAGGGTAATCCCAAAAGTAAAGTCTCCAATTTTTTTTATAAGTACATAGATCTGTTTATTTCTACAATGGTTAACATCAGCTTACAGCTGTTCAGAAAGTTATGAACCTCTTCTTTCACCTCGTCGTCGAAGCTGAATCGCTTTCCGGCCAAATGTTCTTTTAACCCAGGGAACAGGTGATAGTCACTGGGTGCCAAGTCAGGACTATAGGACGGGTGGGTGATTATGTTCCACTGAAACTGTTGCAGGAGAGCAACGGTTTGCCGAGTGATGTGTGGGCGAGCGTTGTCAGGAGAATGTGTATGCCCTTGCTCAACCTTCCGCTTCTCCGGTTCTGAATTGCCCGTTTGAGTTTTTCAGAGTCTCACAGTACCTGTCAGTGTTAATTGTGTTCCCAGTGGGCATAAAGTCGACCAACAATACCCCTTTCCGATCCCAAAAAACAGTTGTTATGACTTGACCGGCAAACCGTGTTTGTTTGAAATTCCGCGGCTTTTGCGAAGAAGGATGCCGCCACTGGCATGATTGTTGCTTGGTCTCGGGTGTAAAGTGGTATGCCCAAGTTTCGCCCCCGTCAGAACTGAGTCCAGAAAGTTGTCCTGTTCGGCAGCAAGGCGCGCGCAATTCGCACTTAGCGGTAACATCCAACGGGAGCTCCATTCTCAACGGCTGCCAAGCCAAGACGACTGAGCGCCTCAGCGGCTCAGCGCGGCGTGCGCATGTTTACACACAGCGCGCGAAGCACTCTTCATAACAGTGTGACCAACTGTCACACAAACAGAGTTCTGTACTTATAAAAAAAAATAGGAGACATTGCTTTTGGGATTACACTCGTATTTGTCAATGTATTTTCAGCCACTGTGGTATATATATATGTGAGAGAGAGAGATGCAGATATTGTACCTTTTCTGTCATTCTGTCATCACATCTGTGGCCACAGTAGATAAAAGCCGGAGAATGTACTGCCTGTCAGTGTTTCCCCTCCAGAATAAGTTCCACTGTCACTGTACACCGGCGAGCCAAACAATTATGACCACCTATTTCATAGCATGTTGGTCCACCTTTGAAACATAGTACAACAGCGATTCTGCGTGACATGGCTTCCTTAGAAGGTTTCCGGAGGTATGTGGTAGCATCTGTCAGTGCACAGAACATACAGTTCCCGTAAAATAAGGCCTGGTGACTTGTCGGTGCAGAGCTGACGCCTGATAGCACCCAAAACTTCTTCTTTTGGGTTCATATCAGGAGAATTTGATGGCCAAGACATCAGCTTGAGTTCACTGTCATATTTCTCAAATCACTGTAGCACGATTCTGGCTCTATGACATGTATAGTTATCCTGCTGGAAGGTGCCATCGCCATCGAGGAAGACATCACCCTTTAAGGATGTAGGTAACTGCAACAATGTTCGTGTAGTCCACAGCTGTCACGATGCCTTCGATTACTACCACAGGTCTCATGGAAGCCCACTAAGTGACCATTGACCTGGTGATAGAAAGAAAAGTGATTTTTTCTAACCAAGTGGCACTTTTCACTGGTTTACGGTCCAGCCTCGATTATCCCATGTCTACTGCGATCGTAATTGGCAAAACGTACACCTCGTCTGCTGCGTAGACCCCCATTCAATAATCCTTGAACGGTGTGCTCGAGAACACTTATATCTGCACAGGAATTGTAAGACGCCGTCAGAACTCCCATAGCCACCTATTCTACTTTACACAGTGGGCAAGCCTCCGAGGTCTACGTTCTGTGATGGGGCGGGGACGTCCAACACCTAGTCGCCTCCTCGACATTTCACCGCCGCCGGCCGAAGTGGCCGTGCGGTTAAAGGCGCTGCAGTCTGGAACCGCAAGACCGCTACGGTCGCAGGTTCGAATCCTGCCTCGGGCATGGTTGTTTGTGATGTCCTTAGGTTAGTTAGGTTTAACTAGTTCTAAGTTCTAGGGGACTAATGACCTCAGCAGTTGAGTCCCATAGTGCTCAGAGCCATTTGAACCATTTTGACATTTCACCGCCCTTCAGATACTTCTCGTAGATGCTCACGCGAACACCCGACCAGCCTCACAGTTCCCCAAGCACCAGGTCAGAACAATCTGAACTTTTTCAAAGTCGTTTGTATTAGTTGATTTCCCCATCTTCGGCGCATACCATGGCTAGGATGATTCCCCACTCGTCTCTGCTCCGCTTATGTGCTTTCTTTACCGCGTCACGTTGCCGTCAACGCCAACGCCAACAGGCGGCATTCAGTGTCGCTCTGGGCAGTGATCATAATGTATTGGCTTAACAGTGTAGAGCACGTTGCCATACTCTTTCTTCTTCCCAAATCTGGTGCTGTGTTCCAACAAATCGATAAATATCAGCTTTCTGGCTGTAATATCGAAGTCTTTCTGGCAACAAAATAAATTATTAGGCTTATTCACTCTCCAGAGGTTCGACTGAATGTGTATATATTGTTACATTTGAAGTGTGATAAAAAAGTAACGGGAATTTTTTAATTTCGAGGGCTTTATACATCCCGATTTTCACCTTTTTTATTTTGTTGTTACACATGTTCCTGATGCATGTTTGCATTTTCAGCTGTTTCGAATATTTAGTTTACTCTTGGCAGTCGAAAAGGTTATAGGGTTTTCGAGTGTTCGGCGAATTTTTGCTTTAGAAAAAGATTGATCAAATAATTTGCATTACATTACACTTGAACAATGGAATGAAGTATAGCACCGCATTCGGAACGTTCACTGTGGCTCTTCGCGAATCTACTATAAGTAAGACAAGAGTTTTCGAGTGGTATAAACGTTTCAAAGAGGGTCGAGAAGACGTTGAAGTCCTGAACCGCCCTGGACGCCCTAGCACTTCAATTACTGACGACAATCTACACCTACATCATACTCCGCAAGCCACCTAATGGTGTGGGGCGGAGGATACTTTCGATACTACTATCTGATCCTTCCAACCCTGTTTTACTAGCGAATAGTGCGTGGGAAGAATGATTGTCGGTAAGCCACTGTACTGGCTCTCATTTCTCGAATTTTCTCCTCGGGGGGAAGTAATATGTTGTCCGACTCCTCCTGAAAAGTGCTGTCCCGAAATTTCAATAGTAAATCTCTCCGTGATGCACAACACCTCTCTTGTAACGTCTGCCAGTGGAGTTTGTTTAGCAGCTCCGTAACGCTCTCTCGCCAGCTAAACGACCCCGTGACGAAACGGGCCGCTCTTCGTTGGATCTTCTCTATCTCCTCTATCAGTCCTGCCTGATACGAATCCCAGATAGATGAACAATATTCAAGAATTGGGCGAACAAGCGCCTTATAAGCCACTTCTTTCGTGGATGGAGTTACACTTCCTTAAGATTCTTCCGATTAATCTGAGTCTGGTGACTGCTTTTCCCACTATCTGTTTTATGTGGTCACTCCACTTCAGGTCGCTCTGGATAGTTACTCCTAGATGTTTTACGGCAGATGCAGTCTCCAGCTGTTTGTCATCAATAGTGTAGCTGTACAGTAGCGGATTTCTTTTCCTATATATGCCCAATATGTTACATTTATTTACGTTCAGGGTCAACTGCCAGAGTCTGCACCATTCATCAGTTCTCTGCACGCCGCCGTTCTGCAAAGTCTTACTATCTTCTGGCGTTACTACTTTGGTATAGACAACTGCGTCATCTGCGAATAGCCTTAAAGAGCATCCGAAGCTTTCTGCTAAATCTTTTATATATATTGTAAACAGTAACGGTCCTATCACACTTCCCTATGGTACTCCGAATATTAACTTTACACCTGTCGATTTAGTACCGTTAAGAGCGACGTCTTGAGTTCTATCAGCAAGAAAGTCTTGGATCCAGTCGCAGGTATATTCCCATACTCCGTAAGAATGTATTTTTTCATTAAACGGCAATGCGGGACGGTGTCAGATGCCTTACTGAAATAAAGGAACACGGCTTCAACCTGAGCGCCGTTGTCCACTACGCTGTGGATCTCATGGAGGAACAGAGCGAGCTGTGTTTCTCAGGATCTCTGTTTGCGGAGTCCATGTTGATTTTTATTGAGGAGATGTTCATTTTCCAAAAACGTCATAATTTTTCAGCATAAAACATGTTCCGTAATTTTGCAACAGATTGACGTCAACAATATAGGTCTGTAATTGTGTGGATCTATCTTACGACCTTTCTTAAAAACGGGAATGACCTGCGCTTTTTTCCAGTCGCTGGGTACCTTTCGTTGCTCAAGCGATCTACGATAAATTGCTGCTAGAAGGAGAGCAAGTTCTTTCGCATAATCTTCATAGGATCTTATAGGTATCTCATCTGGTCCTGAGACCTTTCCACTTCTAAGCGATTGTAGCTGCTTTTCAATTCCGCGATCGGTTATCTCAATGTCTGCCATTTCGATGTTCATACGACAGTTGAAAGGAAGGACAGTGTTACGATCTTCCGCGGTCTTCGGAAGACCGAATTCAGTATTTCGGCCATCCCTCTGTTATCTTCCGTTTCGGTGCCGGTGTGGTCGCTGAGAGAATGAATAGATCATTTTGACCCACTTACTGATTTTACATATGACCAAAATCTCTTAGGGTTTTTACTCAGGTCGGTTGACAACGTCTTACTTTCAAAATCATTGAACGCTTCTCTCATTGCTCTCCTTACGCTCATTTTCGCTTCGTTCAGCTTTTGTTTGTCAGCTAGGTTTTCACTTCTCTTAATCTTCGATGAAGTGCTCTTTCTTTACGTAGCGCTTTTCTAACACGGCTACTAAACCATGGTGGACCTTTTCCATCCCTTAAAACTTTACTCGAAATATACTTGTCTAGGGCATATTGAACGAAGTCTTTGAATTTTTTTCCATTTGTTCTTCACATCTTCGTCCTTGTCGCCGAATATTTGATGCTGACTGCTGAGATATTCTGAAATTTGTATCCTGTCATCCTTGCTGAGCGTATATAGCTTCCTACCTTTCTTAACATTCCTTGTAGAACCCGTCGTTATAGATGCTGTCACAGCCTTATGATCACTGATATCTTCCTCTTAGTTAACTGATTCGAAAAGTTCAGTTCTGTTTGTTGCCAGAAGATCTAAGACGTTATCCTCTCGAGTTAGTTCTCTAACTGTCTGCTCTAGGTAATTTTCGGACGAGACATCCAGAACAATGCCACACGATTCCCTGTCTCTGGCACCAGTTTTGATGGCATAACACTCCCAATCTATACCTGGCAAGTCAAGTCGCCCCCTATTACAACGACATGATCAGGAAAATTACTAATCATATTCTGCAAGTTCTGCCTGAAGCTCTCTATAACTACAGATCTTGACCCAAGTGGTCTATAAAAGCATCCGATCACCATTTTTGACCATTCTTTTATACTCAATTTCACCCAGATTAATTCACATTCGGAATCCGTGATAACCTCGCTAGGTTTTATCGAATTTTTTACTGCAATAAACACGTCGCCACCACTGGCGACTAACCTATCCTTACGATAAACATTCCAATCTGAAATTAGGATTTCGTTGTCGTTGACAATGTGGGAGAACTAAAGAAAATGGTTCTGGAAAATCGCCGAATCACTATCAGAGAGGGTGATGATGCTTTCTGATGGTTTGGACATCAAACATGTAGCAGCATAGTGTTTTCCGGAACTGTTGAATTTCGTTCCAAGACGACGTCGCTGAGTCATTGTTCAGGAATTGGTGAATGAAGTCGACAACGGTCCAGAACTTCTAAGGAAAGTTATAACAGATAACGAAACATAGGATGACATGGTTATGTCATCGAAACCGAAGCCTAATCGTCCCAACGGAAACTGCCTGAACAGCCAAGACGGAAAAAAATTGACAAGTTCAATCACATGTGAAGGGTCTTCTCACTGTTTACTTCGATTACAACTGTATAGCGTATCATGAATTCCTTCCTTATGGCAGTATGATCAATAAGGAATACTACCTGGAAACTATGCGCCGTTTGCCTGAAGCACTTCGAAGAAAACGACCAGAATTGTGGCAAAAACACTCATGGAAATTGCATCACGATAATGCTCCCGCTCACACCTCAATGCTTGTACTTGATTTTTGTTTGGTGAAAAACAAAGCCGCTATGTTGCCTCAGCCACCGTACAGTATTCGCCGGACATGGCCCCTTGTGGTCTCTCTCTATTGCCGAGGTCGAAGAGCACCATGAGGGGTTGTTGTTTTGCCACCATTGATGAGATGAAAGAATCGCTGCAGAAGCTGAACATCGTAACGAAATGTGAGTTCCAGAAGTGCTTCCAAAATTGGAAAAAGTGCTGACATAAGTGCGTTATTTCTGAGGGAGATTGCTTTGAAGGGGAAAAATTTGATGCTGATCAATAAATGAAGATTCTTTAAGAAAAAACGAAAAATCTCGTTACTTTTTGACCACACCTCGTACACTAATGATCAGCTGAATCAGACACTTTCCTGGTAGCCAGTCTCTTGTCCCCACGCCGGCCGCGGTGGTCTCGCGGTTCTAGGCGCGCAGTCCGGAACCGTGCGACTGCTACGGTCGCAGGTTCGAATCCTGCCTCGGGCATGGATGTGTGTGATGTCCTTAGGTTAGTTAGGTTTAAGTAGTTCTAAGTTCTAGGGGACTGATAACCACAGCAGTTGAGTCCCATAGTGCTCAGAGCCATTTGAACCATCTTGTCCCCAGTCCGTGAAGGCGTTGGTCTTCTTCACTTAGTACAAGTGTTTCGTAGCCTTAAATGGGACTTTGGGAAAGCTACAGATCAGTAATAGCCAGTAAAGGTGATTAGTTTTGAATATATTGCAAAAAATAGATCTGTCATGTTTCAACGAGTTCACTCACAATTCTGAGGGTCTTGGTGAATTGCCACCTTGCTGTAGAACAAGTAATAAAATAGAAAATACGTCGAAACACAACGGAAACTAACCAAGAATATGTCTACTCTATTTTGGAACACATACCGCGCTCGAACATTATGAATGACCTCGAAGACAACGATTTATTGACGAATAGCCAACTCGGATTCAGGAAGTACCGTTAATGTGAAAGACAGTTAGCTCCATATTCTCACGGAATAATTAGTGCTATAGACATGGGTTGCACATTGATTCCATATCTTTAGATTTCCAGAAGCGTTTAGACAACGTTCCTCACAAGCTACTTCTAATTAAATTGCGTGCCTATGGAGTATCTCCTCAGCTATGCAACTGGATTTGTGATTTCCTGTCAGGAAGATCACAGTTCGTAATAACTGACGGAAAGTAACCGAGTAAGACAGAAGTAATATCCGGCATTCCCCAAGGAAGTGTTGCAGGCCCTCTGTTGTTCCTGATGTACATAAACGATTTAGGAGACAATCTGAGCAGTGCTGTTAGATTGTTTGCAGATGATCCTGTCATTGACCGTCATGTAAAGTTATCAAATGATCGAAACGAGTTGCAAAATGATTTGGACAAGATATATGTATGATGCAAAAAGTGGCAACTGACTCTAAATCATGAAAAGTGTGAAGTCATCCCCAAGACCACTAAAAAGAATCCTCTAAATTACATGAAATCTAAATACTTATGGCTTACAATTACGAATAACTTAAACTGGAAAGATCATGTGGAAAATGGTTCAAATGGTTCTGAGCAACATGGGAACATCTGAGGCCATCAGTCCCCTAGAACATAGAACTACTTAAACCTAACTAACCTAAGAACAACACATACATCCATGCCCGAGGCAGGATTCGAACCTGCGACCGTAGCAGTCGCGCGGTTCCCGACTGAAGCACCTAGAACCGCTCGGCCACCAAGGCCGGCAAAGATCATGTGGAAAATGCTGCAGGGAAAGCAAACCGAAGACTGCATTTTATTGGCAGAGCAGTTAGGAAATGTAACAGGTTTACTAAAGAGATTGTTTGCACTACTCTTGTTCGCCCTCTTCTGGAGTGTTGCTGTGGACTGTGGGATCCGCATCAGATAAGATTAACGGAGGAAATCGAAAAAGTTCAAAGATGGCAGTTCGGTTTGTATTATGGCAAAATAGGGGAGAGTTCCACGGATATGATACACGAAGTGGGGTGGCAGTCACTAAAACAAAGGTTTTTTCACTGCGGCAGGAACTTCACATGAAATTTCAATGACTAACTTTCTCCGTAGAATGTGAAAATATTTTTTAGGCGTCCACCTGCAGAGGGACAAATGTTTATCATAATAAAATGAGAGAAATAAAAGCTCGCACAGAAAGATTTAAGTGCTCGTTTTTCCCGCGCGTTGTTCGACAGTGGAACGGTAAAGAAAGCTTACAGGTGGTTCGATGAACCCTCTGCCAGGCTCTTAATTGCGAATTGCAGAGTAAATATGTAGATGTAGTCCCCAGAGGGATCGAGTATTGTTTAACCGAGATGAATCAAGATAATGAGATTGTTGGCCATTAGTTCCGAAAGACGTTCACGGACACAGGGTCCGAACGACAAAGCTTACCGCATTACGATTGGCGGTGTCACGATGCCGGAAACTCGCGGTGCAAGGGCGTGATTGCACGGCGGCAGCCAAAGTAGTTGCTGGTAGGTTCCTATCACAAAATATGCTGACCACAATCGGACGGTCTTTACACAAGACTGCTACCAAAGTAATGGAAGTCAATGCTTGTGTGTCAAAATGGCACTAATGCTATCCGTGATTTGAAGACGTCCAGGATTTGCAACCGAATGGGGCTGGAGAGCAGCTCTCCATGCCATTTGTAAGATTGGGTGCCACACCATACTGTGAATTTTTGGTAAATGAAAATATACCCATAGCCTAAACGACAGAGCCTGGAGGCGGAAGCATTGCCGCTGCTTTGGCTCAGTGGCGCGGCACAGAATCTCGGCGCAGAAGTTGGGACATCTGTCTGGGCACCACTTCGCCGAACAATGGAGGAATTAGTGTGCCTCCGGTGCGATGTGGCTTCAATATAAATTCGAAAATAACTGCCCTGAAATTTCCCCGATTCGTGCCATCTTGCCTGTTTTCTAAATTAAGGAAAAATTATTTCGCTCCCAGCAGGCAGAGGTCCTCCATGGATGCAAGCATTTAGTAGTAACTGTTGGCCGGGAAAATTAATCTTACAACATAAGATGATTGATTTAGTGTAATTACTTTTTAATCTCTTTCCTTTCCCTTCTCCCCGCGACCACCTTCAATTTACATAATACGTTCATGACACTCTTAATACAGAGGATTGTTAAGAGTCCAAGTTCCGAAGCAGAATTTTTCTACAGCCGCTGAGACCGAATTATGAACAACCACAGAAATAGTAAAATCCGGTCGGAAATTACTGTCAATCAACTCGGAATTTTGCAAGCAACTCGAATCTGTAATTGAAATCACGGAATGAAGTTTACTCGGCTCTCCTTATCTGTGATAGAGACTGACATGGACAGCTGTCGCGGTCTCGCCACGTTGTATGCCTTCAAAAAGTCCCTTTGTTACAATTTCAGTTTCTGTCTTTCCATACCACTTTCGCCCTCTACAGCTCCTTCTACTACCGCTGAAGCCATTCCCTAGTGCCTTGCCAAATGTCCTATCAACCTGTCCTGGTTAGAGATTCCCACATATTCCTTTCCAAGCCGTTTCTGCGGAGAACTTTCCTATTTCTTACCGTTTCAGGCGACTCAATATTCATCATTCTTCTGTAACACCCCAACTCAAAAGTTTCGATTCTCTTTTTTTCTCAGTTTCCCCACAATACATGACTTACTTCCATACAATTCTGTGCTACAAATGTAGTCTCAGAAATTTCCTTTTTCGAATTAGGGCCTACTGGTAAACCCTGATTCTTTTATAATCGAATTTGTGTACTTGAAAAAGCTTCAACCGTCTGATTACTTAACAAATGAGTTAATGTGGTAAAATATTTGACCTAATGCTGGCAAACAAGAAAAAGTGTAGTTAACATTGGATTAATGTAGTCTGGGTGATTTGCATTCAATTTTAAGCAAAACTAGTTTCTCACGCGTCTCAATGTTTATGGCGTCATATCTCCTGAACTGTCTCACATAAGATATAATTTTGAATTTTTTTCCTTTATTGATTTTCGATTCCCCCCAGCTGGGAGGGGCAGGCTGATAGCAGCTTAATACGCTGCTCTACAGCCGAGAGAAAAATTAAACAAACAATGGTGAGACAACAAACAATATAAAACGGCGATAAAACTGTGATGTTAATAACAGTAAAATGGCGGAAAGTTGCGCAACGTAAAAGACAAAAACACGACGTTGGCGATGCGGATGAAAACACACAGTAAGGAGACACGCACAATTAAAAAAAAAAACACGGCGACAGTCTGGTTACTGTTCGTACGAGATAAAAACACAACTAGCGACAATATGGTAGCTGTTCACAACACTGACAAGGGACGCACAACACTGAACATTCACTTAAAACAGCACTGTAGAGGCGACACGGTGGTTGATTGGGGGGGGGGGGGGCGGACCGATGAATGGGAAATAATTTTGAAGGTATATTCAGTGATATATGTAGATATTGAGTGCGAAGTACGTTGTGAATAGACTTAGTAGTAAAGAAGTCATAAATTAAAACGGCATGCATAATGATGAAGTTTTACCGAATGAACAGCGAAAATGTAATAAGGTATAAACTTTTCTCCTTTCGTCGTTTCGTTGGGGATGTTAGCGAGAAAAAGTTTGGTAAAGATTTGAAATTACACAGAGATGACGAAATCATGGGTTAGCGATATGCGCATACACAGATGGCGACAGTATCGAATACACAGTGCATAAAAGGTCAGTGCATTGACGGAGCTGTCATTTGTACTCATGTGATTGATATGGAAAGGTTTCCGACGTGATTACGGCCGCCCGACGGGAATCAACAGACTTTGAACGCGGAATAGTAGATGGAGATAGACACATGGGACATTTAGCTTCGGAAATCGTTAGGGAACTCTACATTCCGAAATCACAGTGCGAAGTGTGTGCCGAGAATACCAAATTTGAGACATCACCTCTCAGCAACGGACAACTCAGTGGTCGACGGCCTTCACTTACCGATCGAGAACAGCCGCTTATGCGTGTTGTCAGTACTAATAGAGAAGAAACACAGCTTGAAATGACCGTACGATGAACGCATCCGTTAGGACAGTACGGCGAAATATGTCGTTAGTGGGCTTGGTAGCAGGCGACCGACACGAACGCCTCTGCTAAAAGCACGACATCGCTTGCAGTGCCTCTCCTGGTCTCGTTAGCATGTCGGTTGGACCCTAGACGACTAAGGGTAGCCTGGTCAGATGAGTCCCGATTGCTGTTGGTAAGAGCTGATGGTAGGATTCGAGTGTGACGCAGACCTCCGAAGAAGCCAAGGACCCAAGTTGTCAATAAAACATTGTGCAAGTTAGTGGTGGCCCCATAACGGTGTGGAATGGACTGGGTCCTGGTTATGATCGGCTACTTGGGAACCATTTGCAGCCAATCATGGACCTCCATTTCCAAACAACGATGGATTTTTTAAAGCTCATAATCTGTCATGTAACTGGGCCACAATTGTTCTCTATTGATTTGAAGAATATTCTGGACAGTTCGAGTGAGTGATTTGGCCACCCAGATCGTCCAACATTAATGCCATCGAACGTTTATGGGATATAATCCAGAGGTCAGTTCGTGCACAAAATCCAGAAACGTCAACACCTTCGCAATTATGGACAGCTGTAGAGGCAGCGTGGCTCAGTATTTCTGCAGGGGACTTCCAGTGACTTGTTGAGTTCATGCCACGTCAGATGCTGCGCTACACCAGGCAAAAGGAGGTCAGACACGATATTAGGAGGTATACCATGACTTTTGTCACCTCAGTGTGCGTGTAAAGTTTATTAGAAGTCGCTAAATGCTCTCATTCTTAAATACTGGATGAATATACCCCGGGAATTAGCACGCTATGATTTACGCTGCCTCAGGACAAACACACAGTTTTTTAACTGGCCTTACTGTGTTAAACTCTTACCTTCCGATTATACCTCTTAATGAGTAGATTATGACAGCATTTTAAATTTTTAAATACGGTCAGTAATTACTCTAAATACTGAAAATCAATATTTTGTTGCCCCTTAAAGCTGGTGGGTAGAAATCAGCAACTGGGAACGGGTTCTGGGATGGCGGTTTAGTAATATAGATGCTTGATACCTATAGACGTATTTCTATATTTTCTTTGCGCACGGCATCTCTGCTTCTTACATTCTCCTTGCTTCGTCCGTCATGCATCATATTGCTTCCATGGCAGCAGAATTTCTTCACTCTACTATGTCGTCCCCAATTTTGATATCAAGTTTGTCGCCTTCCTCATATCTGTTGCTTATTAGTAATTTCATATTTCTTTGCTTTATTGTGAATCCTTAGTCTGTGCTCTTTCCAGTTAATATTTCCAATAATTCTTTCAGACTTTCACAGGGGATAGTAATGTCACCAGCAAATATTATCATCGATAACTTTTTACTCTGAATATTAGTCCCACTTTTTAACCTTTTCTTTATTTTCCTCATTGCTTTTCAGTTTATCAGGTGGAACTGCAGATAAGAAGGACTGCATCCTTACCTTGCGCCCTTTTTATCTAATAACTTCTCTCTTGGTCCTCCGCATCTCTTTTCCCTCTTGGCTTTTGCACTGCTGTTAGTTAGCAATGGCATTAATAAACGTTACAGTCTCAAACGTTTTACTAGTGTGAAATTCGTATTCCAGGTAACCGACAAATTGCGGCTCGTATAAACAACTCCACACTGCATGCAAATTTTTTTCTAGTACCATAAATGTTCTGCATGATGGGGTTCAGTCTGAGTTCCGCAGCAGAGTTTCTGCTGTCCAGCAGGGGAATTAGTGGTCATGTCGCAATGGCGGATGAAGTAATCGTACGTGGCCCATGACCTGCAGAGTAGAAATGGACTGAGTGTCTGTCGTTCCCAGGATGGACGATATAGCAAATCTCAGTGAACTTGTTCGATACCAGTTAATAATAAGGCCAGACGCACAGGGCAGCCCAACTCCAAGTCTATAAGGTGCTAGCTAGGCTTCTCAGATACCTGTGTGTCAAGGGTCTACTGTAAGTACCTTGATTCGTGTAGAACTGGTGAAATCGTGACCACTAATGTATAGACAGCAGGGATCGCTATTATGTATTTCAGATCGTAGAAGTGGACAAAGACTCACAGTACAACTCATCATTCGGCATTTCACTGCAAAAAGTCATCATGTGGGTAGGCATTCGATCAAGAGCATTTGCTTACTATGAGGCATGACACCCACATATTACTAATCCAGCTACCTACATGTGGTAGGGCACAAAAGATACCGTGGACGGCGTACCACCACCATTCTTCTCTAGAGGTATGGAGAAAAGATTGCCTATACTGATCAGAGGTGTTGGATTAGAAAGTTTGGCCAATGTTGCCAATCTCTAGAGGAGGTTGTTATTGCCAGTGTGACGACGACTTCTGCATGCTACCAGGAAAGTATCTGATTCATCTGATCATTATTGTATGTAATAGTGTATGCGTTCAGTCGAACTTCTAGAGAGTGAATAAGCCTAATTATTATTCTGTCTTGCGAGAAATGCTTCGATATTTCAGGCAGAAAGTTGACATTTGCTGATTTGTTGGAATATATGGTCACATTTTGGAAGAAGAAGGAATATGACAGCGTACGCTGTAGCTCTAGTGAAGCAGCTGTTAGCGATGGAATACTTTTAGTTCACTAAAATTGGCAGCATTTAAGATGTACATTCGCGTTTCGCACCATTACGTCTGTTGTTCTTTCAGTACTGCGTTGCCGTTTGAACCCTGAGATGCGTCCATTCAACTGTGGACACGACGGACTGCACAGAAACGTAGAATCAATTGAGACACATTGTAGCTTTTCGTCGTTTTAGACGACCTTCGTTCTAATTTCTACTGCAGCGATTCTTCATATACCGTAGTAGTGAAGTTTCTGGACAGATGCATAATATCTGTCGAACAATGACAGCAATACAGATCTTTACTCTGCTATTGTATCCACACACCATATGAAGTATAAACTTTGCAACCCAATTCGTAATTTCCTTCTATCAAAATTTATCCTGTCGTCCCAGACATTAAGAATACTTGGAAGTAGGGATGTGATGGAGCGAAGATTAGGCACTGCCTAATAATTAATTCCAGAATTAAGCTCTCAGGGATGCCAGACCTGAATTGTATAGCAGTTGACATATCCTCAGACTGGAGCACTGAGTCTGCTCCTGAAGGGTGGCTTCATGCTTCTGATACATACTTTTCCACGATAAATAAAGATCAGCGTTTGTGGCCTTGATCAGTAGCTAATTTTAATATTCTTGTGACCACTTGCTATGGGAAGTTTATGCTTGCATGCAAAGGTAATCAAGCAATTTCCATTAGTCAAACCGCCACCCACACTCACACACACCACCTAGGAAAATTACCGTTTTAAAAGGGGTAGAACCATGTGATCAGGAGCATCTTTAGCCACAGTTCAGCTGGATGTACAGTTCACTAGCTTTGCCTATGGGACCCATACGGAGGTGGGAGTGCTATAGCAGTCCCACACTGAAAAAGAGACAGCCACAGCATCTCTACAGGGAATTCGGCCTACTGCCTGCACTACGCATTTCCTGAGTGGCCACCCAATGTCTAGCATAGAACCCCCGTCTAACCTACCTGACCGAGAATGACGTCGGAGCTTTCCAGGCCCTTAAACTGTTTTGTGTCAAGCAGGAAAGCTCAGCTCTTGGAATCTCTCTAGGCTAAGAAGGGAGATAGCGATCGCCCCTCCCCCATCTGTTCACCCAGAGTGTCTATAAGGTGCCAACCAAAGGTAGGACTGCCAGAGTACAAACTGTATGCTCTGCACCTATATAAAGGTATGGCGGGAGTGTCACACCTCCTGCATTACAGAGGCTTTGAACAAGTAGCAGGAGCGCCAAAGCGGTTGAGTGTTATCTCTGTCAGTATTGCGAGGTCTCATGGAATGGAGCTATTTATTTGGACGTCTAGTGATTTTACACATGCTTTGGTACTAGTGGTGAAAACTATGTTCTAATATTAAATTTTGTGTGTAACATTAAATGAAATTCAGACTTTATACCAGATGTGAAAACGTAGGGTCATGTGAATACCGATTTCTACCTCAGGAATGTTCTACAGGTTGACTTTTTAGCTAGCCATAAACGTATTCCTCGCAATCTTTCTTCATTATTCTTTGTAAACACAGACTCATACGTGTTACTGATCATAACATTCCACAGTTTTTCCATTATTTATTAAATCCAAATGTCACAATCTGAGTTATATGTTGATACGATTATGACGCTGAAAATTGGACTGAATGTAAGACATTCCAAACAACGAGGCATGTGACGTGTACACTTCGCTCTTCGACAGTTTTTGGTACTTAACGACTACATGAAATACTGTTGACTCTTTAAATTTATCTGTGCAACGATATTCATCACATACGTTAAACGATTAATCTGTTTCATATTTGATATTTCGAAAACAAAAATTTAGAAGTAGATTGCCGTCAACTGCTTTAAACTTAGCGCAGAATGTTCATTTTCGAAATCATGATATATAATACACATACAGTATATGTTAAGGTGATGTTTCGTAGTCTGTTGATGATCTTGAATATCCAAACTGGTAGCACATCGAAGAGATTCACGTATCTGCTTAAGGTGTGTTTCCCAACATCGTTTTTATAAAATACTTTGCTGCTGTGGAGAACCGTCTATTGAAAATATTTCATTTTACTGTAGAATATAATAAGGGGACCAAACTATACGAACACACTAGCACAAACAGCTCATTGCGGGAGTTTGTTTTCTAATTTATCTTTGTTGCTGTGGTGTCTGCCATCTGTACACGTATACCTCTGGAATTGTGCTGAGTCCATGGCTGAGCACCAATAACTTACACGATCGCTGTGATCTTGTGTTCTTCTACTGTCATATCCAACGTTACAAACCTCCGTCGAGAGCAAATTCCTTGTGCCTACTACATTTTGGTGTATCAGAGACATCTTGAGCAATGACAGTATATGGAATTCATATGCCAAACGGAATAGATAGTAGAAGGAACACCAAACTTGTAATAGCATCAGCGAAATTTTACAGAAAATTATGACCTTTAATGAGAATAGCACTGCTACAAAATGTGCACGTGCTGTTAACGAAAACGTTGCGAATGGAAACTGCATAAACAAAAACACTCAAGATTTAGCTTCTATTGCTAAATATCTTGTCAAGTTGGAGAATACAAAGAAGAGATCTATAAACCATAAGCCTTACATAACCTATCAATGAAAACGTTTATGTTGCCCAAAGTGTCTACTCTTTCATTGTTCTTTGCCACATGAGCGGAACACTCCCCTCCGCCTTTTAACTATAGCCCAACTTCGATAACTGGACGTTCTAGGTGGACTGTTTACAGCGAGTACACATTGTTTAGTAATTGTATCTAACAGTGTCGCCGTACGTAATATGTCTAGATAAAATGTTTAAGTAAGGTCATTAGTCTTTCAATGATCAGGAAAGATAAATAAGTAAGACCAGTTTAGCGAAATTTCATCTGAACCGTTTATTCCACATACAACACAGTGAACTCCCGTTTTAAACTCATGCGACAAATAAATACTTGCTTACTTCGGATTTTTCCCTTGTGCAGGACTTTCGAGACTCCTATTTACTGCAAGGGTTCTACAGATTCGCAGTCGCCATTAGTTGACAGCAATACTCTTTACGCGCCTTCACAATGGCGAACTGGCAATGAAAATTCGGAATAACATGCTTTCTGTTTAAATCAAGCGTTACACTTCCCGTATTTGCGTTATGCAGATAAGCAGCTTTCTATAAAATTCAACTTTATAATCCCAACTTCCACAGTGTTTAATGGTACTTGAAGACACATCAAATCAAATCAGATCAAGCCTTTGGATCGACTCTCTACACACATTACTATGCGGGCTATAATGGCTGCTACGACATTGCATTGATTTGCAGCATCACGACAGTACAGCCAAAATCGAGAGCTCGCACGTAATGCCGACGTTATGCGGAATCTTTTACCAAACCAAAGGAGTATAATGGTACGATTCGATCAAGTCCAGCATGGTCAATATCGGTTACGTTACGGAATGTGTTTGTATGGGAAGGACAACAGCGAAAGCGTACAATATTCAGAAAAAATCTCTCTGTGGCATCAGAAATACAAGCCTCTACAAAGAAACGAAATACTAATAAAATCGATCAAACGAAATACTAATAAAATCGGTCAGCATCTTCTGACATCTACTGTCTCCCACGAAAGCTCAAAGGAGGCGACGTCTCCAGAAACACACTTTTCAGTTCGGTAAAAAAAGACGAAAAACACTGTATCCACCACGCTTCATTTATCGTTCCACTTGAGTGCCAAGTAACGAGCCTTTCTTCAGGAGACCGCAACGTAACAGCGGTCACAGTCTATGTACCTTCTAATGACTTTGGAAGCCCTGAATAAACATTTCTCTTAGAACCAAATTTGGAAAAATAGCAAGGTTTCGACGATTATCTCCATGCTTTCACAAAGAGCGGGCAGCTGACTACCAAAAATGCATGAATGAGTTTTATTCTGTTTTGACTGGTTGTAAAGTATGATTGGGAACTTCATAAGAAAAACAGCCCTTGTCAATGTTTTCCGTTTTGCGATTTCTGCGTATTCTAGTAGCCGTCCCTGAGACTAACGACTTGTAATCAGATATGGCAGAAACGTCCCCTGTCCTGATTTATCGCAGCTCCAAGATGTGAAGGTTCTACAGAACTGCCTTTGTGAAAATAATTTCTGACAAAAACAGCCATTATCATTTGACAGCGGCTATTTCTGTATGAAATCAGGCGACAATGCAACCTCAATGTCCATTGTCGCCTTCGTAGTGCTTGGATTACTTCAGTCTACTGTTTGGCGAGTGACGGTTCAGTGTCTGCGAAACAGTAATGAATTGCGAAGGGAGTGTTCAGTGGCCTAAAAAGCAAAAAGTCAAGAAAGAAAGGAATATGTAACAAATAAGAAGAAGCTCATGGGTGAGGAACACATGAATTACGTCGGCAAAAATATTCCCGCCAAATTTGTAGGAGGTGACTGCAGGTAAGAACTGTTTACATGCTGTATTTCAGGTCTATGGTCCTTTGGTGGTACAAAACTTTTAAGCCACTTCAATCAACAGATACGGCCATTTATACCATATATTTCGTTACTCGAAAAATCATTCATCAAAGCTACAGGTGCTCCCTGTTGCCATAGAATCAGTAAATCTGGCAGGAAGAAGGGTTTCACTGTACAAGTCCAAGGGAAAAAAACAAAAACTGTGAATTTGTAATTATATAACACAAAAAAATATGTTTTGTAATTTTTTATCCGTCTATCCGTTTGTCTGTCCGTCTTCTGAACACTTTTTCTATTGAACAGTTGGGCCCATCACGTTCACATTTCAGTCGCACACTACGATTTATGGTCCCTTGACAGTGAAAAAATTGTCAGCTTCTAAGACAATGCAGTCAGACAATGCGGCCATTTCTGTCACATATTTTAAAACACTACTAGAAAATTGACTCATCAAAACCTACAGTACGCTTCCCGTTGACTTAGAATCATGAAATGTGGCAAGAAGTAGGGTTTCAGAGTATAAGAAAAGAAAAAAAAATCTGCAGTTTCCAAATTATTAATCACACGAAAAAACTTTTTTATCATTTTTTTATCCCTCTGTCTGTTCGTCTGTTCAGATCTTTTTTCTCTGGAACAGTTTCGTGTATCAATTTCAAATTTATGTAACATATTAATGTCTATAATCCCTTGTCGGAGTAAAAATTGTAAGCTTCTAAGTTTTGCAATCAAAAAATACGGCCATTTGTGTTATATCTTGATACTACATAACTCACTCATCAAAATCTGCAGATTGCTTCCCGTTGACTATAATCATGAAAGTCGGCAAGAAGCAAGGTTTCACACTACAATTAAAGGAAAAAAATCCGAAAATTGCTAGTTATATCACGCGAAAATAAATATTTTGGGTAATTTTTTTATGCATCTGTCCGCCTTTTTCTTCTGTTGCGACAATCCTTCTCTGGAACGGTTTACCGTATCAGGTTCAAATTTGTGTCACATATTAAAGTCTATGGCTCCTTGCTGGTGTAAAAAATTTAAGTTTCTGAGTCAGTGCACTCAAAAGATTCGGTCATTACGTCAAATTTTTTGATACTCGCAATCTCACTCATCAAAACCTGTAGGGTAGGCCCTGCGTCCAGGGTAAGCCCTACTTCCAGTTGACCAAGAATCAAGAAATTCGGCAAGAAGCAAGGTTTCACAGTACAAGTAAAGTATAAAATCTGAAATTCGTTAAATTGTAATTATATCACGAAAATATCTTTTGCCATTAGAACATACGTTACATTCAGCAGCTTTTAATAAGAGACGACCATTACTTTATGCAAACATAAAATGTAAGTTGTAGTCATGTTTTAGTAAGTAAATAAAATGTTTTATTAAATCAACATTGTACGGAACCCTCGGCGCACAAGCTCTACTCACACTTGGCCAATTTTTTATGTCCTCCTAAGTTTGTTCGTCAGGTGTTATTTTGCTTCCAAGATAGCAGAATTCCTTCTCGTCATGTACTCCATGGTCCTAAATTTTGATGGCAAGTTGTTCACTAATTTCATTTCTGCCCTTCTTAGTACTTTTCTCTTTCTTCGGTTTACTTTCAGCTCTTGTGCTGTGTCAGTAGACTTTTCGTTGCATTTAGAATATCTTATAAGCTTCCGTCGCTTTCACTCAGTACAGCAATGCATCAGCGAATCTTATAAGCGATTTCCTATCGATCACTAACGATATGAATATCAATTAAAATTATATTTCCGCCACAGAGTTTTGAACTTTTGAGTACTTATATCACGAACTGACGACGCTTTTTATCTCCCTTCACCCCCTTTCAGCTGATGGTAAAGAAGTATGAAAACATCACTTGCAGTTTTCAGTGTTTCGTCTTCCAATTTTATGGGTGCGAACATTAATACACACCAGCACCGTGCTGTGCACGTGCGAACACAACGCTCCAGTTTGCTCAGTTCTGTGCCGTTTTTCGTTACTCTGCGTCGCGCGTTTGTGGACGTAGCAATACACAGATGGGCATCCGCAAGGAGCAAGGGGGAGGGGGACAGGAAGAGGGGTCACCCACAGCCCACCCCCATTGTGGAATCTGGAGTACAAAATTGTTATTCATTGTAGATTTCTCATACACTTCCAGAAACGGTAGTCTGTGATTCTGTTAAACCAGGTGTTCCCACACTTTTCCTCTGACGGAGCACTTTCAGAATGCTGGTATTTAGACGGAAATCCTTGCTCATTTTGAAGGTTAATAATATTTTACATAATAATATCGTTAACATGTTGAAAACAAAACCGATATGTTATTAATAAAAGGCTGGTGGGTTAAGTTCGTAGCGGTTTTGTTCTACACGTTGATATTCCGATTGCTATGGGATTATTTATCGATTTTCATTTTTTATTTGGAGTTCGCTGTTGCTATTTGAGTTTACATACATATTGTCATTTTTTCATTTGGAGATAATGAGTGGAGTTTTGGACACCAGAAAATGGAGTGTCCAGTGGAGAAATCTGGACATTTCCGATATATTCTTCTGTTTGAATTCAGTAGAGGGGTGACAGCTGCGGAGCCAGCCAGAAACATTAGCAAAAAAAAAATGGTTCAAATGGCTCTGAGCACTATGGGACTCAACTGCTGAGGTCATTAGTCCCCTAGAACTTAGAACTAGTTAAACCTAACTAACCTAAGGACATCACAAACATCCATGCCCGAGGCAGGATTCGAACCTGCGACCGTAGCGGACTTGCGGTTCCAGACTGCAGCGCCTTTAACCGCACGGCCACTTCGGCCGGCCACCATGTATG
The DNA here is from genome assembly GCF_023898315.1 of Schistocerca nitens. Classification (NCBI taxonomy): domain Eukaryota; kingdom Metazoa; phylum Arthropoda; class Insecta; order Orthoptera; family Acrididae; genus Schistocerca; species Schistocerca nitens. The sequence goes on from NC_064619.1 coordinate 282,627,996, forward strand.
GAGAGATAATGCTGTTGGACGGTTTCTCATTTTAAGGAAGATCGTGTTCAGGAAGATCTTCGGGTTTTGATGAAGATCGTTTAAACGGATTAATCCACAATAATACAACTCAGTGTACCCGAGAACTGCCAATTTTTTTTTGCATGAGATGGGGAAGGTTCAATAATCAGGTGTGTGGGTACAGCATGCTCTAAGCCAAAATCACAAAAATCAGTGGGTGGCCATAAATGCATCTCTGCTTGCTCGTCATCAGTTGGTTCGAGAACAACACCGACCATTCCCATCCTTTATCGTTATTGGTGGTGAGAAATAGTGTCTTTATGCTAACGCAAGGAAAAGAAAGGATCGGTTGAACTCAAAGCAGTTAACTCCCATACAAAGATCTGCGCGCATTCGCAAACGATAATGTTCTGCATCTGGTGGAACAGCCAGTGGGGTGTACTACGAATTGCTTCCCCGAGATGTAACCATCATTGCTGACATTTATTGTCAAGAAGTGAGACGTCTTGCAGACGCACTTCAAGAATGACCAGGAAGACTGCGTGAAGTACTCCACAACACTCGCCCACATTCTGCTAGACTCGCATTATACAAACGTCATTCTGCGCCCACCTTATTCACCTGATCTTGAATCCTCAGATTTTCACCTTTTCCATTCTCTATCGAGCAACCTTCAAGGAACTTCTTTCCGGATGAAAATGCGCTCCGAGCATGGCTCGACGAGTTCTTCGCTTCAAACGTCATTTCCACAGTCGCGGAAGCGAAATTTACCCCGGCGTTGGCAGATGTAAATAGTTAGAGGATATACGGGGTGTTCAAAAAGTCTCTCCGCAGCGCCGTATGATTGTTAGCCGCGCGTGCCGTACGCCGCAGTGAATATACCGAAATGAAACTCAGTGAAACAGGTTATTAATTGATTGAATATTCATTTTTACTTAGAAATTTTCAAATTAAATGTTGAAAGTGTTCCCCTGTTGTTGAATACACAATTCAGTTCGTCTAATCATGTTTCCAAACACAAGCTGTAATATTTCTTCTGTAACAGCAGTGAAAGTGGATATTGCAGTTTTCAATTCATAGAAATTGCAATCCAAACTCCTATTTTCATAGAATGGTTTCTCATGAATACACAATGGATTTGCAGTACTCCACATACGAGAATTTTGCGAGTTCATGTACCCGGATAAATGAAACCACTCCTCATCAATGAAAAACGTTTAATTAAGAATACCCCTTCTATTTTGTTGAACAAAATATTTGAACCATTGACAATAATGCAGTCTCTTGCCACGATTCAGTTCTTGCACGATTGTCACTTTGTATGGGAAAAGTTCTAATTTTTTCCTCACAGCTGTGTGGACCGTTCCGATACTAACATCGATTTCCTGGGCGAGGTTTCTTACTGACTTGTTCGGACTCATGGACACTTTATCGGAAATATCGAGTAGTTTGTCCTCAGACAAAACGCTAGGACGACAACTTCTCGGTGCATCTGTCACTGAACCCGTACTTCGAAATTTGTTAATCAAATCTCGAACAGTAGCGCAATGTGAGAGTGTTGTCTCCGGGAAAACTGAATTAAATGTTTGACGAACTGAAACTGTGTGTTTACCGCCAGCTTTGAACACTTGTTCGGCTGCAAACACCCGTTCTTCAATGGTTAGCGTTTTAACAGTGACTGAAACGAAAAAAGGAACTAAAACGTTCACGTCAACACGTAACGACACACACGAACGATACTACTGACGCTGGCTGAGATAAACAAAACAGTGGAATGTTGGGAGAGTCCACTTGAAGGGAAGTAACCAAGGCAGGCGAACAATCATACGGCACGGGCGGCTAACAATCATACGGCACTGCGGTGAGACTTTTTGAACACCCCTGTATTATTGATGACTGAAGTCTCTGTTGTTTAGTAAACTTGTGGAAAAACGCTACTAACTTATGCAACAACCTAATAGTTTTTCGCGGAGCACCTACTCACTTCCAGGGTTTGGGAAGCCATGTGCCAGAGCACCAGTTTAGGTAGTTATAGCATAGCATTAACAATAACAGTGAGAAATGCTACGAAGCTGCCTTCTTGCGCTGATCTATTCTCTAGACTGATTCGAACTTTTGCAGAACAGCGCTGGAATAAAGAGCCCTGTCTTTTTTCTGTTCCCCGTACCCGCTATTATTGGGTACAGAGCCGGCGCGTTGAGACTTGACACTTTACACGGCAGATCATTGGATGGCCACCGAAGGTCGGTGTCATTTTATGTAGCTTGTGTACTCATACTCATTATAGTCGTAACAGAGCCTTTATGCAAAATCATGAGTCGTCTGAGAGTTAAGGCATGTTATTTGAAAAATTAATACAAACGTTTTTATTTAGATCGTAGTCCACAATATGCAGGACATATCGTATTTGTACAAAATCATTAATTAATGCTTCAAGATTTCCAGAAAAATTCGTCTTAAAAACATGCTTTAAATTGTTGCGCATTTTCAACTTCTCGCGGCGCAATGACTAGTCCATTCAATTTCGGACATACAGCCGCGCAAATAAAATATTCTACACTGATATTTCGGCCGCGTATCGTCCAGCCATCCTCCGAGTGAGTCAGGCACAAGCCTGACGACAAGATGCCAAGCGCGGCCTTACATGATCCACCGCGGCGGTACTGCGCATGCGGGTCACAGATGCTGTTGTTGTTGTTGTGGTCTTCAGTCCCGAGACTGGTTTGATGCAGCTCTCCATGCTACTCTATCCTGTGCAAGCTTCTTCATCTCCCAGTAGCTACTGCAACCTACATCCTCCTGCATCTGCTTAGTGTATTCATCTCTTGGCCTCCCTCTACGATTTTTACCCTCCACGCTGCCCTCCAATACTAAATTGGTGATTCCTTGGTGCCTCAGAACATGTCCTACCAACCGATCCCTTCTTCTCGTCAAGTTGTGCCACAAACTTCTCTTCTCCCCAATCCTATTCAGTGCTTCCTCATTAGTTATGTGATCTACCCATCTAACCCTCAGCATTCTTCTGTAGCACCACATTTCGAAAGCTTCTATTCTCTTCTTGTCCAAACTATTTATCGTCCATGTTTCACTTCCATACATGGCTACACTCCATACAAATATTATTAGAAACGACTTCCTGACACTTAAATCAATACTCGATGTTAACAAATTTCTCTTCTTCAGAAACGATTTCCTTGCCATTGCCAGTCTACATTTTATATCCTCTCTACTTCGACCATCATCAGTTATTTTGCTCCCCAAATAGCAAAACTCCTTTAGTACTTTAAGTGTCTCATTTCCTAATCTTATTCTCTCAGCATCACCCGAATTAACTCGAATACATTCCATTATCCTTGTTTTGCTTTTGTTGATGTTCATTTATATCCTCCTTTCAAGACACTATCCATTCCGTTCAACTGCTTTTCCAAGTCCTTTGCTGTCTCTGACAGAATTACAATGTCATCGGCGAACCTCAAAGTTTTTATTTCTTCTCCATGGATTTTAATACCTACTCTGAATTTTTCTTTTGTTTCCTTCACTGTTTGCTCAATATAGAGATTGAATAACATCGGGGAGAGGCTACAACCCAGTCTCACTCACTTCCCAACCACTGCTTCCCTTTCATGCCCATCGACTCTTATTACTGCCATCTGGTTTCTGTACAAATTGTAAATAGCTTTTTGCTCCCTGTATTTTACTCCTGCCACCTTCAGAATTTAAAAGAGAGTATTCCAGTCAACATTGTCAAAAGCTTTCTCTAAGCCTACAAATGCTAGAAACGTAGGTTTGCCTTTCCTTAATCTAGCTTCTAAGAGAAGTCGTAAGGTCAGTATTGCCTCACGTGTTCCAATATTTCGCTTGTTGACTTATGTTCGGCGGCGGTGATACCATAACGTCTTCTCTGCAGTTTAATTACTCCAAGAGCCGGATTCCATGATTTTTCCAAATTAAAACGATTATCTGTAGTTATTAAATTATTAGCTAATCTAATCTCTATAGCTTCCTTGAAAACAGATTCCCAAAAGGAAGAGGAGGGTGTTAAAATCTTCACACCTCAACATGTAATGGACTATTCATTACGCCGTGAGAAGTTCAAAATGCACGTCAAGTACCTCTTCGGGGAGGAGATGGTTCATGGGTCCATAGTTTGAACAAATTACGACACGAGAGAGCAGGACTGTTGAGCTCCTTGAGTTTCTTACTGAAGTGCCGGGACCATGGAGTTGTCCCAAAATTTGCAAGGTTGATTCACTTCGTTAAGAACGCTACAGTAAATAGAATTTTGCATAGGGCCCGTTCTACTATTCCCAGAGAAAGAATTCGTTTTACTCGTCGGAAGTTGGACATTGTTTCTGAACACCTGTATCATCTGCATTTGAAGGTAGCAGCTGTTTTATCTCCTGACTGATGGGACTGGATTGATGGCACGACATGGGCTAAGTCTGATTGGGTTCGCGAAGTGGCTACAAAAAGATACTTTGCGAAGTACAGCCGATTCGACCAGCCTTCTCAGGTGGACTCTGTTATTCAACGCCCTTTCATAAAATTGACGGGTAAGGATCTGGAAGAAACTACGTTATCTGTCTTAAGGGCTAAATTTTGCCCCTACTCCGAAGACTTTGCCGATATCATCTTTCATAAGTGCTGTCCGACCGCTATCAGAGGATTCTGCTGAAGCAATCAGACGTGAAACCTGTCGAGCAATTTACGAGACATCGTCCACAAAGAGGTAATGTTTCCAAGGAAGAAAGATGTGCGATACGAAAGCTGCGTGAGGATACTGACACAGTCGTCCTGCCAGGTACCACAGGTGAAAGAAACAGGCTTCAGTAGAGAGGCATATCGCGTGGAGGCGGAGTTGGCCTTCGGCGCGACGGCGTGTGGGCGGCGGTCGCTTTGTGATGACGTCCCGTGCCGCGCTCCCCCCTTTCCAGGTCGGAGCCGGCGGCGCGCCGCTATGGTCCCGTTGCGGAGGTCGTTGAGCTCCCCCGAGAGACGGTGTCCCATTCCCGGTGGCACACATCCGAGACGCGGCGCACCTGCAGCGCAGTCTTCACACTACTTTCTTCACCTGCCGTCTGCCCACTGGAGCCAGCGGCGCCTCGCCCTGCGCTTTCTGATTAATGTTGGCACAGGATCAAACAAGACAAGCACCCAACGAACCTTGGGCATCCGAAGCAGCTTGATACCACACTTACGCTGGTGTGTAAAACGTAAGGACGAAAATGAGCCTCGCAGGATGTGACACTGCCAAGTAACATAGCTCGGTGAAATTTGGACCATACGTAGAAACAACAGTTACGGTATAGTACAGAAGGTTACCGAAAGAAATACTCAATGAGGCGAACAGAAACGACACTTTAGTTCGAAGTCACCGCGATTAATGGTGGTTCCCTGGATATTACAAAAGGTCGGATATTGTTCTTAATTCGGAGTGTTATCACCTTGGACGGCAATGAAAGTCCTCAACGTGCTCCCTCGTTGGAGGCAAGGATGGCAGCTAACTATAAATGTAAATTAATGCAGATGGATAGGAAAAAGAATCCCGTAATGTTTGAATGCTCCATTAGTGTAGCGCTTGACACAGTCACGTCTATTGAATATTTGGGTGTAACATTGCAGAGCGACATGAAGTGGGACAAGCAGTTGTGGGGAAGTCGGATAGTCGTCTTCGGTTCATTGGTAGAATTTTGGGAAATGTGGTTCATCTGTAAAGGAGACCGTTTATAAAACACTAATACGACCTATTCTTGAGTACTGCTCGAGCGTTTGGGATCCCTATCAGGTCGGATTGAGGGAGGACATAGAAGCAATTCAGAGGCGGGCTGCTAGATTTCTTACTGTTAGGTTTGATCATCACGCGAGTGTTACGTAAATGCTTCAGGAACTCGGGTGGGCGTCTCTGTAGGAAAGGAGGCGTTCTTTTCGTGAATCGCTACTGAGGAAATTTAGAGTACCAGCGTTTGAGGCTGACTGCAGTACAGTTCTACTGCCGCCAACTTATATTTCGCGGAAAGACCACAAAGATAAGATAAGAGAGATTAGGGCTCGTACAGAGGCATATGGGCAGTAATTTTTCCCTCGTTCTGTTTGGGAGTGGAACAGGGAGAGAAGATGCTAGTTGTGGTACGAGGTACCCTCCGCCACGCACCGTATGGTGGATTGCGAAGTATGTATGTAGATGTAGATGTAAAGAGTTCTTGTGGGAGGGCGTTCCATTCCTCCACCAGTGCAGTTGACAACTGTTAAATGGACGCTGGTGCACATAAACGTGGTGCACTACGTCACCCCAAGGCAGCCACTTGTGGTCGATGGGATTTAAGTCGGGGGAACGGCCGGGCCAGACCATGCGTCGAATATGATCTCGTTCCTCCGATATCCGAAAAATGGTTCAAATGGCTCTAAGCACTATGGGACTTAACATCTGAGGTCATCAGTCCCCTAGACTTAGAACTACGTAAACGTAACGAATCTAAGGACATCACACACATCCATGCCCGAGGCAGGAGTCGATCCTGCGACTGTAGCAGCAGTGCGGTTCCGGGCTGAAGCGCTCTTCGATTCGGTCGTGCATTGCCATCCATAACAATGAAGTTAGACCCGAATGCACTCTGGAAAGAGGCAGTTGGAGAAGGAGTACAGTGTCACAGTAACATTCACCGCTGAGTGTACTGCGTTCAAAGATTTGGAGGTCAGTACACACATGCAGTATTATGCCTCCGACAGCATTAAAGAGTGGTAGTCAACCTGGTCCCTACCACTCATTAGGAGGCATTCCAGCTTTCATAGTGGACAGTAGAGGGCAGAGTTTTTCAAGGCGTTTTCACTAGGTTTCTATAAAATTTTGACATAAGCCGTTTAGTAGGTAATTATTATTATACGAGGGCTATTCAGAAAGAAAGGTCCAATATCTCGCGAAATGGAAACGACAGTGAAACTGCAATGAAACTTTGCACAGATATGTCGGGCAGTGTCTCTAGTATGACTGTCGATCGCATCACGTCGCTTTTTTCAGTTCGGAGCACGTAAAGATGCCTAGAACAATAGTGTCTGCCGACAAGGATGGATGCCTGCAGCAATCCCTCATGATGTACTAGTCATTCATTTCCTTCTTCGTGACAATTCATTCTAGGCCGCAGACTGCAAGAGCAATAAGGTCGTCATTGCAGTGTTTTCGGTGGCAAGTGTTTAATCACCAACCATACAGCCTGGGCTTTGTTCCCTCTGATGTTCATCTCCGCTCACATGAACCGCTGGCTATGAAGGAAACATTTTACCACAGACAAAGAACTGCAGACCAGCGTAGAGAAGTGGTGGAAAGCGCAGGCGGCTTCCTTCAATGAACAGGACAATGGAAAGTTCGTACTACGCTACGACAAATGTATTAAGTCGGAGCGGCGACTATGTAGAGAAGTAGCTGGAAAGTATAGCAAACTGTTGCAAATAAAACACTTTTTTATTTTGACTGTGGTTTCCATTTCGCGACCGATTGGACCTTACTTTACGAATAGCGCTCGTATGCTTTAATTTGCTGCATCTCTGGTTTATAAATTTTGTAAATTTGCTTCCCTAGTTTATAAAGGACCATTACTGGGGAATCTGTGGGCGGTTAGAAAATTTTACTACTAACAGTGATACAATAGTGGGTGGAAGGTAGAAAAAGTTGACTGCTCCTGGCATAACACCTCGTCCATCAAAACGATCATGTTTGACAATGTTTCTGGGTGCAATAGGTGTTGTCATCCCTTGCCATATAAGGGTATATCGAGAATCACTACTCAGACTGAATTGGCACTCATTCGAGAAAGCCACGCGACCCCAGTCCTCCTTGACCCAGTTCCTCTGCTCTTGGAACCATCTGAAACAATGCTGCCGATTTGCGGGTGTCAACGGAAAAGAATGCACTGGTTGTCGGGCAGAGAGACATTCCCCGTGCAGTCACCGTGCCACTGTGGAGCGTGAGACAGCATGCCTTACAGTCCTGTTAAATGTGGTTACTATTGCATCTGCTGTTTGATATGGGACCAGTCTTGCCTTTTACCCAACATAGCGGTCATCTGCTGCTGTAATTGACCGTGGTTGACCACCTCATCTTCTTCGGGCAATAGTGCCTGTGGTTCGGAACAGTCCATTTGTACATAAAACTGCTGTGGGAAATACGAAACTCCTGGGCTACACTCGTTATACTTCGTCCTTCTTCCAGTTTCCTGAAAACTCTTCCCCTGGGCCACAACTGCTAGCTGATTGACACACGATGTCTTTTTAAGTTCCTTTAACTGCCTCGTAAGGCACGGGCAGTCACATTTTGGCGCTGTGGTCATGCTGAGCTCACTCGATGTTTCTGTGCGCAACTAGGAGACCTCTGGCGACACGCTTCCACGGTCACCTCACTTAGACCGAGTTGTTAATATGTTATCTTATTTTATCTATCTCGTCCTTAAGTTTCGCAGAGCGATGTATATGGTCAACATTATACAGACAACACAAGATCCTAAAGTGAGGAACTGAAGATGAAAACTAGTGATCGGAAATTAATATTTCTGGTGGTGCGTGGTTTCGAGTGACCAATTCATGTGAGGAACCTGTTTTGTAAACATATTGTGTTTCACAACAAATTACCTACCGCATCGACGTGGTTGGCTTTACCGTGAAGCCGGCTGAGGTGGCCGAGCGGTTCTAGGCGCTACAGTCTGGAACCGCGCGACCGCTACGGTCGCAGGTTTGAATCCTGTCTCGGGCATGCATGCGTGTGATGTCCGTAGGTTAGTTATGTTTAAGTATTTCTAAGCTCTAGGGGACTGATGACCTCGGAAGTTAAGTCCCATAGTGCTCAGAGCCATTTGAACCATCTACCGTGAAGAAACAATACACAATGGTCAACAATGCGTTCACAGTGAAGTTAATCACTATTTACAGTTCATTATTAGGTGCCAAAGATGGATCATTATTCTTAACAAAAAATTGGAGACAAGCATTTAATGTTTCTGCATTATGTAGTGCCTGGAAAGCTGGACTACTGTAACTGGCAGAAATTTGCGAGAAATCTGTGTCGTTCAAGCCGAAATGAGCGAGTATTGCTCAGGCTTCTCGACAAAGGATTGTATGCGCAGTAGAATTTGAGGATATGGTGTTGGATCTTTTAGGAGAAGACAAGCATCAACTTGCACGTTGAGCGCAAAGTAAGTAGGGTACTAGTGGAACAGCAATTACAGACTATCGTACTCACTGCCGCCGTGTTTCAGTGATGAATCTTACCTGACGTCCAATCGAAATGTCTTGGCACAGTTGTTGAAGAATATATCTCATGATGGCCATGAGAGGGTGTGTTCCATCAAGAAAACGCAGCGCCGTACTTCGATATTAATATCCGTGAACTCTAGAACAACAGATATCCTTATCACTGGCTTGGGAGGGGAGGTGCTGTCCCAAGGCCAGGGTAATTCCACGGTGTATGAATTCTCCTAACTTCATGTCTCATTATATAAAAGACTTCAAGAAGGCCTACGACTCAGTTGACAGACAAACACTATTCCAGATACTTTATGAATCAGGGATAGATGAAAACACCACAAGACTTGTTGAACAAACGCTCACAGATACAACATCAAGAATTAAGTTTCAAGGCGAAATTTCTGAACCATTCAAAATCAAAACAGGAGTTCGACAAGGAAACGGACTGTCCCCAATTCTCTTTAACTTGGTTTTAGATAAAATAGTAAAAACTTGGGAAAGCACATTAAAAAACAGAGGCACAAAGGGTATAAGCATGGGCCAAGGAAAGAATAAGTTTGAAGTGAAATGTTTAGCCTTTGCGGATGATATGGCATTGATAACTGAAAACTGAACAGTCGCAACAGTTGTGCTTGATCCGTTATACGAGATTGCTGAAAAGACTGGGCTAAAAATATCCTATGAAAAAATCGAGTATATAGAACACAAATATAATACAGGAAAGTTTATGAAAACAAAGTACGGAAAAATTAAAAGAGTTTATAGATTCAAATACCTGGGGGAGTGGATCCAAGCCAATGGACTGGATAACACAACAAATAAAGAAAGAATAAAAAAGTTAGAATTTCCATATAAATTAACACAAAACTACTATAATAAGAAATCAGTATCCATACAAGCGAAGATGAAACATTATAATTCAGTTATTAGGACACAAGCAACCGTATGGATCAGAGTGCCTAACATTGAATAAGAAAGATGAAATAAGAGAACTAGAAAAAATAGAGAGAAAAATACTAAGAAAAGTTCTAGGTCCTGAGAAAAACAAGGAAAATAGGTGGATTAAAAGGAGAAATGAAGACTTATACAAAAATACAGAAAAGATCACAGATACAATGAGGAAGAGACGGCTAAAATTTTATGGACATTTAAAAAGAATGGAAGAAACACGGATTACAAAAAAATTTTAATTACTTTAGTAAGCTGAAAAAAACCTGTAGGATGGATAGAAGCAGTAAAGAAAGACGCCAACAAAATAGGTGTTTCAGAAGAAATAATACGCCATAGGAATCACTTCAGGCTACTTATAGAAAACGCAAACTATGAAGAAGATGAGCCAAAACCTCGACCCAAGAGAGTGTGGACAGATGAGCAGAGACAAGCAGTTGGCGAGAAAATGAAGAAGTACTGGGAAGAAAAAGAAACACCATGTGTCTTAAGTTGTATGCGGTCCACAGCTGGCCAAATTCATAAATAATAAAAAAAAAAAGACAACAAACGTATTTGAGAGAGTGTGCCAAATTTTATGTGGCTTTTCATTGAACGAACCGAGACTGATTAAATTTAATTTGTCGCTGTAAATGTGTAAGATTTTTGTCATTACAAGAAACGAAATATTCATTTCTGATAATTTGTTCCGCATATCAAACTACTCAGTTTAGGATCCTCTACGCTCTACGGTAGGTACAGTTTTGACCCTGGAAGTTTGGGACACCCTGTACAAATCATGTTACACAATCGTATGTGCTGTGCCGATCAGGTATGATCCTATCGGTCTTTTTTTTGTCTCCTGTCATCAAAGTGCTGCACTCCGACAAATACTACTTAAGGATTTGTACTTCTTTTTTCTGGTTAAAGATAATGAACAATTGTCAGAAAATATCTTTGGAACGTTTCTACATTAAAGAATATTGGACTTCTAGAAAACTGACCTTGATGCACCAATATTTCTTCGGAATATTGCCTGTGATAATTAAGATACTTCCTTCAATAAGTTGTGTTCGTTTGAAGTTTCACTTTGAAATCCGAAATTAAAACTGACCTTGATGCACCAATATTTCTTTGGAATAGCCCCTGTGATGATTAAGATACTTCCATCAATAAGTTGTGTTTGTTTGAAGTTTCACTTTGAAAACCGAGATTTCGTGTCTGGATGTATTCGCAGAGCAATCAAACTTCTTCTCTCCTTGGCAGGGCTTCTGGTGTCTACTGGAAGTCACTTGGGCTGTGTACTCGGCATAATTATGAAGATGTAAGACTTACAGTGCGGTATGGTTCTGGAATTTAAAGGTTCCATGCAGTTGCTCCATGCAGTTGCAGAAACGGCCCGCCGAACACGTAATGAAGCTCGAGTCACTTCCACTACGACGAAGCAAAAGTAGTACAGACAGGCGACGCCAAACCGCTTCTCTCTTTACACCGAATCGCAGTCCATTCTCTCTTCCGTGTACTGGATTCCGTTAGAAAGTCTGATTGGAGCTTTCATGCGCATCATCCATGATACTCATAAACGCAGTCCATTCCATCAAAGAATAGTTTCATACAGTAACTCTTTCGTTTGGATAATGGATACGTACCAGCGAACTTCCACTTCTTTCTTTGATTGAGAGATGCGTCTTTAATCGAGATATCTGCATTCATAGTCCCTACGATTTTAAGTTACCTTAAATACTGTCACTAATACACGAGGACACGTTGTATCACAAACCAGTTGGTTATAAATGAAAAATTTATTCTTCTCTGACGCTAGGACCGTAAAACTGCGACCTGTTAATGATCACACTCATTTAATTTCTCAGTTGTGCAGTATCCCAATACTTTTTATAGGAACTGAGACTTACTATCGTCATGAACATTATGAAATTAGGGTTTGTAACTGAAGAGAAATTTTACATTCTGACTTGACCAATATTATCTCACATTAAAATGTACTTCAGCAAAACGCCCCATTTTCGACTACCCAGAACCGAACGCAACTTCTTTATGATCTTTGCCTACCAGTATATCAGTACAAATTTATTACAATAATTGAAAAACAAACAATGCAACGTAGGTTAAATGCTGTTTACGGCAACACAGCACAAGAAATGCAAGATACATTTACGTATACAATTTACATATAGCAATAATTACAGTAAATGTTAGAAAAAAAAGTTTGCATACTGACGCTGAATACATTAAATAAAATTTTTAAGTTGCACTTTTCGTATAAAAATATCACAAATTATTGGTCTTTAACATCCAAAACAGGCTCACTGATAGACCAAGTGCAGGGTACTATTATAAGTTACTTAGGGTAAAAAAAGTTCAATAAAAATTTGTCAAACGTGATGACAAATTAATAATTTCACTGTCCAAGTGCTGACAAAGTGTTGTTGTGATTGGCTTATTAATGCCGACAGACAGAAAAACAGTACAGCTATCTCCATCGAGCCAGTCTCTTCACATCTACATAGCGCTGCAAATCGGTTATTAGCGAGACATCTGAGGCCACGCCTTTTGCCTCTTGTCTGAGTTATTGTTCCTGCCAGACACTGTTGTTCACGTGTTTGTCTCACTCGCAGCGCCCTGCCAGCTCCCCTAACTAAAGTGCTACTCTTAACTATCGTTCGTTAGTCTCTGTTAGTATTTTCATTACTACATTATCCTTAGAACAAAAAAAAAAAACTTTACATATATTGTCTCTACAATATACGAGTACACTGATGAGCCAAAACATTATGACCGCACAATCACCTTAACAGCTCATGCATCCAAGTTGCTGACAGGAATAATGTACAGACGAATGGGAAATAAAGTTGAGGATGTGTTAGATGACGATCAGGTTGGCCTTAGGAAACGTAAAGGCACCAGATAGACAATTCCGACGCTCGGGTTGATAATGGAAACAAGAATGAAGAAAAATCGAGGCATGTTTATAGGATTTGTCGACATGGAGAGCGCGTTCGACAATGTAAAATGGTGCAAGATGTTCGAAATCCTGAGAAAAATATGGTAAGCTGTAGGGAAAGATAGGTAATAAACAATATGTACAAGAATCAAGAAGGAACAATAAGAGGAGAAGACCAAGAATGAAGTGCACGGATTAAAAAGAGTGTAAGACAGGTATGTAATCATTCGCCTCTGCTGTTCAATCTATACGTAGTAGAAACAATGACGGAAATAAAAGAAAGGATCAAGAGTGGGGTTAAAATTCAAGGTGACAGGAAATCAATGTTAAGATTCGATGATGACACTGCTATTCTCAGTGAAAGCGAAGAAGGAGTACAGGATCTGTTGAACGGAATGAACAGCCTAATGAGTACAGTATATGATCTGAGAGTAAATCGAAGACAGACGAAAGCAATGAAAAGTAGCAGGAATGAGAACAACGAAACACTTAACGTTTGAATTGGTGATCATGAAGCATATGAAGATAAGGAATCCTTCTACCTTAGGCAGCAAAATAATCCATGACGTACGGAGCAATGAGGACATAGAAATCAGCATAGCGCTAGCAAAAAAGGTCTTCCTCACGAAGGGAAGTCTACTAGTACCAAACATAGATCTTAATTTGAGGAAAAAATTTCTGAGAATGCACGTTTGGAGCAAAGCATTGTATGGTAGTGAGACATGGACTGTGGAATAACTGGAACAGAGAAGATTCGAAGCATTTGAGATGTGGTACTACGGACGAATGTTGAAAACTAGGTGGACTGATAAGGTAAGGAACGAGGAGGTTCTCCGCAGAATCTGCGAGGAAAGGAATATATGGAAAACACTGACAAGAAGAAGGGGCAGAATGATAGGATATATATTAAAACATTAGGGAATAGCTTCCATGGTACTAGAGGGAGCTGTAGAGGACAAAAACTGTAAGGGAAGAGAGGGATTGGGATACATCCGGCAAGTAATTGAGGACATACGTTGTAAGTGCTACTCTGAGATGAAAATTTTGGCGCAGGACAGCAATTCGCGGCGGGTCTTATCAAAGCAGTCAGACGACTGATGACTCAAAAAAATACGTATTATATTAATGGCCTTGATGACAACATTAATAGCAATCTCAAACTTGTCACAGGTTATCGTTTATGTATAACGAAGTACTGTCTGAAAAAGCTGCACAAATATTCAGTTGTACCTTTATAAGATTTCGGAATTGTGCAAAGATTGGCAGCTTGTTGTGAATTTTCAGGAATGTTAAATTGTGCGCTTCACGAAACAGAAAAACGCGGTACTCTGTGACTACAGTATCAATGAAAGGCAATTGAAATCGGTCAACTAATACGAATACCTGGATGTAAAAATTTGTAGGGATATGAAATGGAACGTTCCCGTAGGAACTGCGAGGGCAAGATTAGACCAATTACAACCCACAAAGAATCGTTTAGACATTCATTCTTCCCTTGCTCCATACATTAATGGAACGGAAAGACATGTTGTTGTTGTTGTTGTTGTTGTTGCGGTCTTCAGTCCTGAGACTGGTTTGATGCAGCTCTCCATGCTACTCTATCCTGTGCAATCTTCTTCATCTCCCAGTACCTACTGCAGCCTACATCCTTCTGAATCTGCTTAGTGTATTCATCTCGTGGTCTACATCTACGATTTTTACCCTCCACACTGCCCTCCAATGCTAAATTTGTGATCCCTTGATGCCTCAAAACATGTCCTACCAACCGATCCCTTCTTCTAGTCAAGTTGTGCCACAAACTTCTCTTCTCCCCAATCCTATTCAATACCTCCTCATTAGTTACGTAATCTACCCACCCTATCTTCAGCATTCTTCTGTAGCACCACATTTCGAAAGCTTCTATTCTCTTCTTGTCCAAACTAGTTATCGTCCTTGTTTCACTTCCATACATGGCTGCACTCCATACAAATACTTTCAGAAACGACTTCCTGACACTTAAATCTATACCCGGTGTTAACAAATTTCTCTTCTTCAGAAACGATTTCCTTGCCATTGCCAGTCTACATTTTATATCCTCTCTACTTCGACCATCATCAGTTATTTTACTCCCTAAATAGCAAAACTCCTTTACTACTTTAAGTGTCTCATTTCCTAATCTAATTCCCTCAGCATCACCCGATTTAATTTGACTACATTCCATAATCCTCGTTTTGATTTTGTTGATGTTCATCTTATATCCTTCTTTCAAGACACTGTCCATTCCGTTCAACTGCTCTTCCAAGTCCTTTGCTGTCTCTGACAGAATTACAATGTCATCGGCAAACCTCAAAGTTTTTACTTCTTCTCCATGAATTTTAATACCTACTCCGAATTTTTCTTTTGTTTCCTTTACTGCTTGTTCAATATAGAGATTGAATAACATCGGGGAGAGGTTACAACCCTGTCTCACTCCTTTCCCAACCACTGCTTCCCTTTCATGCCCCTCGACTCTTATAACTGCCATCTGGTTTCTGTACAAATTGTAAATAGCCTTTCGCTCCCTGTATTTTACCCCTGCCACCTTCAGAATTTG
The DNA here is from genome assembly GCF_023898315.1 of Schistocerca nitens. Taxonomy (NCBI): domain Eukaryota; kingdom Metazoa; phylum Arthropoda; class Insecta; order Orthoptera; family Acrididae; genus Schistocerca; species Schistocerca nitens. The sequence continues at coordinate 282,643,688 of NC_064619.1, forward strand.
AAAGAGAGTATTCCAGTTAACATTGTCAAAAGCTTTCTCTAAGTCTAACGGAAAGCCATAATAATTGGTATAATAGGAAGTACCCTTTGCCATGCCCTTCCCAGTGGTCTGCAGAGAATGGATGTAGATGTGAATAAGTTTAACATGTACATCGGAGAAGCGTGAAAGAGTTGGAACAAAATTTGAGAAGAGGCGTAAAACTGCAAGGACGACACAGAGTAACTTCCGGCTGGATGTGAAGAAGGCTTAGAAAAGAATGGACAGCAGAAGCAGCGCAGATGTGACAAAAAGGATAAACAAAGTTAAGACTTACGAGACGGAAACTAGCTTGACATCAAAACAGTGAATGATACAATAATAGTAGAAGTGAAAGATTTCTGCTGCCTATGGCGGCACAGAACGGCTTAAGTAAGGAAGTCGTCGGAAATAGAATGGTACAAGCGAAAAAATCTTCCTGCTCTACAGGTATCAGATGTTGATATGGAAACGAGGCAGAAGTTATTGCATCTGTACATCTGAAGCAAAGCATTGTATGGAAGTGAAATGCGGTCGATCAGAAATTTTGAGAAGAAATTTGCCTCTGGAAGGAACAGAAGAATGAAAAAAACACGGTATGGCATGAAAAGACTAGAGTACGCAAAACAGATTATAGAGAACGTAATGTAAAGCGGTTAACTAGAGAAGCAGACATCAGCACAAGATAGGAATAGATGGAGGTCAACATCAAACCAATCAAAAAATTAAAGGCCAAAAAAAGTTATTTGTTGTTTTTGTTTGTGCGAAACAGTGCATGGAGAAGTATTGTTCTTTGTTTCCGAGAAAGTATTTTGAGCGTGTCGGAGGAAGTGAGTGGAAACTAAATTTCTAATGAGTAGGTTTAGTAATTACGGCGCGGCCCCCACGGGGCTAGAGAAAGCGCGGGTAGCAGCAAACTTGTGGCTTAGCTGCAGATTTCTGAGAGAAGTCATCAGTAACACCACTCACAAAGAAACATCTCACAGACTTAATGAGAACTTTCCAGACGCATCCGTTTAATGCGGCTTGTGTGAAACGGCAGCAGCGGAAAGTTCAAAAACCTGAAAAGTGAGTCTAACTAGCGTGAGAAATACAGGGGTAGCTCAGAGGAACTCTGAACATCATCTTTTAAACCAACTTTCACTGGTTGACAGACAAAACTAAACACTCGAAAGCTGACTTTATTTTTGTATCTAACGTTGTGCATGCCCAAAAGGTTGTAGTCGTGAGTACGAGGGACGCCATTCTTGGAGAAATTTTTTGAAATCTGTTATCCATTGGTAAACGATAAATATTGTATGAACGTAGCCAATTGTACATGCAGATAGCATAAAATTAACTATTAGAAAAACTGAATATGCCAAAAAATGAAAACATAAAATATTACAGAGTAATCCATAAAAAGCATTAAAACGTCTCCTGTCCGTTGCTAATGAGCGTGAATTTCGACATTCCTAAGCATCAAACGCTGCTAACTCATAGAAATGACTCTGTAAGCATTTTACACCAGGCAACAGTATTCTCAGTTTTGAATTAGTACAATGAAATCCAGCAAAATATTATGGGCCAACATATGCACGTAACAAAGTAAAAACATCGCTCGAGCAGAATAATTTAAAATTATGCTTTAAATTTATTTTTTCCCCTTTTAATTTTCCGTTTTAGGCTGACAGTGCTTTGTAAAGCTTAACGACGATACGGCTTTTGTGAGAGTTCCTTTACATGCTCTATAAGAAGGGCTCTGATAGAGAGAGAGAGGGGGAACCGTTAATATTTTTAACGTCCTGAAAAGATAAGATGTCTGTAATGACTCTGTGGAGGGATGTTTTCTATTATTCAGCTACCTTTCGTTCGTAATTAAAACAGTTTATTTAAATGGCAAGTGGTGGTACCCCAAAATATTAATCCATATATTGCAAAGGACTGGAATTAGCCAAAGTATGTCGTACTGGCTCCTTCTCAGTGCAAAAGTTATATATATTTTTTAGGGCAAAAGTGGCTGAATCGAGTGTCTTTCCAAGTTTCATTACGTGGTGTTTATAATTTAAGTTTTCATCAGCATGAATTCCCGATTTCCTACATTCTGTTCTTTCTAAAACTTCATCACCCAGCGCCATATTTATATTTTCAGTTTGACTTTTCTTCCCAACTGAACGTTATTTGCTATATTTATATTTAATGTTAATCTGTTAGCATTGAACCAAGAAAGTAGATATTAGAGGTCTAATATCAACTGTTGTATACAACGATTTCTTCGGAGCACTTGTTATCCTACTGGTATCAACTGTGAACAATATGACTTTGCCAGCATGATCTGAAGTGTGTACGTCATTTATATAAATTAGAAGCAATATGGAACCTGGAACACTGCCTTCTGGTTCTCCTATTTTGACTTTCTTTGCATTTGACACTGAACTGATTTTGCGGTTGGAATGAGCTGACAAAAGTTCTCAATCTGTATTCTGTTCTGTAGATATGATTCAAAGCACATTTTGCTAACCCTTGAATACCAAGTCCTTCAAATTTTTCCAAGACAACTCCGTAATTAACAATATCAAATGCTTTAGAGACATCCAAATCGACTCCTACTACACTCTTGTTATTTTGTAGCTGTCCAGTTATCTGTTCAGAGCAGCACGCCACAACTGTTTCTGTACACCTCTTGTGTCACAGCTACACGAACGAAGCACATCACTGCCATGACCACGAAGCGTGTGGACACCAACATCGATGCTAAGTCGATAACCGAAAACCCGTAGACGGGCAACGTTACAGCTTGTGGGCCGTGATTGGCAGAATTTTGTTCAGTATAAGAAAATCTCAATTTTTGATTCTGTAAATAATAGCCAGTGTCTCCTTTTCTATCTGGCCATAATTTACCTATGCCATCGTTAATGGTTTAGATGTACATGAGTCACATCAAGAGACTTGAGTGACAGAACAGCACGAATGCTGAATTGTGAAGCATCCGTCTCAAGGTCCAATCGTTTTTCTGCCGTAAAAGGGGCCAGACAGATAGCAAACTTCTACACTTTTTTAGTTTGAAGAATGTTGCCTGACAATCGACGGACCTCTGAGATCTGACTTCCTTTTTTCGAAGCTGATTTGGGAAGTATGACGTCTGTACAGCAGCTAGGAGATTATGAGATTACCAGTTGCTTCGACGTTAGTCAGATCATATTCGTTCATCATCCGGCCAAGGTACTGAATGCTCGGTTGGGAAGAATTCCACTTACTTCATTTACATTTGTGCCCACTATCTCTAAAACTGTTAAGTAGCTGTTTTAAACGAACGAGATGTTGCTCCTGGGCAGGTCATGTGACTATAATGCAATCCAAACAGTTCGCAGCGTGTGGTACTCCCTTTATATTTGAAATAAAGTTCTCAGTTTCGGGGGTGTAGGATGAGCTTTTCACCAATGGCTTTGGTCGCACACGCACATGTCAAATATGTTTCACACATATTTAACATATTTCACGCGTATCTGTACCCATATTTTACCTGTACGTCTACCGAATCTCGCCATGCAGTTTACGACGTAGTATCTCATGAACTACACTATTGGAAAAAACTAGTACATTCTTTTAGAGGTTTACAATTCACTCAAAATTTATTGTTGCAGCAGTCTACATCACCCCCACTATTGCGTAGTGTAGCCTCCACAGGCCGCAATACAGGCGCTAGTCGATCGTACAGATGACGAATATTGTGCTGGGATACGTTATTCCGCGTCTGCTCCACCTGTTCGCGTTGTTCTGGAAGAGTTGTTGATTGACGAGTCACATGAGTCACTTCTCATCCCATCATATCCCACACGACTTCGACTGGAGATCGTGCTGGCCAGGGAAGTTGCTGCAGATCTTCAGAGCAGGTTGTGTTTCACAGGCAGTGCGTGGATGAGCATTATCCAGTTGGAACAAGACATCACCTTTTTGTTGCACGAACGGCAAAAGAAGGGACAACAAAATTCTGCACGTACCGAGCGCTGGTTATCGTACGCTCCACCAACACCAAAGGTCAAAGAGAGTTGTAGCATACCTCTATGAGACAGCGCTCACCAGGTCTATGCCGTACGCACAAAAGACCATCACCTGCTTGTAGACAGAATCTGCTTTCATCACTGAAGACCACAGCGCGCCATTCCAAGTGATCCTCTGACGGCACCAGTCGAGATGTGGACGTCGATACTTTGACATGAGTAGAGGACGGGCTAGGGGTGTGCGTACCCGTAGTCCCACTGCTAATGAATGGTTGGCAACAGTTTTGTTTTGACACATGTGTGCTCATAAGCCCTCTTATCTGTGCTGTGGTACTGTACGATCAGCCACTGCTGCCTTTACAACACTACGATCCTGGCAAGCGTCTGTGCTTCGTGGACATCCAGAACATCGTCTACAGGTGTGAGAATGTTCACGTGACCACTGATACCAGCATCGTTTGCACAACTGGCGCAACACGACCCACTCGTGAGGCAGATCACTGAAAGGTCCATAGCGCAACTCGGGTGCCCACAATTTGACCCCTTTCAAACTCGGTCATTTGACTTTGGGAAGCATGATTGGCTGTAGGAAGCACGACTGCGTCTCCCTGACATGGTTGCCTGCTTGCTTCAAACGTTTGCACCACATTGAGTCTTCTGACTGTGAACATTCCCTATTAAAGATGGCGTTCTGATAGCTATGCACTACGCTATCTGTGGGCGGACTACGTTGAAACCATTATCTGTACATGTACTATCCCCAGGTGGCACATGTCATCGGATCAAAATCGACGTCGTCATTCCAGGTGCGCAAATTTTTTTCCGGCAGTGTATGTGCTGTACAATGATATAATTTTGCAGGAACATCCAATGGTATATTTGCCTACCACATGCGAAATGTGTTGTGATTAGAGTTAGTAGGAAAGAAGTAATAAGTTAAAATGGCAGTTCATGTTGCAGCAGTTTCTCACGCATCTCAGTGTTTATGACGTCATATCTCCCGAACTATGTGTCGTACAGTGATATATTTTTCTAGGTACATTCAGCGGCATGTGTGGATAGCGCCTGCGAAATGTGTTGCGAATAGAGTTGGTATTAAAGAAGTAATAAATTAAAACGTCATTCATGATGCGGCAGTTTTACACGCATCTCAGTTTCATCCAGTGATTCGGACTTAAGGCAGTTTGTTTTGGTTATAGATTCTCACAGGGAAAGCTTTCCCGTGTGCCTGGTCAGCCAGTGAGACGAATGGGGGAGGTATCGTACACTAGCCACAAGGATGTAAGCAGAGTATCGACTGGTGAGGCCCCTCTCTCTCTCTCTCTCTCTCTCTCTCTCTTTGAGTGTGTGTATGTGTGTGTGTGTGTGTGTATGTGTGTGTGTGTGTGTGTGTGTACATTAGCTAAATTTCCTGCGCATCAGTGTCTGACCTATTATGCACCAAACGCAGACTCATAGCGATCCCTATTTTCATAGCAAACTATATGAATTTCGTTCTGTAGGTAGCTTAATCTGGAAGTATCACATTAACTATGCCCATCAACGAAGAACAGCTCATCATAAAGCTGACATATAAAGCTTTAAGTAATTAAAAAATTCGCTTTCCTAACCAATAGTTTCTTTGAAATTTTTTGAAAAAAGATGTAAAGCAGGAGGCATACACGTGAAATCACTGAGGTGACAAAAGTGTGAGATACCTCCTAACATCGTGTCGGACCTCTTTTTACCCGGCATAGCGCAGCAACTCGACGTGGCGTGGACTTAACAAGTCACTAGAAGTCTCCTACAGAAATACTGAGCCATGCTGTCTCTACAGCTGTCCGTAATTGCGAAGTTGTGGCCAGTGCAGGATTTAGTGCACGAACTCACCTCTCGATTATGTCCAAATGTTTGATAGAATATACGTCGGGCGATTTGTGTGGCCAAATCATTTACTCGAATTGTCCAGAATATTCAAACCAATCACGAACAACTGTATCCTGGTGACGTGGCGCATTGTCAGCTATAAAAATCCCATAGCTGAATCGTCTCCAAGTAGCCGAACGTAACTACTGTATTTCCAGTCAATGATCGGTTCAGTTGGACCGAAAGAACTAGTCCATTCTGTGTAAACACAGCCTACATCATTATGGAGCCACCACCAGCTTGCACAATGGCTTGCTGACAACTTGGTTCCATGGCTTTGTGGCGTCTGCGCCACACTCGAGCCCTCCCATTCAATGCTGGGCCATCAACAAGTAGCGTGTGAACCATTCAACGAAGCGTCATCGATATGGGCTTTCGGAGCACAAGGCCCTCTTGTGTCCTCTTGGTGACTGCACGACACAAAACTTTATGCCTCGCCTGGGTTCGTCAACACCGACATTGGACTGTTGATGACTGGAAACATGTTGCGTCTTCGAACGAGTCTCGTTTAAAATTGTATCGAGCGGATGGACAACAGTCCCCGGCATGTCAACAGAGACAGTTCATGCTGGTGGAGGCTCTGTAATGGTGTGGGGCGTGTGCAGCTGGAGGGAAATGGGACCCTTGATACGTCTAGATACGACTTTGACAAGTGATACGTACGTAAGCATCCTGTCTGATCCATTGTGCGTTCCCACGGACTTGGGCAATTCCAGCAGGACAATGCGACACCCCACATGTCCAGGATTGCTACAGAGTGGCTCCAGGAACATTCTTCTGAGTTTAAACACTTCTGATGACCACCAGACTCCTCAGACATGAACGTTATTGAGCGTATCTGGGATGCCTTGCAACGTGCTGTCCAGAAGAGATCTCCACCCCCCTCGTACTCTCAACGGATTTATGGACAGCCCTGCAGGATTCATAGTATCAATTCCCTCCAGTACTACTTCAGACATTAATCGAGTCCCGCAGGGGCCCTATACAATATTAGGCAAGTGTACCAGTTTCTTTGGGTGTAGTACTGCTGCAACGGTTGGCGGTTCAACTAGCGTTCCCTGTATGCACCTGTAGGTGCATATCACCGCGCGGCGACTTAGAACGCAGATTACCAGCTTTCTTTGTGTTCCCACACTAGGAGGGGGGTTTGCAGCTGCAGGCAGTCGCAAAATGCGCGTTAATTCTGCGCTGCGTGGAACTTTCAACAGTGAAAACGAATGCTTCCACTTGTTGCAAAGGAAAGGCAATTGAGAATGAAAGTACATCGTTGGTAAACGTGATCTGTATATTTAGCATGACATTATGAAAACAATTCCAGGCGCTCCCGGGCCGCCTTAGCGCTGCAGCCCTTCTTCCCCATTTTCGGCCCCTTTTCTGCTGATAACTAAGTAGTGTGAGACTGTTAGTTGGAGCGACAGTACCTAGTCAACAACGAAATTACTACAACTTATATACAACAAAATATGAGTTCTATCGCCAAGTCTTTAATTTTTAAAGTCAACTGACTTTTTAAGTTACTCTAGCCTCTAAACGCCAAGTTTCTTTCGACCAGTTCCAGCTGTATCATACAGGGTGATTTAGCTGCCCATACCGATGGGTTTTATGCGACCTGCAATGCCTTCAAATTCCACGTGTAAGATTTGCATATTATCTCGCTCACTACGCACAAGCTATCAGTCCTACAGAAATTTAATGCAGTTACATTTTGTGGCGGTGTACATTTTCGCTAAAGGCCGTAGTTCTCGAATTATTCAAGAAAAACGTACAAAAGTGATCTTCAAAGGCGTTTTCTTCAATAACTCGAAAACCATGGCTTCCAACGAAGAGTGTACCACAATATGATATTTAACTGCATTAAATTTGCTACAACAAGGTTCTGTTTATTTCTTCTGCAGGAATAACAGTGTGAAAGCTGCGAACGAGAGAGTATGAAGATCATGCGCGCGTGGTTTTTGACGGCATTTTACGGCATTTTACGTCGCATGAAACCCATAGGTAGGGGCAGCTGAATCATCCCGTATATTTCCCATGCTGACAGCGACGAGCAACCTAAGTGGTAAATATCTGACCCGAATTTTAATCTGGATAACAATATCACCAGATTTTGTTGCAGTATGGATGGCTGCTATAATCACTTTGAGTGAGACTGGAAGACGTTCTGAATTTCACGGGACCTGGTATACTAACATTATCGGCAGTCACGGTGAGAGGGGACGCGGAGTTTACGCAATGCCGAGCTTAGAGTGGTTATTCAGAAGTTTATCCATGATATCACAGGACTTTTTCTTTCTGTTACTTAGCCCAATTCGGTCACTAGTGTGGTGTTGTTACTAGTCGTAGAGAAGGCTGAACCAATGGGAATACCCGTAGGCAAGAAACAAGTTTCCTGCAGCGAAAACACCGACTCTCTGAGAGGTCAAAATCTTTAAAAAATCTTGAGAGTTGCTGTGAACTCTGAATCTAGGAGTCTGTCGCCACATCCCATGGAGGAGAGAAGCTAGTCGTAGCGGAACGTGGAATATTAATTGCCGTTCCAAATATCGTAATGGACTTTTTCACTTTCGGGCAGATCTGCTATTTTATGGCAGTAGAGATGCTGCATGTAATAGCAGATTGGTAATTGTAACTAGGTTCAAAATGTTTCAAATAGCTCTGAGCACTATGGGACTTAACATCTGAGGTCATCAGTCCCCTAGAACTTATAACTACGTAAACCTAACTAACCTAAGAACATCGCACACATCCATGCCCGAGGCGGGATTCGAACCTGCGATCGTAGCGGTCGCGCGGTTCCAGACCGAAGCGCCTACAACCGCTTGGCCACATCGGCCGGCTTTAACTTGGAAAGTCGAGTATACGTTGATTTAGCCCAAACCTCTATTTGGTGCCAGTTTTGTTATGAACTGATTCTCCGCGAATGATGGCAGTGAATTTATTACTAATACTATAATCACAAACACAACAGAAGTTCATACAGTAATAGAGATCGGCCAAGTCGTCATAGAATTCGAGGTACATGCGGAGCCGGCAGATTTATTTTCGATGGCGGTGACCTTTCCCCCAGGATAACAGAACTAGAGAGTCTGAGAACTTGCCCCTCCCTCCCCCCCACCCTCTCTCTCCATACAGGCTGTCTACACGGGGCCTGACACAAGCACCACAAGTGGTAGGTACGCGACCTCAATGCTGGCGTCCTATTCGGTACGGTTGTCGTCTTTCCTGGCACCACCGCTGTTTCAGTTAATGTCGAATGCCCTCGCTCGTCCCTGGTTTGTGCGTCGTGTAGTATTATTAGGTGCATTACAAAGGATACATATGGGAGGTGTCCCCGCTTCCCCCCCTTGCTGGGTAGCCCACATTGCCACCCGCGCCGCTCCTGCCAGTCAGCCCTCACGCTATTCGTTCTTTCTTTCGACAGTCGACTCTACTGAATCGAGTTATCGAATAGTTGTACTTTCCTATGGAGCACGCGCGTCCGCGTCATCGTATTTTATACGTTTCTGTCTGGCCCATAGATAGCTAACACATACCTACGAGTAAAGTCGTGGCCATTCTAGTGATCTCTGTACGTTATTCTGTCGCGAATATTCTACTCTTTTTATTTTTACAGAGAACCTTCGATGCGTAGCTTTATAAATACGGACTATTCGCCGAATAGGAAGCTAGTTTACATTCAGAAGCATAAACGCCCTTCATGAACGTCATTCTGTTATGCGTTGTCTGTCCTAGATCTGACTATCCTACTTTGCACACGCTGTACATAATATTGGCTTGTCTCCCTGCATCTATTCTTCAACGCTGCGGCGTACAAAGATATGGCTGAGGTCGACAATGAAGAAGGATCGACTTAATGGCTTAGCTCTGTTGATCACTCACCCTGACGATTTAATTAACCAATTTGCCAGGAAGAATAGGCACATAGAATTCATCATTTAAGGAAGAGAACGACAATTGTAACTTTTTTATACCATACGATGGCATTGTCTTGTATATGTGTATAATCAGTTTAAATAAAATTTTCTTAAACTTTGCATGTGACTTGATTATTTTTACTCCGGTGAAAGTAAAGGTAGCTCAAGATATCTCTAGCGCCCTCTCCTTGAGGTTTTTCTGTATCTACCACTGCAGAGCATAGAACGGGTTGAGCGCGGGACAAATACGCTTTCGTGACATCTTGTTGTTTAGAAAAGCAGAATTGGATTGTTACATAGTATAAACAGCCATGTATGTGACATCATACATACTATAATGGTGTTCCACGATAAATTCACCACTCTTCCTCCGAATGGCCATCGAGTTTGTCAAATACTCGTATTTTAGCGAAGTGTGGACCTGACGCATGCGTCCCAGTTGTTCATATATATTCATGGTTAATGCTTAGTTTGTAAGTCTGGTAATCACACAGGCTTGGTAGGGCTTCTTTAATGGTGACAGTGGTATGAAGGGCTTGCATGACAAATGGTAGAAAATAAACGTGGAGGATGTCGTTAAGATATCAGTGGCCATTGTGGAGACATCAGAACTAGAGGTGTTCTGGGTGGCAAGCGAATCGGAGACCACGCAACAGTTTCTGGAATATGATGTGTGCCATGCAGTGTTTTACCCGTTTGAAAATAAATATATAAGTAATTTTTAGCACCGATTTACTTATTGTTTGTCCGCCACTGAACGCCGCAAATAAAACTGTAACTGGCCATGCTCCAGAATACGCAAAGTTTCTTTCATCAGCCGGAAAGGTTATGGTCAATGCTTTTTGAGATGCAAAGAAATTCATTTTACTTATCTTGCAAATGGTAAAGCAATAACCGACAAATTCTGTGCAAACCATCGGGACCAATTGATTGAAAAAATATGCAGGGAGTGAACTGAATTTTGTAATACAGAAAAGATACCAGCTTTCGTCAGTGCAATGTACCAACCCACAAAGTTGCTTATGTAATGGGAGAATTGAGCAATATGAAATACAAATTGTGAAATATCCACCTTGTTCACCAAATTTTACATCCTCTTGTTTCCACACTTTCCCACAGCTACATAAATTCTTGGTTGGTAAACATTGTCAGTTTAATCAGGACCTTCCAGAATCTTCTTAATGGTCGGAATATATTCACAAGGGAAATGTCAGACAATGAACACCAATATAATGGAGGAGAGGCTATTTTTTCAACAAAAATCAATTTTCCACAGCTAAGCCAAATATTTTCGTATCGCCCTGTATTCTTTCGATTTAAGGACAGGATATGCTGCGTATCTAGACCATTTATCATTTCGTAGCCAAGATCCGTTCCATTTATAATATTTGTGTCTCCTTTGAGACTACACACTATTCCCTCCACTCCACTCCACTTTCAGTTCTTTGAGATTTCGCTGAAAATAACCGAGTTTTACTATGCGCTACAGCTCAAAATCTCCTTTTATGTAATGTGTCGTACTTATTCAATGACTGATTATTATAAACAGAAGCTTTCTTGGGGCCCAATTTTAGGTATCTTTACAAGCTATATGCAACTGTACGAGGAGACTTTCAAATGAGATTCAGTCATTCCGCGCCGTGGTTGAAAGCTGTGACACCCGACAGGCAGGCAGCAGAGCTGAAACTGTGGTAACGCCATGATCCCTAAAAAAAACCTCATCCATAAACTCTTGTAGCTCTCATAATTCACTGAAACAAAACAAAATAAATTTGAAAAAAAAAAGAAAAAAGAAATCCGTGGCAATATATTGCTACTAGTCTACTGCAAGGCGTTTCAGTATTATTTGCTAAGCTACCATCAGATAATTACTTGGGTAAATAAATAGGGTGTAAATCAATTTTTGAAGGAGCTAGGCACCCAGAAAGGGGCTGCTTTAACTGTGTTATTCAACGATAAATTGGAAACCACTTGCAATGAAGAAGCAGAAATATGCGGGCAAACAATCACAAGAGAGATTACCATGCAACAAGAAGTTATGTAGATTGCAACTCTTCATACATTAAAAAGTGGTTCACACCATGAAGATGCTTACATTATCTAAGTCTGAACCTGAAGTACATTTACATGATATGCTATGAAGGAGCATGCAGGAATCAAAACTTATGATGGTCGTCTGGTTAAATTAAAGAAGAAAAACCAACTATTATACCAATAATATAATTTTTTTAAAACAGCAGTTATGTCGTAAATCACAAAAAGGGACCTACGCACGTTCAACACACTATATTGTCAGCTCTTCAACATAATGGAACCACTATCACAGCATCAATAGTTATATCAGTATCTTCATTTGGAAACGCGATTTCAAGAATAAAGACGTCGAAAAATGATTGAAAGTTTGTTGTTATTTTATTAATTTTGAATGCCAAAAAACAATGACAAAAGAAAAAAAATGGATACGTCAATGGTTGAGAAAAATTACTCCAAGTTAAGTTGCTCAACTGTAATCCGATGTCCCTTGCGGTATATGAATAATTATTAATAATGTCACGGGACGGAACATGGTAATTAGAGAGGAAACTGCAGTTGAAAAGAAGTTAAGAGTAACAAATTTCTGGCGACAGGAAGATTATTTGATTGATGATTAATGTTGTAATATCAGCAAATTCCAGCAGTATCACTGTCATGAAAACCAGCGAAGCAATTACATCTGTCGTACAGTAATTTTTGTCAGTTAGTTAAAGAAAAGTAATGAAACAGTTCTTTTATGTTTTGTGATTATTATTTCCTATGGAATGAAGATCGGTGCTACTGCAGTGTAATATATAAATATAAACAAATATATGCAGATTTATATTTTGGTCAGCACATAACTTAAGTATTGCTTCAGCTGGATGTCCATATTCTTGTCATGTGTGACTGTTTCGTCAGACTGGTGTGCATTTTACAGGCTACCAGTTGTCTAAATGTTCAAAGTGCAAGCAGTAGTACGTAGCTGCAATGAGGAATACTGCTGTGATTTAATTCGACAAGCTAAAAGTGTGTTTCAATATTTAAAATAAAAGTCCTGTTCCAGAGAATCAATTATAAACCACATTCCGAAGTGATAAATATAATTATTATTCCAGAAAGTAATGCCACTTAAGGATTTTGTACTAAAATACTATATAAAAGAATTCAATATGAAGAGCTAGGTTTTTGCTTTGTCTTTTAAATGAGTAGTACGAAAACATTCATGGATGCACAATACACTATGTGATCAAAGGTATCCGGACACCCCCAAAGACATACGTTTTTCATATTAGGTGCACTGTTCTTCCACCTGCTGCTAGGTACTTCATATCAGCTACCTCAGTAGTCATTAGACATCGTGAGAGAGCAAAATGGGGCACTCCGCGGAACTCAACGGACTTCGTACGTGGTCAGGTGATTGGCTGTAACTTGTGCCATACGTCTGTACGCGAGATTTCCACGCAAACATCCCTAGGTCCACTGTTTCCGATGTGATAGTGAAATGGAAATGTGAAGGGACTCGTACAGCACAAAAGCGTACAGCCCGATATCGTCTGTTAACTGACAGAGACAGCCGACAGTTGAAGAGGGTCGTAATGTGTAATAGGCAGACATCTGTCCAGATTATTACACAGGAATTCCAAACTGCATCAGGATCCATTGCAAGTACTATGACAGTTTGTCGGGAGGTGAGAAAACTTGGATTTCATGGTCGAGCGGATGCTCATAAGCCACACATTACGCTGGTAAATGCCAAACGACGCCTCATATGGTGGAAGGAGCGTAAACACTGGACGATTGAACAGTGGAGAAACGTTGTGTGGAGTGACGAATCACGAATGTGGCAATCCGATGGCAGGGTGTGGGTGTGGCGAATGCCCAGTGAACGTCATCTGCCAGTGCGTGTAGTGTCAACAGTAAAATTCGGAGGCGGTAGTGTTATCGTGTGGTCGTGTTTTTCATGGAGAGTGCTTGCACCCCTTGTTGTTTTGCGTGGCACTATCACAGCTCAGGCCTACATTGAAGTTTTAAGCACCTTCTTGCTTCCCACTGTTGAAGAGCAATTTGGTGATGGTGTTTGCATCTTTCAACAAGACCGAGCACCTGTTCATAATGCATGGCCAGTGGCGGAGTGGTTACACGACAATAACATGCCTGTAATAGACTGGCCTGCAGGGAGTCCTGACTTGAGTCCTATAGAACACCTTTGGGATGTTTTGGAGCGCCGACTTCGTACCAGGCCTCACCGACCGATGTCGATACCTCTCCTTAGCACAGCGCTCCGTGAAGAATGGGCTGCCATTCCCCAAGAAACCTTCGAACACTTGATTGAATGTATGCCTGCGAGAGTGAAAGTTGTCATCAAGCCTAAGGGTGGGCCAACACCATATTGCATTCCAGCATTACCGATGGAGGGCGCCACGAACTTGTAAGTCATTTTCAGCCAGGTGTCCGGATACTTTTGATCACATAGTGTATACTATTTCAAGCATAGTGGTGGTGTTAAGTTCCTATGGGACCAAACTGTTGAGGTCATCGGTCCCTAGACTTATACACTACTTAATCTAACTTAAAACTAACTTATGCTAAGGACAACACAACCATGCCCTAGGGAGGTCTCGAACCTCCAACCGGGGGAGCAGCGCGAACCGTGGCAAAGCGCCTGAGACCGCGCAGCTACTCCGCGTGGTATTTCAAGCATACTCTGAGGCCAAACAGTGCTTTCTGCTTTTTTGTAGACTAGGAAACATGGAATATTATTTGAACTTTTTACCTTTTCGTGTTAAATACCACCACATTGTGCCCTTGCTTCGAAACCGAAGTAAGCACAGGGATTTGTATTTCCACCAGCTCCACGTTCACACGGCTCTAGTGGTGAGGGAGAGAGAGAGAGGGGGGGGGGGGGGGCGAGTACCGTCCGAGAGGCTGATGGCGAATGGAGGTTGTGTAATGCAAATCTCCGGTGTCTGCGAATCCCCCGTTTCTTCATGCACCACTGAAACTCAGGCCCAGGACTGGTTTAAAACCAGTGGCACAGATATCAATCTCTGATAGTGAAAGTATTGTTATTTTCTTGCTTCTTTATACAGAGATCTTTTGTTCTGCAGTTCTTTGTAGGTTATGGAATCTAAACAGTATAAATTGGGATGATCTTCTGTGCCCAATCTGACTTTACATTTCGTTTCTTACAGCTGTATGACGTGGTTGGCGAGACTGATACTGGTAGTGGCAGCAGCAGTTGTAGTTGGATCAAGTAACACTACAAACATTGTGTCTCCAAGCAATGTGAATGCTATTATTGGTAAGTAAGTTTCATAATTGTAACAGCAATAACTTCATGTCCACATCAAGGAAATTTGAGGCTAGATGCAACCATCTAATTTTCCTCATTTTTAACCTTTGTTCAATGCTGCTCTTCCAGCGGCAGAAAATTTGTCATTTAATTTTATTTGGGGGCTGGGTAGCTCGAATTATCAGATCATGTCCTTCTTACATTATTCTAATGTTTGCATTGTTTGTGTTTTGTGCAATCTAAGATATGTGTAATTTTCAATATCTGGTGAAACAGGAGGAAGTCCATCACTCATATAAGTGTGCGCAGTAAATTGCCCAAGAGCTTTATCTTGACAACCAAATTGGCATATCTCAATCACTAACATGTTATCGACTTAGAAACATCAACAATATAAGCCAGTAAAACAGGAGTGTCAAATAGTGCATAATGGTATTACGGTTTACATCTACATACATACACTGCAAGCTACCTTACGGTGTGAGGCGGAGAGTACTTCTGCTACGACCTTCTTTTTCCTCCTTCCATGCTCCATTCACGAAAGGCACGTGAGAAAAAATATTGTTGGTAAACCTTCGTATTAGCTCTAATTTCTCAGATTTTTCTCGTTGTGGTCATTAAGCAAGACGTACGTGTGTGTGGGAGGAGTAAAGCAAAGCTATATCTTTGTACCAGGTGATTATAATTAAATTGACGGTGGGCCGACTGCTGCAGGACACTGAAATATAGTGGGTATGTTCATTAATCGCAGAGTGTGCTGAAAAAATAATATTTCCAGTTTCCGCCACCAAGTGAAAATACAGTGCTGTAAGCAGACAGTACGTGAAATGTCCCCTGTTTTGACGTCACTATGCTGTTTGTCACTTTGTGACGTGTGTTGATTTCTTTTGTGAAGTGGCTGTTGATGTAAAGAGTTAAGAAGGTAAAAGTTTTCCATACCAAATGCAATGGCTGTTGAGAAGAAAGACCATGCAACAATGACAATGCTCCATTGCAGGAATATCACCAACAGAAACAGCTGTGAAGAAGCACCACGTCAATACGTGGGTTGAGGAATATGATCAGCCAGCCGCTGTGGCCGAGCGGTTCTAGCAGCTACAGTCTGGAACCGCGCGACCGCTACGGTAGCAGGTTCGAATCCTGCCTCGGGCATGGATGTGTGTGATGTCCTTAGGTTAGTTAATTTTAAGTAGTTCTAAGTTCTAGGGGACTGATGACCTCAGCAGTTAAGTCCCATAGTGCTCAGAGCCATTTGAACCATTTTGAACCAGATGGGCCAACACCACATGTTGCTCGCCAGGTGAAAGATTTGCTTCAAGAAACCTTCAGTAACGACCACATCATCCCTTGGAAATTTCAAGATGTGTGGCCTTCCGGATTTCCCGACCAGAATCCATGTGACTTCTGGTTGTGAGGATACATGAAAGATCGTGTCTATCAGGATGTATCCAGATTCTTCCTGAGCTGAGGGATAGCATACATCGACATACCGCTCCGATTACACTGGATAAGCTATGAACAATTGCTGACTATGCCGTGTTACGGATGGACCATGTTGCTGTATCAGGAGGCCACACTGAACTCCTGTTGTAACTTGTGTCCATGTCCTAATAAGCGTTCCAGAACCACCATTATCATAGGTTTGATCGTTCCTCCCCTTATCCTGAACCCACATGACATTCTGTCTGTATACAGCACCATATTTTCACCTGGTGGCAGAAAATGGAAATATTATTTTTTTAGGTTATTCTGCGAGCACACTGTTTAATGAAGATACCTATGATGGGAGCAGCCTGAAATGAACACATCCCGAACTGCAGCATTTGGAATACCGTCAGTTTATTTATAACCCCTGGGTATATACATATTCTGCAAATCAATGTGAAGTACATGGCAAATTGTATGTCCTGTATAGTTATTAGGACTTTTCCTATTCCATTTGCATAGAGAGCAAGGGAAAAATCATTGTTTAAATGCCTCTGTGTGTGCTATAATTAATCTAATCTTGTCCTTGCGATCCCTAGAGTTTGTATATTCCTAGATTCATCCATTAAGTGGTTTTAGGAACTTTCTAAGTAGGCTTTCACAAGATAGTTTGCATTTATCTTCGACCATCTGCATATCATTTGTTTTAGTGTCTTCGTAACACTCTCTCACACGTCAGGCAACAATCAAACCTTTGACAATTTATGCTCCCCTTCTTTGTATCCGCTCAATATCCCACGTCAGCCCTGTTTGGTACTGGTCGCACAAACTTGAACAATATTCTGGAGTACGTCACGCAAGTGTTTTGTATGCCATTTCCTTTGTATTTCGCCAGTATTCTACCAGTTAAATGCCGTCCGGCATCTGCTTTACCTAAGACTGAACCTATGCGATTGTTCCATTTTCTATCCCTACAAATTGTTATCCCCAACTAGGAATAGGTGTAGAAAGATACCAACTGTGTGTCACTGACCTTGTAGTCTTAGGATACCTCATGTTTTCATTTTGTGAAGTACACAATTTTAGATTTGTGGACATTTAAAATGAGTTAGCACTTAGAAATCTTTTCTAAATCTGACTAAATATTTATGCAGCCTTCCTCAGACAGTAGTTTATTATGGATAATTGCATCACCTGCGGAAAGTCTGAGGTTAATACAAACATCGTCTACAAGGTCATTAATATACCACATGAGCAGCAGTGGTCCCAACATATTTCTCTGAGGCACACCTGAATTTATTTCTACATTCTTCTGTTCTTTCGGAACAGACACCACATATAGAAAGGATGATTTTTCCACCGTGTACAAACTCTGGAGACTGATCGCAGAGAGGATATGGAACAAAAAAGATCTAATGAACTTATGTCTGGAAATGCATAGTTTCTGTGCAAGAGAAAATTTATTCAGTCGTACATTGTTACGGAGACTGGTCTATTACTCGCTGTTCCATGCAGCTACGGTTACAGTATGTGCTGAAAATGGGTTCCACATGCCTCAACGCATGTGTGTATGTGCCATACCATGTTCTTCCTCACATGTACACAGCCAGGCTGCAACTGAACAGTGTCAAAGGGAGCATGAATACGCTTCTCCAGTGTCTCCACACATGGAATGGGCTCTGCATACACGATACTTTTGACATGGCCCATAACCAGAAATCGGACAGGTTGAGGTCTGGTGAACGAGCAGGCCATGCAACTTGACTCCCTCGTCCAACCCACTGACCAGGGAAGACACGTTTGAGACTCGTCCAAACGTTAATGGCGAAGTGGCCTGGAGCACCATAATGTAGCAGCCACATATCCCTTCGACTCATGAATGGCACTTCTTTCAGCAGTGGAGGCAAAGTCACCTGCAAGAAACAGTGGTAGTTCCGGCCTATTGGGTGATTTGGAAGGAAGACTGGTTCCAAAATACAGTCACCAATTATGCCGGCTCACACATCCCAGCTGTACTAATGCTGATGGCTCGCTGTCACCTTAACCATGGGGAGGAGGAGGAGGAGATTAGTGTTTAACGTCCCGTCGACAACGAGGTCATTAGAGACGGAGCGCAAGCTCGGGTGTGCGAAGGATGGGGAAGGAAATCGGCCGTGCCCTTTCAAAGGAACCATCCCGGCATTTGCCTGAAGCGATTTAGGGAAATCACGGAAAACCTAAATCAGGATGGCCGGAGACGGGATTGAACCGTCGTCCTCCCGAATGCGAGTCCAGTGTGCTAACCACTGCGCCACCTCGCTCGGTTTAACCATGGGGGTTCTGCATACTATCCCACTGATGTCTGTTATGAAATCTGAAGATACCACTCTGCGTAAAGGTGGCCTCATCTGTGAATAGGGCAGATGACACAAATCCGTAAACAGTGGTTGCCTGGTAAAGAAACCAGTGACAAAATTGCTCCCGATTTAGAAAGTCTGTCGCTAGTAAGCCCAGCACATGCTGTGAGTGATAAGTGTAGTAAAAATTGTCATGGAGAATGTTCGACACGGTCGTCTGGCTTACCTTGTACTGTCTTGAAAGCTGCCTGGTACTGAACATGCCAGTCGCGTTCTACAGTGTCGATAACATGTTCCTCCAAGTCTGGTTTCTGAACATTTTCGGTACATCCTTCATGATTTCATGCTTCCTGAAACGAACTGATCCCAGGCAAATGGCAAAACACTGTTGCAAACATGGAATACTGTGGGAATACTAGGGATAAGCATGATACAGCCTTGCTACCCGCCTTCTGTTGCCATTTGCCTTTTTGTATGTAAACACCATGTCGGCAAGCTCTCGATTCGAATACAGAACATTGTGTACAATGCTGTATCACATCCACTACAAAGTGAATCAGCAAAAGAATGAACTGGAAACAACATAACCAATTACTGTGGCAGGAAAGGGCACTAGGGCATGACATATCGAGGAACAGTACCACTCTCTAGGAGGAAAACATGCATACTGTAATTGTAGGTTCATGGTACATCACGTATTAGATAACAGTCTCTGTAACAAAGTGTGGTTGCATAAATAGTCTCCAGCATGTAAACCATGCATTTCCAGACACGAGTTCATTAGACATTTTTGTTCCATATCCTCTCATCGATCAATCCATAGGGTTTGTACATGGTGAATAAAATCACCCTGCATAACTCAAGCGAGGCTGGCCACTGTGATCGAACGGTTCTAGGCGCTTCAGTCCGGAACCACGCAGCTGCTACGGTCGCAGGTTCGAATCCTGCTTCGGGCATGGATATGTGTGATGTACTTAGGTTAGTTAGGTTTAAGTAGCTCTAAGTCTAGGAGACTGATGACCTCAGATGTTAAGTCTCATAGTGCTTAGAGCTATTGGAACCATTTGAACTCAAGCGAGAAGCAAAGACGGCAAGTGATGCCTTCAGTGCAGATGCAGACCAATCTTGAACTTTTGCAGGAATCGGCAAGATGCCGTGAGTAATAAGGATAATGGGCAAGGAACACTACATCAGTAGTGTGTGGATAAGTTGACAATTTGGATCTGCCAGGAGGCGTACCAGGGTGGTCTGTCCGCTTGCAATGACCACTGTGTCTGGATGGTGCAGTGGTCTGTGCATCTGCCTAGTAAGCAGGAGAGCCAGGTTCGAATCTCGGCCAAGCACAAATTTTCAATTTTCCTCATTGATTTAAATCAATACCCACTGGCAGCTAATGTCTTTAATTCCTTTGTATGTTGATTCTAGGTGGTTCCAGGACTGTTCTTTTTGATGTGTTGAAAGAACAGACAACACTTATTTGATAGGGATTCCATCAGGTACTGGAGTTTTGTTGAATTTTAATGGTTTCAGCTGTTTCTCAATGCCACTGATTCTAACATCTCATTCACTCTTCTTTGCTGTGGTAAAAGAATTAAATTGGGGCAATACTCCTGGTTTTTCCTTTGCAAAGGAACGTTTGAAAATGGCGTTTAGCACTCCTACTTTTATTTTGTTACCCTCAGTTTTAATTCCTTTGATCTTCATGAGCATCTGTACACTAACTTTGGTGCCACCAACGACCTTAACATTCGACTAGAATTCTTCAAGTTTTGTGAAGGAACTTATGATAATATCCTGCCATGGTAGTCAATGAAGGCTTCAGGCATTGCCCCCTTGACACCCAAATATGTTTCATTCATCATCTCTTTATTTACAATCTATGCTTTCTCTTGCACCTTTTATTCATTAATCTGTTTCTTTAGACTATTCTTTACACTGATTATATGCCATAGAGGATTCCTCCCATCATGAACTGTTCTGATTTCTTATACATATATAATTCAGTAGTCTCTGTTTCTTTATAAGTTTCTTTACGGTGACTCTATATCATGGAAAATATCTCCCCTCACAAACTGTACACATGTGCCTGAGTGCATGTTCAACTATTCTTCCAAACGTGAGCTATATTCCTCTACATGCACCTGTTATGAGCTAAAAAGTTTCACGTTTGTCATTGAGATAAGACACTACTGCCTCTTTGTCTAGTTTATTGAACACATATATATTTCTGCTTCTTTTAGTTGCCCTTTGTACTTTGTTAAGCATTGTTGTACAACTACCTCATGGCCACTGATACCAGTTTTGAGGTGCACATTCTCAAAGAGGTTAGGTCTATTTGTTGCCATTAGATCAAATATTTTTCCACCATGAGCAGAATTCTGAACTAGATGTTCTAGGTAGCTTTTAGAGAAGGCTTTTAGCAATGTTTCCCAGAATGTTACACCACTAACAAAACTGTAATTATCCAAACTGACTGTTGAATGATTAAAATCTCCTCTGATGATTACATTTGATTGGGAACTCAAGTACTAGTGATTTGAAGTTTTTTTCTAAAGTTTGAATACATCACGAGGTGAGTATGGTGGTTGATAGAAGGATACAATTATAATTCCATGCACACTCCTGGTACTGAGTCTTACCCAAATAATCTTGCATGCAGCTTCAGTTTCCATCTCGATGGATTTGAGTTCCTAATCTACTGTAACATACACCACCCCCGTTTCCCATTTCAATGTTTGCTTGAATTTTCCCCAAAAAAACTCACTGCTGTTGATAAAGTCTATTTGTTGCCATTAGATCAAATATTTTTCCACCATGAGCAGAATTCTGAACTAGATGTTCTAGGTAGCTTTTAGAGAAGGCTTTTAGCAATGTTTCACAGAATGTTACACCACTAACAAAACTGTAATTATCCAAACTGACTGTTGAATGATTAAAATCTCCTCTGATGATTACATTTGATTGGGAACTCAAGCACTTTCTGTCCCGAGTATTATGTGACTTCCTGCTTTTTATGATTGCTTAAAAATCTGGCACTTCATTGTGAATGCTTCAGTAGTTACCCAGTACGATTTTAATACCCTCACCTGTGAGGGGTATTTCTTTGGATCTTACATCAATACTTATGGGTCTCCTGCAACTATCTTTATCTGGACTAGATGGAGAGTCACCTAATCTAAAAAATCCTTCTGTGCACAGCACACAGTCAGCTACCTGGTTAGCAGCCTCTTATGTGTAGTGAACACCCGATCAATTTAAGGGGAACATACAGTTCTCAGTCCTATGGTGCGACTGTAGGAATTCACATCCTAGCTTATCGCATAATTTTTTAAGTCTCTGGTTCAAGCCTTCTACTCGACTCAGAACAGGGGTCCATGATCTGCTCTGGGCACAATACCGCATTTTGTGAGCTTCCTCAAATGTCCAGGAGAAAGGCTTGTATTCTGAACCTTCTCTGCCATTTGCTGGAACGTTCAAAGAATGACCTCAGATCCCACTCAGCAGACATTGTTTGTCCCAATGTGTGCCACAATCTGCAGTTGGTTGCACTCTGTTTCCTCACTGACTGCCGCAATACCCTGTTTGTTGTGTTCAGTGAGGTCCCAAGGCATACACACTCAGTGTTCCTTCCCATCCCTTGTTGCCTTTTCCATAAGAGACACAATTATTCGGTGTATCGTGTGTTTGAAGTGCCAATGATTAATGGACCCCTACCCTTTTGTGCCTGCTTGCCACTGACACGGGAAGGAGAGGGTTGTCCAACAGGTTAAGTGAGTCTCACTGGCTCACTTTCACTTTCAGTGAAAAACATCACCTCAGATTTGTTTGTTAGGGAATGCATGTAACACCCTGAGCTCTCCATAGTCCCTGTCATCCCCATGCTAGTCGCCTAGCCCTACTGTTATAACGTCAAGTTGAACACATATATTTCAGAACGGCACAACACATATAAGTCACAGAGTAAGTTGACAAGCAATACATGTGAACACGGTAACATTCGAATGAGCACCGAGTCCAAGTCGAGCGGCCGCTGCCTGGCTGGCCGCTTAGGTGGCGCAGCTGCTGCATGGCTGGCAGACAGCGCCGCACGTAGAGGACGCGCGTAATTGCGCGGCGGCACTTTGAATGATCGGCGAGTCACAACACTTTTCCCTCCTTTGAAATTGTTGCACTGGTCTTGATGGAGGTGGCCTGGAGATGGCTATCGTCCATAGGCGTTGTTTGACTGGCCGTAAAGTCTCGAGGAGGAGGCTTCCCGTACGGACGGAAGTGTCCCCGATGATAACGGGTCGAGATGAAAGGAGACGTAGGGGTCGAATCTGCTGGGGCCCCGTGCACCAATCTGCCCATTGCGGCAAGTCCAGTTGATATAACAGGAGACATGGGCGATGTGTCGGCATCCGTTGAAGGAGGAGGCGAGTAGATTTGCTTCCACAGAGGATGGTCATCCGGTTCCTGCATGGGCACGTCTCCTGGTGGCGTCCGTTCTTGTGCTGGCACCGAGACGACGGTGAGAGGGCTGCGTTGTGAGTATTGCGAGATGCAAAGATCCCGAGCGTCAGGTAGAGCCGAAGGTGGTGTAGCGGCATTCGGAACAGGCGTTGCCGGCACACGAGGCCGAAGCTGGTGCGATGACGCACTGCAACACCCGTGTCCGTCTGGATTTCATACAGGCGACGGCCACGGTGACCATGATGACTTCGGGGCGGCGGCCTGTGACGCACGAGGGCCGCAGGCAGCGACCATGTGTGCTATTTCAGAGTCGATGCTAGGCCAGTACACATGACGGCGCGCCTGAGATTTTGTGCGAGACACACCCCAGTGCCCTTGGTGAAGGAGGCGCAAGACGGAAGCACGCAAAGACGCAGGTACCACAACACGCGGCGAAGCATTGTCGGTGGAAAGGAGGATAACACCATCCCTAGCCGTGAGGCGGTAGCGCAAAGCGTAGTAGTTCCGCAACGGGTCAGAAGTCTTAGCGGACGGACGATCTGGCCAACCCTTCTGAATACAGCGTAAAACCTGGGAGAGGGTAGGATCAGAACCCGTAGCAGCCGCCAGCCGGTCCCCGGTGATGGGGAATCCGTCCACAACTCGCTGCTCGGCAACATCCAGGTGGAAACACAAAAGTTCATCCCTATCGAATGCCAGATCAGGACCCATGGGAAGGCGAGACAGTGCATCAGCATTCGCATGTTGATCCGTCGGCCGGAAATGAATCTCATAATTGACAAGTAAAGAGCCCAACGCTGGAGGCGGTGTGCCGCCTTGTCGGGAAGTGACGATGATGGATGAAACAAGGAAACAAATGGTTTGTGATCTGTAACAAGATGAAATTTGGATCCATAGAGGAAAACACCAAACTTATGAAGAGCATAAATAATGGCCACAGCTTCTTTTTCAATTTGAGAATACTTTTGTTGGGTATCCGTGAGTGTTTTGGAGGCATAAGCAATGGGTTGTTCAGAGCAGTCAGAAAAACGGTGCGCAAGGACTGCACCGACCCCGCATTGAGAGGCGTCTGTGGCAAGAACCAGATGTTGGCCAGGTGATAAGTAGCCAGGCACGGGGCCTGTTTCAGCATAGTCTTCAGTTTCTGGAAAGCCGCATCGCATGACGCGGACCAGTGAAAAGGCACGTTTTTATGCAACAGGCGATGCAACGGCTGAGCCACCGAAGCAGCAGACGGTAAAAACTTGTGATAGTATGCTATTTTCCCCAAGAAGGCCTGCAGCTCCTTAACAGATGTAGGGCGAGGAAGGGCATCGATCGCAGCGACAGTTTGCTGAAGTGGACGAATACCATCCCGAGAGAGTTGAAACCCCAAGTAAGTGATAGATGCCTGAAAAAATTGCGACTTATGAAGATTACACTTAAGACCGGCAGTCTGTAAGACATGAAAAAGTGTGCGGAGGTTCTGAAGATGTTCCTCAGTTGTGGAGCCTGTGACAACAATGTCGTCCATGTAATCTATACACCCAGGGACAGGGAGCAATAATTGTTCCAAGAATCGCTGAAAAAGAGCAGGGGCGCTGGCAACCCCGAATGGCAATCGGTGGTATTGATAGAGGCCGAAAGGCGTGTTAAGGACCAGAAACTGCCGGGAAACAGCGTCGAGAGGAAGTTGATGATAAGCTTCTGACAGGTCAATTTTAGAAAAATAGTGGCCACCCGCAAGTTTAGTGAACTATTCTTCAGGTCGGGGCATAGGATAAGTGTCTATGAGGCATTGTGCATTTACAGTGGCTTTAAAATCGCCACAGAGACGAATATCACCATTGGGCTTAGCAACGACAACGACACGAGAGGACCACTCACTGGAAGTGACAGGGAGCAAGACCCCTGAAGCAGTGAGACGATCCAGCTCCCGTTTTACCCGATCACGAAGGGCCACAGGAATGGGCCGAGCCCGAAAAAACTTAGGCCGAGCAGTGGGTTTGAGCGTGATATGAGCTTCAAAGTCGTTTGCACGGCCTAATCCAGGAGAAAAAAGGGACGAAAATGTCGTCGACAAGGAGTCCAATTGAGCATAAGGAATAGCATCAGAGACGATATTGACAGAGTCGTCTATGGAGAACCCAAAAACGCGAAAGGCATCGAAACCAAAAAGATTCTCTGCGTTACTCTGGTCGACCACAAACATGGGAACAGTGCGAACGATGGATTTGTAAGATACCTCAGCATTAAATTGTCCCAAGAGAGAAATCTTCTGTTTATTGTACGTCCGTAATTGCCGAGTGACAGGTGACAGGAGTGGAGAACCCAACTGAAGATACGTCTGAGAATTAATTATAGTGGCAGCAGGACCGGTATCCACCTGCATGCGAACATCTTGACCTAGGATTTGGACAGTGAGGAATAACTTCCCTGAAAGGGAAGAAGTGCAATTGACAGACAACACAGAATCAGAACCAGCGTCATGTTCATGAACATCACGTATGCGGTCGGATTTGCAAACGGAAGACACATGACCTTTCTTTTTGCAGTTGTGACACACAGCCCAACGTTGGGGACAATCCTCGCGTGAATGTTTCGTAAAACACTGCGGACATGAAGGAAGTTGCCGGGGGTTTTGCTACAGTTTCTTAGCGGTTTGTTTACGGTTAGGCCGAGGCTGCGCGTGGGAGCGCACTGCGGCCACGTCGGCCGGCAGGGACGCGCCGCACGCGTCGTCAACAGCGCACAGAGGTTGTATTTCCCCGACATCACCCCACGCCTCTATTTGCGCCCCAGCGGCGCGAGAAATTTCAAAAGACTGCGCGATGGAGAGGACTTGATCTAGAGTCGGATTTGCCAACTGAAGGGCACGTTGCCGAACTTCTTTGTCGGGCGCCGGCCGGATAATAGCATCCCGTACCATGGAATCGGCATAGGATTCTTTGTGAACGTCAGTAACAAATTGACACTTTCGACTGAGGCCGTGAAGCTCAGCAGCCCAAGCGCGATAGGATTGATGCGGTTGTTTTCGACAACGATAAAAGGCAACACGAGAGGCTACCACATACGTTTGCTTTTGAAAATAGACAGACAGAAGTGAGCACATTTCAGCAAAGGACAAAGACGCAGGATCTTTCAAAGGAGCCAATTGCGACAACAACCGATACATTTGAGGTGAAATCCAGGAAAGGAACAGAGACTTACATGTTTGTTCGTCCGTGACATGAAATGCCAAGAAGTGCTGTCGAAGACGTTTTTCATAATCAGACCAGTCTTCCGCCGTCTCGTCGTAAGGAGGAAAAGGAGGTATAACCAACGACGAGAAACGCCCCGCATTTGACGCCGCGACAAAATCGCGAATCGCCGATGTGAGAAGCGTTTACTGTTCAATGAGACCTTGCAATAGTTGCTCGACAGTAGCCATGGAAACCTGTGGGTCAACGGTGAAAAGGAAGAATCCACTACCTCGTCGCCAATTGTTATAACGTCAAGTTGAACACATATATTTCAGAACGACACAACACATATAAGTCACAGAGCAAGTTGACAAGCAATACATGTGAACACGGTAACATTCGAATGAGCACCGAGTCCAAGTCTAGCGGCCGCTGCCTGGCTGGCCGCTTAGGTGGCGCAGCTGCTGCATGGCTGGCAGACAGCGCCGCACGTAGAGGACGCGCGTAATTGCGCGGCGGCACTTTGAATGATCGGCGAGTCACAACACCTACCACTGATGTTTCACTCACGAGTCAAGTGAACAAGTAGTGATGGATCTTGTGCTTCCTGTAGATGAGACAGGATCTACAGGAGAGGATAGCACTAGAGGTAACTTTGGAATCCTGGTACATGACTCTCAGGAGTCACCGAGCGAGGTGGCACAGTGGTTGGCACACTGGACTCACATTCAAGAGGATGACGAACCCATGTATGACCATCCGGATTTATGTTTTTTGTTTCAGACAAATGCTGGGATGGTTCCTTTCAAAAGCATGGCCAATTTCCGTCCCCATCCTTCCCTAATCCGAGCTTGTGCTCTCTCAAATGACCTCTTTGTTGACGGGTTGTTAAACACTAGTCCCCTCCTCCTCCTCTCGCAGGAGCGCTCCCAACACACCCATTCAGTGCAGCTCCCCATTTCTTGGCAGTAGTTACAGGGATTTCCAGCTGCTTACTAACAGCAACTAATGCATCCTATGGCAGAGAACAGCGTGCACAGTGAGGCTGCAATGTGGCTGGTGCACTAATTTACAGAATAATAAACAAATAACTTTAAACTAAGCTTGCTGATTCTCTTTTAGTTTGTAGGTATGATATGCTACAAGTGTTACCAGTAGGATTTTAGAACTGAAGCGATTAACAGCCAAAACCAGATACCTGTTTCTGCAACAGAAATACTTGGTATAAAATTTACTGTCTCTCTGAAACATTTTTGAGGTTATGGTCACTAACAAATTTCTTATAAATGCAGACAGTATACACTGCTGTTAAGAGAGAAACTAATGTGATACGATATTACATTACCTGTTATTTACAAATACTGATCTACTATGAAAAGAATTATTCACAACACTCGCAGCTTAAAAATTTTTTCAAAAATTTGCATCTGCAAGTGTTAAAAAACTCTCAAAAATATATCTTTTTTCGCAGTATACAATGAAATTTCAGAACTATTATTTTTCAATGAAGATTTTGTTGCTGAAAGTATCTAAATAGAACAAATAACTTTTACAGTTTATGATACAGTATGAATTTATCGTGGCACGCTCAGATGTTCAAAAGTAAACAGGACATGAACAGTAAAATACTGGAATCTAGACTTTTGAATCGAACTAATCAGGCACATGCGGTCTCACATGCAATAAAATTTGAAAGTCAGGTTATATATGTAAATAAACAATGAACTGCTCAGATTTTTTTATTTACCTGGACTTGTGACACCTCCTACACTAACGTGCCAACGATTAACTCTGCAGTGTCAGATTAACACAAACAAAATTACAAAAATTGTGGAGCAACAGTAAAGCATGTCATCCAGCTGAGGTGGCTAACAGTGCTTCAATCTAAGTACGGTACGTATTGGAAATGTGAGCACGAGTGAGTTACCTATACATGATAATATTACTGATGCCTGCTGTGGATCGCTTCGTTTATATGTGATGGACATATGCATACCATGTACTTACCTTGTGGATTCTGTTTCCGATATTAGCATGTTACCAATGGTACAAAAAGGACAACCTAAGACCAGCACATACAGCACCTAATAGCTCACCAATTTGTATCTACAGAGAACAGACAGAAATTGTTTTAAGATTTGAATAACCTTAAACAATTTCACCACTGTGTATATTACATATGATGCATATCAGTTTTTCCATTTTACCATGTGCATCATATTCGATCACACAAGGGGCCCTGGTTATTTGCCTATGGTGGGCCCCACATTCTACTGGCAAGTGGCAAAATTTCTGTAATGTTGGTTTGGTAGTGGCAGCACTGGATGACAAGCAATCATTATTTGATTACAGTATTGCATGTAGTGTCAGTACTGTACGTGTTTCTCGCTCATACTACCATTTTGTTTACATAAGTGGCATTGAGTAGTGCTTGTTTTCCATAAGACTTTGTGGTTGTTTGATGAACAATGGACTCACAAGAGAAGAGAATCTGGAAATAATTGGAGGTATCAAGTTTATCTAATGAATCACTGTTAGTAATTCTGATCCAAACTATTGTGCTCCTTCCTTGAGTGAGAGTAGTAGTGAAGATGAAGTAATTCCATTGAAGAAAAAAATTTATTCATGCAAGTTACGAATAATATGTCCACAAATGGCATAAATGAAGTTTCATCTTCCATTGATGAACACAGTGAAAGTGAGTTGTCACCTAAAGAGATATTGTGTACTGATGGGCTCCCTACTTCACGAATAAAGTGGTGTGGTGTGCAGGGAAATGGAAACAATTTTGTTTTTTGGTAACTGTGGAATAGGCAATGCAGTTTTGGGCGATCTACCTGGAAATATTCATCCTATTGACATTTACAATTTTTTCCTTGAGAAGAAATGTGTCATTTTATAGTGAAGGAAACAAATTGTTACGCTGAATGAAAGATTGTTAATAGAATAACCCCAGAGGCATTATTATATTTCCCAAAATATATCTGATTTCTTGATCCATTGCATACATTTTTGTGTCAATGGAAACATAGATGAAAATAAAATATCCTCAAAATTAGCAAACTTGGGCATCATCTGAACACAAAATTCCAAGAAGCCTTCACTCCAGGTGAAGCTGTTTGTATTGATAAAACAATGGTTCCATTTGCAAAAGGTTATATTTTTGTCAGTACATTCCTGAAGAATGTTTTAAATACAAAGTGAAATTACACAAAATTTGTGCTATAGGTGGATGTACTTGGAATGTTAAAGTGTATTGTGGAAAAGAAATTAATGCTATAGATTTAACAACAACAACTGTTTTGGAGCTAATGGAATCACTTTTGAATTCTGGAAGAACACTCCTTGTGGATAACTTCTACACTTCTACAAACTTGGTGCACATTCTTCTAGAAAAACAAAAAGGGGAAGTCAAAAGCTATTATCACAAAGATGTTGAAGAAAGGGAAATGGTGGTTGCAGGAAACAACACTAAGGTAGTAGATGGTAAGTGGTGTGAGAAGAGGGATTACATTTTTTCATAACCAAGCTCTAACATGAGCTTATGGCAGTGAAAACAAGAAGAGATAGTGCAGCCAAACTCTTTGAAATCAAAAGAAAATCTGTGGCTTCTTGCTCGTGGAAGTCAGTGAAGTGGTGCCATAAAGTGGGCTTTGAATTACTATTCAGTACTTTTCTTGTAAATGCTAATACTTTGCATGTTCAGGTTACAAAACAAAGAAATGGGTGTCATTGTTTTCCTGGAGGCATTTGCAAATGAGTTACTCAGGGCTGACGATACTTAGGAGACACTAATGTAGGGGAATCACGTACCAGTTGAACCGCTGTGAGATGACATTGCAACAGCTGTTACCAGAAACCCACCAAGGCAAGTGGGCAAAATCATGCTATCAAATATAGTAAGCAGATCTCATTGAAGTGCCAAATTTGTCCTGAGAGTTTCATGTGCATGGATTGTTTTTTGTGTTGCAAAAATGTGTAAAAATGTAAGTTTTTAAATTTGATAATTAAAGTAGTCATATAACAGGTAGTTGGAGCTTTTATTTGCCAATAATAACATGTTCCTCAGATATATGAGTGTGCCTCAAGAGTGATGCACCTGGCTAAATAAAACTTCTAGTTGCATCTGAAGTTTAAAATGGGCCAAGTGCCTCATATTTGATCACATCATATGTATCAGATTAATAGCAATTTTTTAAAGTTCCATGAATTATCAGACATGCAATCTTGAATTTTTTAAATAACATGAAGGAAGAAAGTTATGACCAAAGTAAAAAAATTACCAAAATGCTGCCGGCAGTCAAATTGTTATCATGGCCTTTGTATTATCACGTATTGCCAAACTTATTTTGGGTTCTGACTTTTTGCATCACTACAGTTTCAGGATACATTTGCACTCAGAATAAATCTGAATAGGATCACAAACAGTTAGATAGCCTATGGAAGACTGCCAAAACTTGTGCCTGAACTTTTGCTCCTTTTCAGCAAAAGAGGCAGTTCAGTAAAAATGAAATTAGTGCTGCCAGCTGAGCCAACACGTTATGTGCACAAACAAATCATATGGGCTCATTTGATTCATTTTCTCATGTCTCTAATGAGACACCTGTTCAGGCCCAGCAGTTCATGTTTTGTGTGAGTGGGTAGTTGTCCAAAAAGGGTTCCCCACCTCCCTCTCCCCCCACCACACCCTGCCTCCATCCCATCCACTCCCAAAGAAATTGTAAATAGAAGCAAAATTTATGAAAAGAAGAGTTAGGAATGAAACTTACAATAAAATTCCAAATGATTCTTAAATCATTATTTACTTAATAAAATGCAATACAATATAAAAAATCACTTCCATACCACGAAAACTTTGCAGCACTTCGGGTGCCATGAACTAGAAAGTACTTAATAAGTCATCTGAATCTAGTTTATCACAAACTTTGCAGTAAACAAGCTAAATAGAGATATGTTTGATCTGATATTGCACCATTGTTGATCTTAAAAAGTCTTGAATCAGTATAAAAACTTCCTTCATTAGAATAGAATGGTACAGGAATAAAAACTGTAAGCAAACAAATCGTACAAGCTCTGGATTCAGTCATTTTATCCACTTATGTCTTTTTAAAAGCTCTACAATTTCCCTCAAGGTTTTTGCCTGCTCTTCAAAAGATGCAAAAATGTGTCTATCATTTATCAGTCTCTCCCCCTAAAAATCATTTACATAAAATTTTATATTCAAATTGATGTCTGTAGCATGTTCTTGAGTAAATTTTTACAACAATTAAAAATAAAAATTTGATGGACTGGTTGTTTTTGAGTAGCACAATCAGTTGGTTTAATATTTCAAAGTATGGTTTTCTGAAAACTTTTTGAGGCCTTTTGAATATGATGTTTCTGTTATTACCTTGAACGAGATGTTTTAGAGTTTTGTGCTGCCACGTAATTTTAGGTTTGTAATTATCAAGGTCAGCAACAGCATGAACACTTTCATGCAAAATTCCCACTAATTTAAAATTATGCATAAACATCAGTACATGCTTATATTTTTTTCATTTTATTTGAAGACACATAGATTAGATTTCTATAATTCTGAGTTTGAAATTTCTGCTGGAGAACAACTTCAGTAGCACTGTTAAAATAGCACTAGAACCTTTGCAATTAATCATAACATTCAGTTGCTTCTGGTGATGCCATGTTATTAGTTCCCTTGTCAGTAGAAGAGTCATACCAAAACTATAGCAATTGTTTATAAGTTGTCCTTATAGCCTTCAGAGATTTTATTCATACTGCCCATTGTTGCCTGCTACTCTCTCATTGGCTGCATATCACAAACAACTGACACACCTTCTTTTGTTCCCATCATACCTTGTGGCAAGTGCTGACAACTTTCCTGTACAATACACATATGTACACCACTGGTCCTAGTTTTGACTTTTACCGACTGTTGTAAATAGTGAAGAACAATATGTTACTGATTACTAAAATCTCTATTATGTGTATCTGTTATTGGATGCTCTCCTGAGGGATATCATGCCAAATGCTCTCTGAATGGCACGTTAGATCATCAAAATCCTGAGCTGTTTGGAAGGCACTGCCCATAACCCTCCAAACATTCTCAACTGGAAAGAGATTCAGTGACATTGCTGGCTGAGGCAGTGTTTAAGCCCAGGATGGATTCCCATGAATGGCAACAAAATGGGCTGTAAAATATAGTCAAAGTACCGCTGTGCTGTAAGGGTGCCATGGATGACAATGAAAGGGGTCGTGCTATGAAATAAAATGGCACCCCCGATCATCACTCCTGACAATTGGGCCATGAGAGGTTGGTACCCCACCACTGTCCGAGGTGTCTCCAATCATGTCTTCGCTGGTCATCAGGGCTCAGTTCGAAGTAGAAGTCATCACTGAAAACAATTCTACTCCAGTCAATGAGATTCCAGGTCATGACATGTCTGGAGGCACTTCGGACAGCAGTGGGATACAAACCTGTCTGTCACCTGCCATACAATGTGATGACCAGCAGTGATGGTCAGGGGTGCAATTTCTTCCCATACCAGGGCCCCTTTGGTTTTCATTCACAATACCCTTAAAACTCAGCAGTACATTGACAATATTCTATGCCCCATTTTGTCCTTCTGGTGTGTATTTGTGAAGAAGAATTCCACGGACATCAAAGAATACAGTGAGCACCACCTTGATTTTGCTTCACACCTGCCACACTTTCTTCGGCCTTGGAGACTAAGGATGCTTCCAATGTGATGACTGTCTTTTTGTTTCTGGGTCATATCCGTACACCCATGACTCATCTACAGTTATCACAGTGTTCAGAGACCCAGGATCAGTGTTGGTGGTTTCCAGAAGGACCTGTGCAATGTCAAAACAAAGGTCTTTTTGTTCCAGCGACAACAACTTGGGCACAAATTTCACAGCCACTTGGTGCATGTTCAAACCATCACACAAAATTGCATGTGCAGACTCTTTACTCACCCCAACCTCTTGAGCAATCTCCTGTACAGTCAAACGATGATCTACCATCACCAAATTTTGCACCCTTTCAACCACAGCTACACTCTAGGCAGTCTGGGGCCTGCCAGAACGCTGGTCACTCTCCGCTGTTGTTCATCCGTGTTTGAATCAGTGAACCACTCCTTAATTTGTGTTACACCCATTACATCTTCTCCAAACATCTGCTGAATCTTATGAATTGTTTTGCTTTGAGAATCACCAAGCTTTTGACATAATTTGATGCAGTATCTTTGCTCAACACATTCAGTGTTCTTGAGAGAATTGGTAATCCGACAAACATGTTGTGCAGCACCTCACTTAGCGACCGACAGGCAGTGACTGACACGCAGGAAGGCAGGGACAAAATTCATGCATGGGCATAAAGGTCTCTTCCTTTACTGTGTTCAGTGGCATCACACTATCATCTCTATTTTGCACGGGAAAGGTCAGATACTTTTTAGACAGACCTCATATGACAATGTGCTTACTATGACTGTGAGCTTCCCTCAAAAAAGAATGATGACTGGTGTTATCCACATTGGGCCATAAACAGATTCCGTAATCTGTACTTCTGGTCAGGTTGTCCTTGCTTCACTCTGCCTGGCTTGCAGTCTCCGGCCTATCATACCCACCATTTATTGTGATGCTTTCTGAGAAAACGTCAGCTCAGTGAAATAAAGAACCTGCCTACATTAGGTAATCAATGACTTTATCATGCAGAAGTAATAGTTGTTGTGTACTTGATATTTTTCTGGGAATTCACCTAAAACCAATATAGTACACAATTAGATGAGAAAGGAATTGTGCACAGCTAAAAATGAATGATTCCCAAAAAGGAACAATCACCATTGAACTAGTTCCCAAAGATGAAAGATTATGCCCATCTCTGTAGCACATCCTGTATATGCAGCATCACTGGCAATCCCTTGTTGATACCAGCCATCTAGGTTTTGGAGTGGTGCTATATCAACAAGTAAGTGGATCATGGCAACCGCTTAATTTTTTTTCTTCAAAACTGACTGTCTCCTAGACCAAGTGGAGCATATGTGATAGAGAAATAATGGCCATTCATGAAGGTATTCAACACTTCCAGTCATATGTGGAGACATGTCTACTTGTTGTGTTCAGTGACCACAAACAATCAATTTTGCTTTTACAAAGCCAAGGGAATCATTTTCACCAAACTGCTCAGACAGCTGGAGTTTATTAGACAGTTTGCAGCAGATGTTAGGCATATTAAAGATGCCAACAATTTGGTGGCAGACGTTTTCATTACTCAGTGCCATATCTGGTAGTTTCAACCATGATCAGATGGCTTCAGTGCAAGCTGCTGACACACAACTTCAAAAACTTATCAAAAGCCAAGATATGAGTTTGAAGCTCAAGCATCTGCCCTTCAAGATTGAAAAACTCTCTTGTAGTGTGATGTCTCTAAACATCAACTTTGCCCATACCTGCCTCCTACTTTCTGAAGACAAGTGTTCAACTCAATACATGGTCTTGCCCATGTTGGAGCAAACAGTACAATTAGAATTATAGATATGTGTGGCCTTATGTTAAATGAGACTGTTGCACTTATGTGATGGCATGTGCAGAGTGTCAGAAAGCGAAGGTAGGCTAGCATGTATACAATCCTGTTTGATGTTTCTCCAAACCCTCGCAGTGCTTTGCATGCATGCACATTCATTTAGTGTGCCCACTACCCACAGCGGATGATTAATCATACATCTTTACTGCAGTTAATAATCACACACACTGGGTGGAAGCATTTCCCTTTGCTGACATCTCTGTAGACTGTCACTAAAACCTTTTTGACTATTTGGATTGGTCACTTTAGATATCTGAAGCATGTTACTACAGATCAACAAAGTGGACTATATCCAGTTCTGGAGGACAACAGTGAACACACAATGAAAATTCTCCTAAATGGCAACCCTACTGTGGTGTCATTGAGGAAGATAAAGCCTGCCTACCTGAAGACAATCCATCAAATCAATGCAGCATCCATAGACCACTGCCTGTGCCAAAGGACACAGCTGACCTGAAAGAAAGATGGCGACGCACATAGATGTGGTAGTAAATCGGTCCATAAATTGCGAGTATTTAGCGTCAATAAGGTGCAAGTTATGCGACAAAATCGTATCAAGTGGCATTAGAATTTGTTCAGTGTTGCATATTTGGTATCATTCGCAGTGCTTCGCGAAAATAAATCAAGAAAACATCTCGTGTACGTGTGGAACAAAGTGTAACGGACGTCTGGCAGCGAGTGAAATGCGCCGCGCAAATCGTGAAATCATAGTACTCGAATCACTGCAGAAAGAACTGAAAGCCACAAGAGAACATGCTCTGTTGTTGGAAAATATTATTAAAAGCCTATCTGACCCATCGCATAAAGAACTCGGTCAACTTCAAGAGTACAGTGTACCAAAGAAATGTGCAAAACCTAAATTTGTTTCCAGTGCGTTAAAAGTTCCGTTAAGAAATCGATTTCAACATCTTATTACAGATTGTGAACGTAAAAATGTTGAAACAAGCAACTCACACCAAGACTACGACTCGGAATCGACGGACAGGAAATTTATAAAGCGCAATAAGTCAGTAAAACGTAACTGTCTCGATGTTGCAAACAAAGTGCCTCCTAAAAACTTTAGTAGGCCTACAGTTTTGCTTGCTGACAGCCACGGAAGAGGAATTGCAGGAATTCTTCGTTTCCAGCAGGATCTCAATGTGACAAGTGTTGTGAAACCTGGAGCAGGCCTAAAAGAAGTTTTGAAAAACTATAAAAACAATAATCACGTGACACAAAGCGAATGCATTGTAATATTGGGCGGTGCAAACGATGTATATAAGAATGAACTAACAGTAGCAAACAGAGTGCTAAGAGATGTGCTACGTACAACAGAGGATCAAAAAGTTATTGTTGTAGGCATTCCACACAGACATGACCTTACTGAATCTTCTTGTGTGAACAGAGAAATCCAAAAAGCAAACAGGATGTATGAAAAGATCTGCAAGACCACTTCAAACGCTTTTTTCCTCAGTATTGACGATCTTGAAAGACAGCACTTCACAACACATGGTATGCATTTAAATAAATGGGGCAAATCGCTGCTCAGTGAAAAGATAAAAATGGTAGTGGATATTGTTTCTCCTAGATGTAAGAAAAGTGATCCTATTCCACTACCATTGGTAAAGGACGCCTGCAAAGTATCTTCCCTACCATGTACTCCAGTTGCAGCAGTAACACAACATCAGGTATCACTGATTACAAAAGAATGTGCTGGGAGAGAGGAAGCTGTAACTACAGTTACAACAGGTAGAACACCTCATTCAGGAACTAGGATAACAGAAACAGCAAAAGTGGCAGCATATTCAGCAACAAGTGTACCAACAGGTGATCCAGCTGTCCATTCTGCAGCAACATTTGAACTACCTACAGTGGGAACCCAGCCACTTAGATCGTGCCACGAACAAGAAGACGCGAAGAGACCTCCGAGAGTAGAAGCAGTATCGAGTGTAGCGGGCAAACGGAAAACTGTACCTCCATTACGTCTAAATGATTTTTTAGTAGAAGGCAGCAAGGGGAAGAAGCCCGTAAGATAAATAGTGCCAGAGATTTAATAGCCTCTCAGCAAAATAGTGCATCTGTAAAGAAAGACAGGTTTGATTTTATAATCTGTTATCTTAACACTGAAGGAGTAAGGGATAAAGAATTTATTGTCAATGACTTTGGATTAGAAAATAAGTTTGATATCTTTTGTTTAAGTGAACACTGGGCTAGTGAGAGTGAACTTACATTTATTAAATTTGATGATTATATTCTTGCCAGTAGCTACTGCAGAAAATTGCATTTAAGAGGTGGTGTGGCAATATATGTTAACAAGTCATTTAGCGGTACATTCAATAGATTAGATCTAGATTTTCTGTGTGATGAACAGAACTTTGAAGCTGCTGGTATAGTAATAGACAGTTTTAAGTTAGTTGTAATTTCCCTGTACAGGTCACCTAAGGGTATAACCAATGTATTTTTAGAAAAACTGGACCTGCTGTTACATGTACTTACAGATACTAGATGGATACATTATGATATTGTGATAGGTGGAGATGTGAATGCTGAATTCGATGTCACAACACAAAAACGTACTGTCACTGAACTCCAAAACCTACTAAGACAGTGCAACTTACATTCAGTCAATAACAAACCTACAAGAGAACATGCATGTCTTGACAATATATTTGTAAATTTTAAAACAACAGAAGAATCATGTTTTGTGACAGTATTTCCATATTCTGATCATGATTCAGTATCTTTAAATTATACAAGTAGGTTCCCTCTTGATAAGAGTTATGTAAATAAGTTTGTCCCAGAAGTTGTGGTCACTAGACCAGTCACAGATGAGAAAATTGACAGGTTTCGTACGTCCCTTTCTAACAGAGATTGGTTTGGCCTGTGTCATGATGAGACACATTATACTCTAAGTAATTATCTGCCAGCAAAGGTACTATTTGATAGGTTTCTCAAAGCATTTCTGGGACACTTTAATGACTGCATACCAATAAAGAAATGCAAAGTAACTGACAGAGTCCTAAAAGCAAAAGTTCCAAATAGACAAAATACATGGTACACAAAACAGCTGTCTACTATGAAAAATCAAGTTATGTTGTTGTACAATATTTATAAAAATCTGAAAACCAACCATGCTAAACTAGCCTATGTTAGATCTAGGAATGAGTACAAAAAAGCAATTGTGGAAGCCAAACAAGCACACAATCTCAGAAGTATTGAGAAATCCACCAATAAGTGCAAAGCAGCATGGACTCTAATAAATAGTGTCGCCAAAGATAAAAGAAGTGACAAAATTAGTATCTCTCCTCAGGAATTTAATGACTTTTTTATTAAATCAGTTGAGGAAGTAGGAAGTGCTATAATTAAACCTGAAATCAGCTCATCACAGTTACTGTCAAAAAATATTGCTAGGTCATCAACAAACACAAGTACCTTCAATTTTTTTGAGGTCTCACCTGGTTTTGTGTTAAGAATAGTGAAGCAGTTAAAATCATCAGACAGTGTAGACATATATGACCTGTCTTGTAACATGCTTAAGAAAGTAATAGACTGTATAGTGTACCCCCTAACATATTGTATAAACAAGTGTATACTGGAGGGTTTTTTCCCTGATGAGCTTAAACTGTCTAGGGTAGTTCCAGTACATAAAAAAGGAGATAAAAATTCTGTCTCAAGTTACAGGCCAATATCCATAGTCCCAGTTTTCTCAAAAGTTCTAGAATGCATAATTTACCAACAATTATCTGTTTACTTTGATAACATAGGATTAATAAGTGGATCACAGTATGGCTTTAGGAAAAACCTGTCAACCATTGATGCCATAGACAATGTTGTTAAATACATCCATCAAGTATTTGAAGATAAATGCTTTGCCCAAGTGACTTTTTGTGACCTAAGCAAAGCCTTTGACTGTGTAGAACATACACTACTACTCGAAAAAATGGACTTTTACGGTGTTAAAGGTAACAGCCTTAAGCTATTAAGATCATATTTACAAAACCGTAAGCAAGCCGTCTGTGTTGGGAAAGAAATGTCCAGTATAGAACAAGTTGAGGTAGGTGTTCCGCAGGGATCCGTGCTGGGCCCTTTCCTTTTCCTAATAATGATAAATGACCTGCCATCATTTATCAAATCCAGAACAGTACTCTATGCTGATGATACAACATTTCTGAACAGCAGTAATGATCTTAATAGCCTTAAAACATGTGTTACAGAGACAATTGAGCAAGCTTCACTCTGGTTTAAAGCAAATGGGTTCTTGCTTAATGAAAGCAAAACCCAGCAGATGGTATTTAGTTTAAAAGACAAGTTTCCATCAGATGATCCTAGTTGTGTTAAATTTTTGGGGGTATATTTGGATGATAAACTTTCTTGGAATCCACATATTAAGTATATTAGCGGTAAATTGTCTAGGGTAATCTATTTGTTAAGGCGATTAATGCACTGTGTACCTAAAAATTATGTTAGAGTATCTTACTACTCATTTTTCCAAAGCATCATATCCTATGGCATTATTTTATGGGGAAACTCCACTTGTGTGCATGATATACTATTGCTGCAAAAGAAAGCTATTAGGATAATTACAGGCTCACCATACAAGGCTCATTGTAAACCTTTGTTTACTCAACAAAAAATCATGACAGTAATAAACCTATATATTTATTATGTTTTAATCTACACAAAAAAGAACTTACCTAAAGTAAAACACAGGGCAAATATACATTGTTACAGCACTAGGACAAACAGCTCTATCTATACGCCCTACCACAGACTGTCAAAATCAGTTAACAGTTATGAACTTATGGGCCACAAATTATTTAACAAACTTCCACAAGGTATACAAAATTTACCAGAGCAACAATACAAACAAACACTTTATGACTGGTTAGTTGTAAACCCATTCTACAATGTAAAGGATTTCATGACCTGTGATATTAAACTGTAAAGTTCTTAACAATTCTGTCCTTTTATAGCATGTACTGTACTGTATTGTATTATATGTATGACTTTGTCTATTGCTGTAATGGCTTAAAGACAATAAAATTATTATTATTATTATTATTATTATTATGGATGACATCCTTACCAGTGTAACTTTCACCTCAGTTGAACATTGCTCCTGTTTGGCAAATACCATCTTCAGTTAGTGCAAGGGCCAGCCAGGTGGTACGGCATAAGTACCTACACATTCCCAGAGTTCCACTTTGTCAGGTGGGGAGAGAAAGGTGGGAGTGGTGTGTCGTGTGGTGGCAAGACTATTTTGAGTGTTAAACTGAGTCGCTGACAGAGACAGTTCATATTTTTGACTTTCTTAATTGCAGTTTAGTCCTCTTTGTACATCCATGCTGTTTGGACTTGATCATAATTTGTACTTTGTTTTGTGTATACTGCTCAGGTAGTAGATAAATTTTGGTTGTTCTTTTGTGTCTGTGTATATGTCCTTATTGTGGTTAACATCCCCACAAGTTGAAACACATATAGATGTACTGTCTACACACAGACTACTATCTCCCATTTTTCATATGAAAATATTGCTGTGACATAGTTTTACGTAATGTTAGACATGTCATAACGAGTGGTTTGACTACCAAAAACATTGTCCATGCATAAGCAAATGTATAAAATAAATGTCAAATTAAAAGAGACTATGCATCCAACTTTCATGAAAAACAATAGGGAATCCTTCACTTATCTTACCAAACTGAAGTTTAGAAAAGCCTGAGGGAAGTGCCATCATTTATTTTTTGTAGTCCTTGGCAAGCCATTCAGATGGTACTTTGTATTGCTGTACTCTTTCAGGAAACAACAAACACTTTGAGCATGTGGCTCCAGGATGTGACCACCCTCCCTTTCAATTGTCCATAAACCCACAATGAAGAATCTTGAAAGTGTTAGTTACTTCATTTTGGTACAATTACTCTCTTTTAGCAGAAAACTCACTAGTATAGTGCAGCCAACACATTCGAAAAAGAATGTGTCCCAAGAACGAACATTTTTAATATCCATCTGTTTATGACTCCACATTGAATTGATGCTACTTGAAATAATAGTGTGTAAGTGGAATGACCCAGCTTTTAATTTTAGAAATGAATGCTCCATTGTTGTGATGTATACATCCATCCATTTATTGACATGTTTTGACAATAAATTGAAATTCAACACTTCTTCATTTTACTTGGTGTAATAATAATGATTTTACAATGTTCCTCAGAACTGAAATTACACTCACATGGTAAAACATATGACAACAAGAAAATACATTCACAAACTTTAGGAATCAACATATTTGAAACAACTTGCAAATATAAAGTCATGAAATAAATACTGATTAACATGGCAACAAGCACGAACCCTAACTGTTCCCTGATGCAAAACCATACATGAGTGACTCACCTGCATTTGGCACTCTAACTTCACCGAACATATTCCTACACAACTGAATTACAAACTGCTTTCAAAGTTGTTGTTGTTGTGGTCTTCAGTAATGAGACTGGTTTGATGCAGCTCTCCATGCTACTCTATCCTGTGCAAGCTTCTTCATCTCCCAGTATCTACTGCAACCTACATCCTTCTGAATCTCCTTAGCGTATTCATCTCTTGGTCTCCCTCTACGATTTTTACTTCCATGCTGCCCTCCAATACTAAACTGGGTTATCCCTTGATGCATCAGAACGTGTCCTACCAACCGATCCCTTCTTCTAGTCAAGTTGTAACACAAACTGCTCCTCTACCCAATCCTATTCAATACTCCCTCATTAGTTATGTGATCTAACCATCTAATCTTCAGCATTCTTCTGTAGCACCACATTTCGAAAGCTTCTATTCTCTTCTTGTCCAAACTATTTATCATCCATGTTTCACTTCCAAACATGGCTACACTCCATACAAATACTTTCAGAAACGACCTCCTGCCACTTAAACCTATACTTGATGTTAACAAATTTCTCTTCTTCGGAAATGCTTTCCTTGCCATTGCCAGTCTACATGTTATATCCTCTCTACTTCGACAATCATGAGTTATTTTGCTCCCCCAATAACAAAACTCCTTTACTAATTTAAGTGTCTCATTTCCTAATCTAATTCCCTCAGCATCACCCGACTTAATTCGACTACATTCCATTATCCTTGTTTTGCTTTTGTTGATGTTCATCTTATATCCTCCTTTCAAGACACTATCCATTCCGTTCAACTGCTCTTCCAAGTCCTTTGCTGTCTCTGACAAAATTACAATGTCATCGGCGAACCTTAAAGTTTTCATTTCTTCTCCATGGATTTTAATACCTACTCCAAATTTTTCTTTTGTTTCCTTTCCTGCTTGCTCAATATACAGATTGAACAACAACGGGGAGAGGCTATAACCCTGTCTCACTCCCTTTCCAACCACTGCTTCCCTTTGATATCCCTTGACTCTTATAACTGCCATCTGGTTTCTGTACAAATTGTAAATAGCTTTTCGCTCCCTGTATTTTGCCCCTGCCACCTTCAGAATTTGAAAGAGAGTATTCCAGCCAACATTGTCAAAAGCTTTCTCTAAGTCTACAAATGCTAGGAACGTGGGTTTGCCGTTCCTTAATCTAACTTCTAAGATAAGTCGTAGGATCAGTATTGCCTCACGTGTTCCTTATATTTCTATGGAATCCAAACTGATCTTCCCCGAGGCGGCTTCTACTAGTTTTTCCATTTGTCTGTAAAGAATTCGTGTTAGTATTTTGCAGCCGTGACTTATTAAACTGATGGTTCGGTAATTTTGACATCTGTCAACACCTTCTTTCTTTGGGATTGGAATTATTATATTCTTCTTGAAGTCTGAGGGTATTTCGCCTGTCTCATACATCTTGCTCACCAGATGGTAGAGTTTTGTCAGGACTGGCTCTCCCAAGGCTGTCAGTAGTTCTAATGGAATGTTGTCTACTCCTGGATCTTTGTTGCGACTCAGGTCTTTCAGTGCTCTGTCAAACTCTTCACGCAGTATCATATCTCCCATTTCATCTTCATCTACATCCTCTTCCATTTCCATAATATTGTCCTCAAGAACATCGCCCTTGTATAGACCCTCTATATACTCCTTCCACCTTTCTGCTTTCCCTTCTTTGCTTAGAACTGGGTTTCCATCTGAGCTCTTGATATTCATACAAGTGGTTCTCTTTTCTCCAAAGGTCTCTTTAATTTTCCTGTAGGCAGTATCTATCTTACCCCTAGTGAGATAAGCCTCTACATCCTTACATTTGTCCTCTAGCCATCCCTGCTTAGCCATTGCGCACTTCCTGTTGATCTCATTTTTGAGACGTTTGTATTCCTTTTTGTCTGCTTCATTTACGGCATTTTTATATTTTCTCCTTTCATCAATTAAATTCAATATTTCTTCTATTACCCAAGGATTTCTACTAGCCCTCGTCTGTTTACCTACTTGATCCTCTGCTGCCTTCACCACTTCATCCCTCAAAGCTGTACCCATTCTTCTTCTACTGTATTTCTTTCCCCCATTCTTGTCAATTGTTCCCTTATGCTCTCCCTGAAACTCTGTACAACCTCTGGTTTAGTCAGTTTATCCAGGTCCCATCTCCTTAAATTCCCACCTTTTTGCAGTTTCTTCAGTTTTAATCTACAGTTCATAACCAATAGATTGTGGTCAGAGTCCACATCTGCCCCTGGAAATGTCTTACAATTTAAAACCTGGTTCCTAAATCTCTGTCTTGCCATTATATAATCTATCTGAAACCTGTCAGTATCCCCAGGCTTCTTCCATGTATACAATCTTCTTTTATGATTCTTGAACCAAGTGTTAGCTATGATTAGGTTGTGCTCTGTGCAAAATTCTACCAGGCGGCTTCCTCTTTCATTTCTTACCCCCAATCCATATTCACCTACTACGTTTCCTTCTCTCCCTTTTCCTACTGACGAATTCCAGTCAGCCATGACTATTAAATTTTCATCTCCCTTCACTATCTGAATAATTTCTTTTATTTCATCATACATTTCTTCAATTTCTTTGTCATCTGCAGAGCTAGTTGGCATAGAAACTTGTACTACTGTGGTAGGCTTGGGCTTCGTATCTAT
Source organism: Schistocerca nitens (assembly GCF_023898315.1). Taxonomy (NCBI): domain Eukaryota; kingdom Metazoa; phylum Arthropoda; class Insecta; order Orthoptera; family Acrididae; genus Schistocerca; species Schistocerca nitens. Next base: position 282,687,795 of record NC_064619.1, read on the forward strand.
CTTGGCCACAATAATGCGTTCACTATGCATTCCTATTTTCCTATTCATTATTAAACCTACTCCTGCATTACCCCTATTTGATTTGTGTTTATAACCCTGTAGTCACCTGATCAGAAGTCTTGTTCCTCCTGCCACCGAACTTCACTAATTCCCACTATATCTAACTTTAACCTATCCATTTCCCTTTTTAAATTTTCTAACCTACTTGCCTGATTAAGGGATCTGACATTCCACGCTCCGATCCGTAGAACACCAGTTTTCTTTCTCCTGATAACAACATCATCTCGAATATTCCCTGCCTGGAGATCCAAATGGGGGGCTATTTTACCTCCGGAATGTTTTACCCAAGAGGACGCCATCATCATTTAACCATACAGTAAAGCTGCATGCCCTTGGGGAAAACTATGGCCTTAGTTTCCCCTTGCTTTCAGCCGTTCGCAGTACCAGCACAGCATGGCCGTTTTGGTTAGTGTTACAGGGCCAGATCAGTCATTCATCCAGACTGTTGACCCCGCAACAGGGGGCACTTAATATTCTTAGATTTCTTAACAGTGAGCAACAAGATTCTTTTGGTCTTGCGTTACGCCTATTTCTAACAATTGTTTTTGTGTAATTTTAATATTCTAATGATTTTGCTTGTATTACCCCAAAAGATAGTGCCATACCTTATAACAGCTTCAAAATAGCTGTGATAAATACTTTTATTATCTCCATGCTGGTCAAATATAACAAAATCTTCATAGCAAAGGTCAGGCTGTTTAACTTATTTGCTAGGTATTCTATATGTGAAGACCAGGATAAATTTTGGTCCAAATGTATTCCAAAAAATTTAACACAATCTGATTCTTTTAGTTCCTGGTTTCTGCAGGTAATATGAATTTCATTTATCTTAGAGTTTTTAGTTTTGAACTGTAGTAAATGTGTTTTTCCAATATTCAATTTTAACCCATTTAGTTGGAACCAGTTTTCTAAACTGTCTAGTAGATTTGTGACAGTTGAGGGAATTTGTTCTGAGTGATTGCTTTTGATGAGGGCAGATGTATCATCAGCGAATAAAATTGAGTGTGAATTTATGTTTAGTGGCAAGTCATTTATGTAAAGTAAGAATAAAATTGGACCCAGAACTGAGCCTTGTGGAACGCCTTGTGTATTAATCATCCATTCAGAGAAGAAATTTCCCTTGCTTGATGATGTAACTACTCTTTGTTTTCTCTTTGTGAGGTATGACCTGAACCTCTATAAAACACGGACTGAGCTGTAATATAGTGTTCTCTATATCTCTTGCTGAAGTTTCTTTAAATTTGTTAAAGCATTCTTCTACCTTCTGACCTAATTGTACTTCTTTGGTATAACCATCTACATCTGCAATGGACTTTGACACATTTATAAAAAAAATTGCCATAAGATTCTGAAATCAGAGCAGGATTGGTTATAGTTTTATTTCCCACCTTAATTTTGGAGATAACTTGGCTGTTAGTTCTCATCACCAGTTCTGATTTTACGATGGACCAGACTGCCTTCCAGGAGTAATGTTTTTGCAGCATAGTATGGGCTCTTTCAAAGGCATGGGGCCTTTAGGCTGGTGCCTACTAGTCCCAATTGGCAAAAAAAAAAAAAAAAAAAAAAAAAAAAAAAAAAAAAAAAAAATTGTATTTTGTAAAGCAAACTTATGTTAAACTAACAGATTACACATCTCTACAACATGTCGTATTCATGATCTATGGAACAAGTATTAAAATAATGTAATGTAACTTAGTCCAGAAGATGTCAGACTTTGAATCAGCCATCTGAAGTATAGGATAATTTGATTTGATTTATTATTGGTCCCGTAGATCATACAATTTGTACAGCAAAGCACATCATGATATAGGACAAGTCAATTTGAAAAATTATGTTAATATGGTATATGATGAGAGATGACAGTAGTGGCACATAACTCACATAGCAGAATACATATAGGATATATAGACAAAATATAAAAAAGTTGGTGTGTGATGAGAGATGACAGTGGTGCATACTGCACATAGCAGAATACATATGAAATACAGACAGAATATTAGTAACAAACAATAATTAAATTATCTTACTAAGTAGAAATATCTACAAATGAATATACGAGGTGTGGCTAGAAAAAAACCGGACTAGTACTGGTGAAACAATAAAACGAATGCAATAAGGCTGAAAGTCGCGTGGCCTGTCACGTGACTCTCGCTCCGCCTACTGCTCGAGTTTCATCTGCCTCCTGCACTCAGTCTGCCCGTGGCGTCTGTTTTAAGTAGTTGACGTTTTGTCTGTGCGTCGGAAAATGTTGAGTGTACAGAAAGAACAGCGTGTTAACATCAAATTTTGTTTCAAACTAGGAAAATCTGCAAGTGAAACGTTTGTAATGTTACAACAAGTGTACGGCGATGATTGTTTATCGCGAACACAAGTGTTTGAGTGGTTTAAACGATTTAAAGATGGCCGCGAAGACACCAGTGATGACACTCGCACTGGCAGACCATTGTCAGCAAAAACTGATGCAAACATTGAAAAAATCGGTAAACTTGTTCGACAAGATCGCCGTTTAACAATCAGAGCAGTGTCTGAGTTGACAAGGAAAGTGTTAGGAAGATTCTTCATGAAAGATTCAACATGAACAAAGTGTGTTCAAAAATGGTTCCAAAGTGTCTCACAATTGAACAGAAGGAACGCCGAAGAATGATTTGTTCTGACATCCTGGAAAACATTGAAAGTGATCCCACCTTCTTACAAAATGTTATTACTTGCGATGAATCATGGTTTTTTACTTACGATCCCGAAACTAAACGCCAATCGATGCATTGGAAAACTCCTGGTTCTCCACGACAAAAAAAAGCACGAATGTCAAAATCGAATTTCAAGGCAATGATGATTGTTTTTTTTTGACATCAAAGGGATTGTGCACATTGATTGGGTACCAGAGGGACAAACAGTGAATCAGCATTACTACATTAGCGTCCTGGCTACCCTACGTGAGCGAGTACGGAGAAAACGGAACGATTTGTGGAGAAAAAAGTCATGGATCCTTCACCAAGACAATTCCCCAGCTCACAGTGCGTTGTCAGTGAAGACGTTTTTGGCAAAACACAACATTCCCATCTTAGATCATCCACCCTACTCACCTGATTTGGCCCCCTGTGACTTTTTTCTTTTCCCTAAAGTCAAGTCAGCTTTGAAAGGAACTAGATTTGAGACTGTTGAAGCAGTAAAAGAAAAAGCGACGGAAGTAATGTATGGACTTACCGAAAATGATCTGCAGCATTGCTATGAACAGTGGAAAATTCGTATGGAGCGGTGTAGAGACCGAGGAGGAGAGTACATTGAAGGAGATAACATGAAATTGTAAATAATTGTAAATAAATGTTTTTTCCAGCATCAGTCCGTTTTTTTTCTAGCCGCACCTCGTACAGCTTATTACAAGTAATTAAAATATTGTGGTACATAGTTCACATATAAGAATACATGTATGAGATACAGACAGAATATAGATACGATACAATAATTAAATTATCTTACTAAGTAGAAACATCTACAACTGAATAAACAGCTTATTGCAAGTAATTAAAATTTTGTTTCAAGAAATTCATGTACGGAATAGAAACAGTGATTTAGTAGCAATTCCTTTAATTTAATTCTCATTATTTTTGGGTTTTTGCTTGTTTTTATGTCTGTTGTGAGGTGGGTATATATTTTAATGCCCATACATTTAACCCCATTCACTTATAATTTTGTGTTGTGGGCTAAATTTGTAACTGTGTTTTGTTTCTGGTGTCGTGTGTGGCAGTCTGCATTTCTGTAGAGGGCATCCAAGTGCTGTACTGTAAAACAAGCTAGTTCCAATATATAGAAGCATGGCAGTGGCAGGATTTTTAGCTGTTGAAATAGTGGTTTACAGTGTTCAGTTCTTTTTTTACATTTGATTATTCCTACTACTTGTTTTTGTAACTTGAAAATTGTGAGAGAATCAGAGCTCTTTCCCCAGAAGATTAAACCATAGCACAAGAAAGACTCAAACAGGGCATGGTACACCAGCTTCAAGATATCTACACTGGCTGTGTCTTTTAATGATCGTAATAGATAGTAGGTTTTACTAAGCTTTTGTGACAATGCCTCAATATGTGGTTTCCAGTTTAGTGTGTTACTGATGGTAAGTCCAAGAAACTTGGTGTCCTGCCTGTTCATAATGTCTTCTTTGCCAATAACTGTAACTGCATTGAAGGGGGTTAGATTTTGTCTAGTATGGAAGTTCATACTTACAGATTTTTGAGTATTTATGAGTAGACTATTTGCTTCAAACCACAATTGTAAATGACAAATAGTTTCATTAACTGCATCTTGCAATGTGTCACCTCTACTGGTTATCAGGATATTTGTGTCATCCACATACAGAAAGGAGCTGGCATTTGGTATGTGTTCTGGGAGATCATTTATGAACAATATGAAAAGAACAGGGCCAAGGACAGATCCCTGAGGGACACCATTTGTTGTATGTAGTATATCTGACCTGCAGTGCCTGAATATCTCTGATTTTCTTATTTCTATATATTGCTTTCTTTGACTAAGGTAGCTATGGAACCAATTGTGGGCTACACCTCTAATCCCATACTTATGGAGTTTCATAAGCAGCAGCTTGTGGTCGACCATGTCGAAGGCCTTGGACTGATTAAGAAAGATACCGACAGCAGGTTGTTTATGCTCAATGAAACTTGAGCACTTTTCTAGAAATGCATACAGAGCATGTGTGGTGGACCTATTTTTCCGAAATCCGTATTGGGAAGATGTGATTATGTTGTTAGAATTTTAACATATTTCTAATCTAGTTAACATACAGTATTCAAATATTTTTGAGAAGGCAGATAGTATAGCAATTGGCCTATAGTTTGTCATGTCCGTTTTCTCTCCCTTCTTGTAGAGAGGTATAATTTTAGCAAGTTTGGAAATGTTCCCTCTAGAAATGATGTATTTATGATATTTGACTGGGGTCCACTGATGTAATCTGAACACTTATGAAGTAAGAAGTAGGGTATCAGATCATACCCTGCAGAATAAATTTTTTTGACTCTTTTTTTTTTTTTAATAATATCTTCAATTTCATATGGTGTTGTAGGAGATAGGAAAAGGGAGTTCAGAGGAGTATTATTTTTGATACAAGAGTGTGCAGTGTTTGGAGAGTTAGTCAGGAGATTTGTGGGAGGAGAGTGAACAGTATTTGAAGAGTTGGTTAGGAGATTTGTGGAAATTTCTGAAAAATAGCTGTTGAAATTATTGGCAACTTTATGTGCATTTTCAGTCTTTTGTCCTTCTATATTTAGTGTGATTTTATCCTCTATCGTTAACTTTCTACCAGTCTGTTCATTTACTATACCCCAGATGGTCTTACATTTGTTGGAAGAGCACCTAATTGTTTTATCATTATGAGATTTTTTAGCCCTTTTGGTAACTCTCCTGTATGTGTTTTTGTAATTTTATAGTATACCTTGAACTCTTTGGATTTGCCACTGTCCAGTTTGCTAATTCTGTGCAGCAGCCTCATATTTTCTGATGAAGTTTTAATACCTTTTGTGACCCAAGCATTATGTTTTTTGTTAGTGATAGTCTTTGTTTTCTCTGGGAAATGGCAATTAATGTAATATTCAAATATCTGCAGAAAATTGTCATATTTTTCATTTGTTGTTGCGGAAGTAAATACACTTTGCCAGTCTTCTTTCTCTAAGCTAAGTAAGAAGTTGTTTATGTTGCTATCACTATAACTTCTACATTTAATAACTGTTTCTCCTGTTGGGAATACATTGAGTGGTGGATTAAAATATATTGTTAGTGCTCTGTGATCTGAAAAACCAACATCTATAATTTTTACAGAGCAAACAGTGTTAGTAGCAACGTGATCAAGACAGCTGTTTAATCTCATAGGACATATAACTTTCACATTTAAGTTGAATGACATCATTAAATTTACTAATTGGGACTTTTGAGCAGATTCTTCAAGGAAATAAATGTTGAGATCACCACATATTATTATATTTTTTGAGTGTGACAAGCTTTTTCTAGCAATAGTGCAAAGTTTCTGAGGAAGACTGAAAAGTTACCACAAGGTAATCTATATGCACACATTATATACATATTTAGGTCGGCAAGTACTACCCCAGCTATTTCAATGTCTTTGTCTAAGGAATACACTTCACAGGGATGGAAAGGTTCACAGCTAATGCTATTTCTCATGTATATACAAGTTCCACGACCTTTGTAATTTTCCCTAGAACAGTGGTGGACTAAACTGAAGTTTTGTTCGCTAATACACAGTAAGTGCATGTCTGACAAAACATTAGTATCACTTGTAAGAATTTCAAGTTCACTTACTTTCTTTCTCAATCCTTGTACATTGTGACAGTATATGTTAAGGTTGTCACGTTGTTCTATGTGAGGAAGATTTATGTCTGCTGTGTCCTGTGCAACCCTTTCATATTTGTTCCTTTAAAAAGAAGACAGAGAGAAGTAGTGTGGAATAAATGGAGGCAACATGTTGAAAAATGAGATTCCAAGGAAAAAGGATAAGCTGTTGTGAATACCACATCCAAAATTGAAATAAAAAATAGTTGCCAATCTGACTGTAATGCTATATCTGACAGAAAACTTAATGGTTTTCCTCAAATGAAAGCTGTTTTTTTCTTCCGAGTTACCTGTTAATAATGTAATTGGAGTAGTAGAGACATGCCTACTTCTAGCAAACAGAAGTTTCGCACTTATTTTTGTATGAAGGTAATTATGAAGCAGACAGTAATACACAAAAAGGCTGATACTTAATATACATGATGAAACAGTGAATTATGTTAGGAAAGTGTTTCATGATACACATGAGTATCTGAATTGCATTGCATGTGTTACACAGATAATTAGTGTTTATGAAAGTAGCAACTGTTCTGCTAATCTTGTTATGTTCATTTATCAGATATCTGTGTACTAATACAACACAGTAGCTTAATGATGGTTTTTTATTATTATAGCATCAATTTCATGTGTTCAGCATCACTAGATGTTCTATGTTCTTCTTCATTATTGGAGCAGTAGATCACTATTGATTACATGTATCATCTCTGGTAGTGTCTAAATAACATGATATAGCAAAAATATTAAAGAGTCACAAAACTGTGGCCAGTAGTAGCAACAGTAGTTTTATTTGCCCCCAGATCACTCTTGTAATGATGTTGGACATATCATGGTATTACAATATAAGAACAATGAAAATAACATAATTCATACATACAGGCATTCACATACTTATAGGTCTACTTTGACAGGGATGTGACAGGTTGTCAGATGTGGCCTTATGATAGGAACTGTCCCAGCATTTGCCTGAAGTAATTTACGAAAACCGTGGAAGAAATTATACTTCTCATAGCATTATATTAAGAAAGTGTCTCATGACGTATGCTAATATTTGAAATGTAATGTTTTGGCTGATTTTTGTTACACCTAAAAATTTTGACTTGTTACTTACTAGTTGCCTTAGTTTCAGAAGTCATTTTTCATAAAATGTGACATCCTCATTATCTCTGTTTAACAGGAGCTTTTCTCAACATACACAAGCAAGGCAATGGGTTGTATGACTGTGGGCAGACAAGTGTGAATGGAGTAATAATGTCTGAAGCTATGTCATGGATGGCAAAAAATCTCAATGAAGATGGTGGCAGATCCTTTCTACCTAATATAACACTTGGTACGTTATTAACCATATTGCAAGATAGTTTAAGAGAAAAGTGTAATTGTTTAGGCTTAAGTCAAGAGGAAAAATCTGTTATCATGCTCTAGTACAGTAAAGCTGTATTGTGTTAGGAAAAATGTGTGTGTGTGTGTTTGTGTGTTTACTAAGTAATAAATCCTGATATATAAACAAAAAAGTTACTCAGCCATACTGAACAATAAGTGACTAGATTACTGCAAATATATCAGGAAGGAAAGTCTTGATGTTTCAAAAATATTTGGCATACTTGCTAAATCAAATCATAAGAGGATGTGGCTAGTATACCAAAAATTTATAATCATTGATATGGCAGAAGACATTGGGGTCACGCAAAATGTTGATGATTGGCAAAAAAAAAGTGTAAGAAATTACAGAACTGCCTTGCTCTGTGGATATCAGCCAAATATCTCCTTTGTCATAAATGTGAAGACATATTGTAACTGCTGTAGTTGAGTCAAGAAGATCTGGTATTGTATATTGCCAGCAGAAAGTCGTGATGACCTGTTAGATGCAGTTAGCACCATACCTCCCTATTTCTGAGTTGACTTCTTCAATATTTCACAGCAGTTTAGTGTTTCACTCTAATGATGTACTATAATCAGAAGACTCAATTATTATAATGTGTTACACATAACCACATATTGATACAAAGTGTCATAAATGACTGTCAATCTATTAACTGTACCTCCCTCTGCTACATATTTTCATTTTTTCTGCCTTATCTCAATTCCCATTTCAAAATTCTGACAGTGCTTTTAACAACTTTATTTACAAAAATTAACTACATCTGTTTAGAGAAGATTTACCAATGTTAATGAATGAGTAACTTTTGGGTATCAGTACTGTGTTTCATTTTATACAACTTTTTATGTGATTGTTCTTTGTGGTTGTCTTCACTTTATAGTTGAGATTAGATTACATTAGATTCAGATTTGTTTCTGTAGACTCAAAAATGAGATGATTCTCATGGTTGTGGAATGTGTCAGAATGTATAACATAACAAATATGGAACATTTGAATATAATACTCATTTCCCTAATCCTTTGTCAGGATATTTTCAAGATACATGAACACATTACATTTAAACTGGAACTGTTAATATTTACAGAATTAATACACAGTCTCAATGAAATGTAGTTATGCACCATTAATAAATTTATCATACACAAAATACCTAATCTTGACTGTTCTAACTAAGTGCTGTCAAAACTTAAACCTAACAGCCATCTTTACTTAAGTTGGTCTCATTGTCCCTTTTAAGATATAGAGATGAAGGAGTTGCCTACCAAAAAGTCTTTTGAAATTTAAATGGAGCACAGTTAAAACAGATTATGCTTTATCTGAAACCAGGTTTCCTTAATACTGGACCCCTTTTTGGACCAAAGTAAGTGATTTTAGGTCTTTGTGTAGATTGTTCTTATTCCTAGTATTTATTTATTTAATTGTATGGCTAGGGCCCCCCATCAGGCAGGCCATTCGCCAGGTGCCGGTCTTTCAATTTGATGCCTCTGTGGTGACCTGCAGTCGATGAGGATGATAGGATGATGATGAGGAGAGCACAACACCCAGTCCCTGGGCGGAGAAAATTGCCGACCCACCCGGTAATCGAATCCGGCCCAGAGGATTGACAATCCATCACACTGACCATTCAGCTACTGCGGGCGGACGTTCCTAGTATTGACACTATGTATTGAGCTGTTGCCTGGGAATAGAGACATATTATTTGCAATAAATATAATGAGAAGCAGTGGTTAGACTACCCAGTTTCTTGAACAAGTTTCTACATGATGTTCTTGAACTTAGACACTACAAATGAGTCTTATTACATGCTTTTGCACTCTAATAACTTCTGCTTTGTTTGACAAGTTACTCCATAATATGACCCCATATGACATAACAGAATGAAAGTAAGCAAAGTATGCAAGATTTTTTAAAATATTATCTCCTACATCTGACACCATTCGCACTGTAATTACAGACTTGTTTACATGCTTCAGCAATTATGTGTTCTGCCCTTCCCAATTGAATTTGTTATCAAGTTGCAGTCCCAGAAATTTAACACTGCCTAATTTCTCAAGCTTGTACTTCACTTTGCTCAAATTATTCTGCAGTAGCCACCAGAAAGATCGCGGGAGGCGCACATCGGCACGGCGCGTCACGGACAGTAGTTGCCGCAAGTAAAGTCCCGTCCACCAGAGGGCACGCGAGAATTCGGCCTTGCCCTCTGCCGGCGGAACAACAACAACTCAGGCAGCACGGGCTGTGCCCAGTCAGTTCACATTGGGCATGCCTAGCAAACAGTTCCCGGTATACACTATGTGAAGTGCGATGGAAAACGTGAATCGTGTTACTACACAATTGGTGACAAGTAGGGTCGTTCTTTCGTGTGTTGCGTCATTGTTCCGGTTTCGCAGCTTATCCACAGCATGGAGGATTTAGTGCGGGTTTTGGTTGAGCAGCAGACGGAGCTCATGGCAACCATGAAACAAGTGCTTCCGGCGTTGCTCTCCATGTAGTCTGCTCCACCGCCGTTCCCTCCTCCCTTTCCCCCATATGACGAGACGGCGGAGGATTGGGACGCATATGAACATTGCCTTCGGCAGCATTTCCAGGTGTTTCATGTTGCCGATGCGGAGGTATGTCGTGCTCTTTTCTTGTCTTGGATATCTCCCTTGCTGTATCAAGTTTTGTGGTAGCTAGCGCCGTTGCAGGAACCTTCGTCCTTGTCTTTTGACGCATTGTGTTCATTGCTGTCTCCATATTATCGCCATCACACGCATGTTGTGGTGGCTAGGGTCGAGTTCTATCAGTGCAAGAAACAGCCCCATCAGTCTTACCGGGCGTGGGCCACTACCCTGCACGGTCTTAGTCGCAAGTGTCATTTTGTCATGGAGCAGTCGCGAGAGTCGTATGCCCATGTTATGGTGCGCAACATCATTGTTCGTTCGGCCCCTGATAGGGAGGTCCGGCAATGGGCCCTGCAGTTGGAAGACACTTCCCTTGAGGAAGTCCTGTCCATTGATCAATCATATGAAGTCTCTCATGCCGCAGGTCAACAGTCGGAAGTGTGGTGCGACATCGTGGCGGTGCAGGGCGGCGCAGCTGCGTCCACTGTGTCCGGGGTGGACGACGTGCGAGCAGTACAATCTGGCCGTTACGGCCACTCCCGCATGCCGTGTAAACAGAGTTCTGGCCGCCAGCCCCTGTTACTGTCCTGTGCGTCGTGCTATATACATCATGATCGGTCAGGGTGCCCCCTGTGTTGGGCAGTTTGTCGCAAATGTAATAAAAAAGGACACATTGCTAAAGTTTGCAGCTCAGCCTCAAAAGAATCAAAGGAAGCAGGTACAGAGGACATGGACGTTGACGTTCAGGAAGTTTCATCAGGCCAGGCTCCCAACGCATTGGCACACAAACTCTTTATCGAGGTGTCGGTTCGGTCACGCTGATTACAACTGCAAGTCGATATGGGCGCAGCAGTTTCCTTGTTGAATGCACAAACTTACTCCAACCTTGGGTCGCCCCCATTCAGCGTCTACGCGGTTATGATAAACAGTTCATTCCCCTACTGGGTCAATTCACTACCGAAGTTACTTACAAATCAGTCACTCGGCCTCTTACTGTTATTGTTGTCAGTGATGCGAGCTCCGCTAACCTTTTTGGATTGAATGCCTTTCAAGCTTTCGGTTTTTCTATCACAGACACCATACAGTTGGTCTTCGAAGACGTTCCCTATCAATCATTGGAATCTTTGATCTCTGACTTTAAGGAGATCTTTGGGGAGGGCCTGGGGTGTGTTTCAGACTTTGAAGCTCACTTAACGTTGAAGGCATCGGCTCACCCACGTTTTCTACGCACGAGGCAGATCCCCTTGGCTCTCCGCCCTCAGGTACAAGCAGAGCTAGACTGGCTAACAGTCCTTGGAGTCGTTCTTCCCATTTCTTCTAGTGAGTGGGCTTCGCCCCTTGTGATTTTCAGGAAACCCTCGGGAAAATTACGTCTTTGTGGCGATTTCAAGGCCACCATTAATTCCCAATTGGTGGTGGACACCTATCCCTTGCCTCGTTCTGATGAATTGTTCTCCGCCGTTGCGGGAGGCCAATATTTTTCGAAAATCGATCTTTCGGAGGCTTGTCATCAGATACCACTTGATGAGGACTCCAAACAGCTGGCGGTAGTCAACACCCCATTTGGCCTTTACCAATACCAGCAGTTAGCCTTTGGAATATCCAGTACGCCGGCGATATTTCAGTGTTATCTTGAGCACGTCACGTCGACAATCCCTCATTGTATTAGTTACCTGGACGACATAATTGTCATAGGCCACAGCACGAAGGAACACTAGCACAACCTTCGAACCATCTTTCTCAAATTCAGGTCTGTGGGCCTGCGTTGCAACCTGTGTAAGTCAAACTTCTTCCAACCATCCATTGAGTATGTGGGCGACACCATCTCTCGGCACGGCGTCCAGCCGCTAGGACGTTTGGTCCAAGGTATCGTTGATCTTCTGCGGCCCGCTTCGCTGAAGGAGTTACAAGCTTTTTTAGGCAAGATTGCCTATTACCACCGGTTCATTCCCAGGGCTTCCACCATAGCCCGCCCACTGTACTGCCTTCTGCGCAAGGGTGTTTCTTTTGATTGGTCGCCTGCATGCGAGCGAGCATTCACCTCGTTGAAGGGCCTCCTCACTTCAGCACCTTTTTTGGCTACTTTTGACCCCAATAAGCCATTGGTCCTGGCTACAGATGTTTCGCAGTATGGAGTGGGGGTGATCCTGGCCCATCACAATGCAGATGGCTCCTTTCAGCCACTGGCGTTTGCATCTAAAACTCTTAGTCCCGCACAGGCCCATTATTCCCAGATGGAAAAAGAGGCTTTGGCCATTGTCTACGCTGTTACCAAGTTTCGCCCTTTCTTGTAGGGCACGAAGTTTCAGTTAATCACAGATCATAAGCCATTAATATCGTTATTTGGCCCCACCTCTCAGATTCCGGATAGGGCGGCCCACAGACTGCAGCGCTGGGCCTTGTTCCTCTCTAAGAACCATTATGACATTCATTTTCACCCTACCGGACAGCATGCCAATGCCGATGCTCTTTCCTGTCTTCCGGTGGTCCCGGATCCTAAGTTTGATCGGGAGGAGATTATGTGTTTTAATTTGGATGTGGCGTCCTGCCAAGTGGTTGATGGCTTCCCGATCACTAGTTCTAGTCGCCAGGGAAACGGCAGCTGACCCGGTTCTCCGGCAAGTAGTTCGCCTCGTTCAGCAGGGGTGGTCGTCCCGACCTCCAGGCCGGGCCTCGGACCCTCTTCGTAATTATTTTGTTCTACAAGACCGCCTCTCAGTCTTGGAAGGAGTTCTCCTTCTGGCTGCCGATGATACAGCTCCTCACGTGGTTGTTCCTGCAAGTTTGCGAAGGGAGGTCCTCACGTTATTTATGTGAGGGGCACTGGGGTGTTTCCCGTACTAAACCCTGGGCTCGCAGACATATGTACTGGCCCAATATTGACAGAGAAATTGAGCACTTGGTGGCCGCCTGTTCCCAGTGTGCGAGCCAACAGGTGTCTCCCAGGACAGTGTTCTCTTCATGGCCGCCTGCAACCCAGGCATGGGAACGTGTTCACATAGATTTTGCGGGCCCGTTTCTCAATGGCTTTTAGCTCACTGTCATTGATGCTTATTCCCGATTCCCATATGTGGTTCACTGCTCCTCAACCACTTCAGAAGCTGCAATTCAGGCGCTAGCAAAAATCTTTTTTGTGGAAGGTCTGCCAGTCACCCTGGCATCAGTGAATGGAGTTCAGTTTCTTTCGCAGACATTCCAGTATTTTTGTAGGCGCTTTGGTATTTGGCATGTTTGCTCTCCCCCCTTTCATTCACAATCAAATGGGGCAGCTGAGCACATGGTGCTCATTTTTAAGATGCAGATGAAAAAGTATGTTCACGAATTTCCTGCGGAGGAGGCGTTGACGTTTTTCCTGACGGCATACCGGACCACACCAATGGGAGAACGCAGCCCCGCAGAACTCCTCCACGGGTGCCAACCTAGGACTCTGCTGCACCTCCTCTGGTCTGGTCCTCACCAGTCTTTGCACAACGGGGTACCCGGCTTTCCACCGGGTATGTCGGTCTGGGCATGTGGGTTTGGTCGCAATCCACGTTGGATACCGGTGGTGGTCCTGCGCTGCAATGGCCACCGGCTCTATACCTTGCAGGCGGGGGACCGGGATGTACGTCGTCACCAAAAAAAATCTACGTCCAAGTTTGGGCACCCACCCTCCTACCCATCGGGTGCCGGCTTCCCCATTGCCGGCACAGATGTTTTCTCAGGGGACGCTACTGCCCCTCCCACCTGTGACTCTGCCACACTGCGATTGTTCTCAGCCTTGGCAGCCTCCAGTAGCTCCAGCACCAGCATCGCCATCATTAGAGATGCCCTGGCGAGAGCCGGCCCCCCTCGCATGCCCGGTTTCTCAGGAGGCTGGTTCACCTGTGGTCAACCCTTCCCCATCGTCCCCGCCACTGGGTCTTGCCCCTCCCAAGGCGGACCGGTATCCGGATTTCGATGGCTTGTCGCCCGTTCTGTCCCGGGCTCTGGTGGTGGGACGAAGGGGGCCTCTTCGTGTGGGTCACTTCCACCGTATGCAAAGATTCCAGCTCGAGGGTTGGCAGATCCCCCCGATGCCAGCCTTCCAATGGACGTGAAGGTCATCGCTACTGCACGACGCTCCACCTTCTGACGCAGTGGATCACAGTGGCTTCACCCCCCGAAGAAGGAAGAGTGCAGTAGCCACCAGAAAGATCGCGGGAGGCGCACATCGGCACAGCACGTCATGGACAGTAGTTGCCGCAAGTAAAATCCTGTCCACCAGAGGGCATGCGAGAATTCAGCCATGCCCTCTGCTGGCGGAACAACAACTACTCAGGCAGCATGGGCTGTGCCCAGTCAGTTCACATCGGGCATGCCTAGCAGACAGTTCCCGGTATACACTATGTGAAGTGCAGTGGAAAACGTGAATCGTTAACACAAATTATTTAAAGATAATGTTCATAACTTCTTGTTAACTAATCCATTCTATTCATTAGAAGAATTTTTAGAAATGCCCAATATCAACTTAAAAATGTAAAAATTTATTTTGTAAAATTAATAGGTTAAGTGAACTGACGAAGTCTATTGCATGTAACAATGCTGAATGACTAATAAAGAATCTGAATCTGAATCGTGTTACTACAATTCTATAGTGAGTAACATGTGCAAGCTTGTCCAGCTAGCAGTGCAGTCTAACACAATGCTTCCTGAGTGGGGAGGCATGCCGATCCCTGGCACAAACCCACCCGGTGGATTAGCGTCGAGGTCCAGTGTGCCAGCCATCCTGTGGATGGTTTTTAAGGCGGTTTTCCATCTGCATTGGCGAATGTGGACTGGTTCCCCTTATTCTGCCTCAGTTACGCAATGTTGGTGATAGTTGCACAACACTGTCTCCATGTACATGTACACCATAATTACTCTACCATGCAATCATTGGGGTTACACTTGTCTGGAATGAGATGTTCCCAGGGGGGTCCACTGGGGGCCGAACCACACAATAACCGTGAGTTCGGTGTGGGGCGGCAGCAGGGTGGGTGGCCTGTTGTGGAGTTGTGTACCACTGAGGGTTTCGGCTGCGGCAAAGCCTCTTCAGTGTTTCTAGGTCCCTGGTTAAATACAGTACAATACAACATGCAAAGAATTATTCCACTAAGGTAAAATATATTATTTTATCTTTCAATTAGCGTCTTAACTGATGTACGAGTATTTTACCAAAGGATGCCTTATGGAAAGTATCACATTATGGTTACATTATATTTACCTTCAGTGATATTCTTCTTCATTCATCAGAATCTCATTTTGTCAACTGTGGTTACTACTGCAGGCAGCTTTCATGGGTTTTATTGAATTAGACTCGTGACACAAATCCCAACACTTGTATATGTTAACCTTTTCTCTGAGTTCAGAGCACCACTACATTTTCTTGTAACTTACTTTAAACTTCTTCACCTGTCTCTAAAAGAAGCTTCATTTTCACTGCTACCTTTACTTTTTTTCAGTGTGTGCAGAGGGGCAATGCAACACCGGTGTTTTTTTATTCAATCCTGCATGACAGTCTCAAGCCGCTATTTGCGGAACTATACCTTCTTGGTGTTATGGTTTTATTTACATTTAAGTTTCTCACATATAATGCCTTGTAATCATACAGATATTCCTACAGTAAATATAGACAGCAAAATTCTACATAATGAGCAACCGCACACACATGAAAAGGTTATATAAGTTCTACTGTTTTAAACCAGTTGTTCATTTAGATGGCAAAAGAGAATAAACGTTTGGAAGACATTAGATTAATCTGAGATGAAATAGAAAGTTTTCTGGGAATGAATGGACATGAGGTCAAGGAAGAAGCAACAGCACTGTGTAAGAATGTTATTAAGACTAAAATGTTAGTTACAGTTACACTTTGAAAAGATGAGAAATTAGAATGACAGGGAAAGGGAAATGCAGAGAGGTAATGCAGAAATTAGTACAGTCCACCGGGATAACTTTGTACTATTTTTTTCCAAGTTTTGAAAATACTGGACACAAAATCAATCACACATCACTGCAGACATTGTAACATTTTACATCTGTTGTTACTGAATACTTGGAAAGTGATATGCTAATTATGCCCCATTAGAGTAAAATTTTAATTTCAGTACAAGCACCTGTCATTCAGGTTAACTTTAGTCTTAAGAAAACATTGTATATTTTCTATGCCTAATGCAATGGGTAACTGTCGGCAATGTCAAAAGCAAATAATGATTACAATTTAACTTTGAAATATCAAGATATTAGTACTGACCTGGAATTGTTCAGTTTAAACCACTATTGTCAAAGCAATTTTAGAAGAATCATAAGCTCAAGAGCTTATCAGAAGGTGGAAAGACAACTGAAATATGAATTAGAGCTCACACAGATAAAAAAAAACTGTTTCTTTAGTACAAAATAAAGCAAATAGTTAGAATGCCAGCCATTTGAAACAGAAGTAGTAAGAGATACAATGTTATCCTGACTGGTAAAAAGACATCCTAGTTGACTGTAACAGTTGAAACAAAATGGATCAGCAATACAGCAAAATAAAACTGCAAAGAAGAAGCAATCCAAGAAAGAACTAACAAGGAAATGGAATAGGAACCAATGGCAAAGACTGTTAAGGGAAGAGAGGAGGGCATAATAGAGGAAGAAACAGACAGCAATATCAGTGATTACTATTGTTTTAACACAGGATGTAGATTGTTGCCCATCATGTACACATGAAAATCCAAGCACAAGTTTTATATTATTTGCTAGATCATATAGATGGCTAAACCCTTGAAGGAGGAAATTGTACCACTGGTAAAAGTGGAGTAGGTTACTATATGGGATGTACGTTACACATTTTGCAGTGAGAATAATCACAAGTACCGGTATAGATTAAGAAGAAACAAGGGATGATGATGCTGCAGAGAGTACTAAATACTGTTCTGGAAAATATGGGGAGAAGAAGAATTTCACTGCTTCATTTCAGAATGTGATAGCCTTAGAGAAAAAGCTAACTGACATGTAATAGGCCAGGGCACTAGTTAATGACAAGAGGAATATACTTTATTTTTAAAAAAGTTGATTGCTATGGAGCTGTCTCTCATACCAGAAATTTGTCTGTAAATAGGGCTCATAGAGGAATGAAGAGAAGTGATGGCAGCTGCAATACTGGGTGTTATTTCTGTGCTGAAATTAGCATCTGAACAGACATTACCATGGAAGTCATGGCTGAATGGGAGGGTGTATTTCATAATCTGAGTCTTCCTTAAGAACAAATATATTTTGTGTAATGATCTAAGTTGTTTCTAGTTTTATGTTGTCCATATAAACTCTGTCATCACATCACATCACAGTTCTATGAATGAACATTTGTACATTCTGATATGAAGGTAATGAGTACCATTTTTATTGGTTTAAAGAAGAATTGTAGATGTATTTATGAACAACTACTAGTAAAGAAAGTAACTTTCTTTTCTAAAATTGGATCCATCTGAAATAATGACATTAATTTGATAAAGTTCAGTAAATAAGTAAAATAAATTTTCAGTCACGTTTAGATGCCTGTTGATGGCTCATTGCCTTTACTGTTT
Source organism: Schistocerca nitens (assembly GCF_023898315.1). Taxonomy (NCBI): domain Eukaryota; kingdom Metazoa; phylum Arthropoda; class Insecta; order Orthoptera; family Acrididae; genus Schistocerca; species Schistocerca nitens. The sequence goes on from NC_064619.1 coordinate 282,705,740, forward strand.
GGTGAGTTGTTACCTTTACTACATATTTTTGCTTTCTATCAGGAATTTATGTTATCATAAAATAAATCATGATACGTGACAACAAATTTTAGATTTTTCTGAAGAGAATTAGCTCATCCACAAAGGATAACATTTTAAAAATTGCATTCAGGAGCTTCTTATCACTGACTAGAAGCTTATTCATCTCTGCACAAATATTGCATCCTATACCCATTTGAAGCTGCTTATTGTGTCCAAGATTTGGTCTCCCTCCCTATTTCTCTCCATTAGCAAACTGACAGTTATGTCTTATTAACTGATCCCTTCCTTTAATCAAGTTGTGGCATAATTTCCTTTTTCTTCAATTCAAATCTGATTGTAACACATGTTAAGTCAATCACCAGCTATCAAGTTGCATTATTCCATGTTTTAGTACTCTTTCTTTTCGTACATTATCAGAAAAACAAGCATGTCATAATTATCAGTAATGTGAATGTATTTGTAAAATGATATATCCAAGCTAATTTTTTTATGCACAATAAATTTCAAGCATCCATTGCTTTTGGAGACCTGTCATCTTTTCAAATATTGCTTACAGTGGATTGAAACAGGTGCATTTCATTTTACTAATTTACAACTTGTATTTATATTAGTGTACATATTTACTGAATGCATAAATCTAATAGAAAGTCATTTTTATTTTAAGGTATAGAGGCATTTGACAGCTGTGAGAGGCCATGGGTAGCATTGACACAACTGAGTGAATTTCTTCCTGAACTTAAAGGAGAAAATTTAACAAAACCAAATACTTCTGATGTAAGATTGGGGATAGTTGATGGATCTCACGTCACTAAAAATGTTGAAGTACAAAGCGTTCTCGAAAAATTTAACATACCAGTGATACCTCTTGAACTGAGTGCTGTGTATATAACACCAAGTGAAAGGGGCATGGCAAGTAATTGACATTTAATATTAATTACCAACATATACTTTAATTACTTAACTATTTTTCTGTAATCACCAATAACTCATATTGTACCTGTTTTACACTTATTTCCATAAGTTGTGAGGTCCTTCAGAGCAATGATCAAGAAAAGACACAGGTATTGAAAGGAGCCCTGGCAACATTGTGAGATGTGTCACAGTGATAAGTACAAGGTATACCAGAAAAACAGCCATGGGCTGTGAATGGAACTTTTTTTTGATATCCTTCCACTTACGGTGTAGATTGTAAGGAATGTGATGCCCTAGCATGGAAATATAGGATACACTATGGTTATTCATATTTCAGATTGGACTGTGCATTATGACTTGCAGTAATCCCTAGTGTGGTCCATGCATATTCAATCATGTCAAGTATGAGGAGCGAGTTAGCCACTCTAGATCCATGATGACTTCATTTTCCAGATACTTGTCCATGAGGTCAGCCCTGTGTTGGTGGGTATTATCATCCATCAGATGGAACCCAATTCAAAGTTTAATGTAATAAGACAGACATAATAGTGCAATGGGTAATTCCTATGGATCATTTTTATCACACTATCACAGTATCCCTGAAAAACATGTTCAGTAATATATTTGCTTGTAGCTTGATGCTGCTTCAGATGAGATCATTAACAGGACAATATCAATTAGTTTTCACAGTATTTGCAGGTTTTAACATCTCCCAGTTCCAGATGTAGAAAGGCAAGTATTTTTCTCCAAGCTAAATGCTGATTCATATGTGAAGAGGAGACTGTTCTGTGTTCACTTATATCCTGCCTTTTCTTGGAGTCATTCATGTTGAGTTAGACATCACATTTGCTTAGCCATATGGCACCTTTGTTTGAAGGGGAAATATCTGCAGATCGCTCTTGCTAGAGTTGCACTCCAGATTTCCCTGTTGTCGTATCCAACTGACTCTTCAAATAAACGCTGAATGAAAGAATCTATGGCTATAAAAGCAACTGTTTTGTGACTAAAAATAGAAATATGATGTAGGGACGGATTTTGTCCATATCTATTTATTTTATTTATTTATTTATTTATTTATCATCAGAAGAAAGGAAAGAGATGCAGATTCTGTGTAAAATAGCCAACTAAGACAATGGACAAGATATTATTTTCCAAGAAGCTAATAAATATTGTTAAAGTGTATGAAATCAGCATATGAATTCCACACTCAGTGGTATTGGAATTAAAGCATAACAATTAATGTGAATCAAAGATCAGAACATGAAGGAAGGAGGGAAAAGATGAAGTAAAAAGCAAGGGTTTTGTGAAGGAAGACACAATGTGAAATCATAGAGCAACTACCTAACAAAAGGTGGGGAAATGAGTGCCAAGAGGCAGTTAAAGAAATGAGAAGATGGAAGGCAGATGGAGAGGGAAGTAAATAATACACAACAGCACAAAAGGCAGGTGAACTTATGTCTTATAAAGCACCAAGAATTAATCTTTTATTGGAAAAGCAAAAGGAGTAAGAAGATCTCATGTTTAAAACTGAGCTCCTATTCCTATGCTACTTTTGAAATTTAAATATCTAGGGCTCATGTTATAGACTTATGCTATAGAAGGAACATTTGAAACCAATAATGGAAAAGACAAAAAAATTAGTTTTTGGGGTGCTGGTGGGGAAGTAGAGTACATTTGTTAGGGAAACTACATACTAGACACTAGGGTGAACATGTTTTAGAGTACTGCTTGAGGATTGCTTATGAAGAAGGTCTGGCAACAGGCAGTCAACTAGTTCAGAAACATACTACTAGGATTGTAACAGGTCATATAGCTCATGCTAATGTGTAATGGAGATGCTTTGGGAAATTAGAGAAAGCTAATGTTCTCACTAAAACATGTAGAGTAAAATTAAAGAACTCAAACAATGGAAAATCCAGGATGGAATGCAACAACATTATGAGGAGGAAAGTTGCTACTCACCATAAGTGGAGATGCTGAGTAACAGATAGGCACAGCAAAAAGATTTTTCACACTTAAGCTTTCGGCCAATGTCCTTTGTCAACAATAGACACACATAGCACACACTCTCACGCAAATGCAACTCACACACAACTGCAGTCTCAGACTAGTTGCAGTTGCCTGAGACTGCAGTTGCATGTGTGGGCTGCATTTGTGTGCGTGTGTGTGCGTATATGTGTCTATTCTTGACAAAGGCCATTGGCCAAAAGCTTTAAGTGTGAAAATCTTTTTGTTGTGCCAATATGTGACTCTGCATCTTTGCTATATTGTGAGTAACAACTTTCTTTCACATAATAAAATTAAAGAACTGTTGTTCATGTTAGGCTGTGTAACCCTTCCCATTACATACCTTGCAAGCAATGAGAATAAGATACGAGAGACCAGAGGACAAACGAAGGCAGAAAGAGAATAATTTCCCCTTTGCTTCAAATACAAGTGTAGTATCAGTGTGGCTAACATTGATATGAAGTACCATCTTCTGCATGCTGCATAGTATCCTCTAGAATACAAATGTAAATGCAAATGGCCTGGACATCACTGAATACTGATGACATCGTAACATATTAGGTCAATGATAACAAAGTTTTCTCATCAAATATGCAGTTCATACCTCTGAATAGATAATTTTGATTCAAGTATGTATCTTTTTTATAAAATTGTGGTTTATTATATCCATAATGTATGGTTCTAAATTATTCAAGAATATCAATAATTGTAATAAGACTTCACCATTATTAATTTAGCACAGAAGACTTTTGGTACCATTAATATGTTGTTGCCACAATATGATTTACTTTCATGTGTTATGGTTTTTCTGTTAGTTTTGTCTAATCATTACTTATTTTAAACTAACATTCCAGTTATAATGATGCCTGTAAATGATAAGCATATTATGTATACTCTTGATAATTTTTTTAAAATCTTTATGTTGGTACCTTTCTGGCCATAAGTTATATACATGTAACTTATTGGAATATATATAGGGCAAAATCAAAATAAAATTTTTTAAAATATTTTTGTAACTTATTTATCAGTTTGGCATTGTATTAAATCTTCTGTTTTTTACAGGCTATTGCAGCAATGGTGAAACATTTGAAATGGAATCATGTGATGGTTGTGCATGGTACTGATGACTACAGTAAAAATGTTCTGCATACATTTATCAGCTTAACAACAATGAGTGATGACTTCTGCATAGTCTCTGCCCAGGAATATCACACTGCCCCTCAAACAGGAAACAGCAACATTGATAGACAAACTGTTACAAAAAATCAGCAGCTTTATGGGTCTATGTTGTCTGTTCTAAAGCTGCAGCTTCCCGTAGTGGTTCTTATGAGTTTCTCCAACTATTACTCTTTTTTAAAAGATTTCCGTACATATCTACACTCTGGAAACCTGTCACATGTTATTGATAGCAAGCAAAAGAAGAATAAATTCATTTTTTCTGACCTTCTAACGCATGAAGATTTATCCTTAATAAATGAAACTTCTTTTGATGTCTACTCTGTGACATTATTACCTGATTACGTGCCAGCATTTGAGGACTACTGGGAAAATAGAAAAGCTCATGCGAAGGTAAATGTCAAAAGCAATGATTCATATTTGCAGCTATTAAGTTGAATTTCTTTCTGAAGTAATTATGTGTTTCAGAATTTGTCACAGACACGCACACAGAAGGACAGATGGCTTTTTCAGTACCTTCAGCAGATACATAATACAACAGAGGACTCACTACATATTGCATTACGAACAAGAGCTGTACTTTCTTCCAGCTACACAGTCCTTGTATTTGCTCAAGCTCTAGAACAGGCCTGGAAATCTGCATGTTTCAATAAAAATGATGACTTATGCCCAGAAATGATGGATCTTGGAAGAAATGTGTTCTTGGAAAATTATTTTGAGCCAGTCCTAAAGAACTCTGCAGTGTTCAATCAAAGTGAAACTGAGGAAGAGCAAAGAAAGTTTCACACATTTGTGCTTGTGAAGTACCAGAATTCCTTACAGAAAAATGATTCTGTTGAGTTAACCAAGGTGATTTACAACAAGTAAATAGTTATAAACTTTATAAACATTTTTTTACATTCATTTCTCTTCAGCTTTTTCAGTTTCTACTTAAGACACATATGGTTTCTAAAAATCGTATATTTCTGTAGAGAGAAAGCAACTGATTGATTGCTTAAAGTATTTTGTAATAGTCTTTCTCTTCTCACTACTGTTTACCTGAAGTAATAACATTTTCATAAGGGTAGAAAAATAATATAGGCAATAGAATGAGTAAAAGTTGACACTTACCTGCAAGGCACATATATATTCTGTTGATGACTGCAGCTTAACATCTGAACTTGTATACGTATACATGATCAAATCAAACATGTACATTTGACATTCCAACCCACCTGCCACCTCAACCACCACCCCCCAGCCAGGCAAACATCATCTACAGATTATGCATTCCAGATAGGATAGACGGCTGGCTCGAGTCAGGTTGGTAAGCTGAATGCATGGAATTATATACAAGAAGGAGGAGGGAGAGCAGGGTAGGGGGAAAGGAATATGCAATCAGGGATCCTTTCAATAAATGAGTATATAAACAAAGACAGTGATACATTGCCCACACTTATGTTGGGAAGGAGTTGGAGCGTGAGGTGTAGAATGTGGATACAGACTATTGAGAAAGCAATGTTAAAGCAGTAAAGGATCCATAATGATAGAAAAAACTCAAAAAGAATAGTGGGATGTGTAATTACACTAGCAGTATAATTGATGTAAGGGGCAGGAATATGTGCAAAGATACTGTAGAGGAGGAACTAGAGTGACAACAAGGACTTAAATAAATGGCTGTCCTTCAGTTTTATCCAGGCACAGTTACAATGTTATCAATGTTTCTGAAACAAAGAATGGATAAATGAAGGACAACTAGTGTCAATTTCTATGCAAGTACTTACCGTAATCCAGGAATTATTTAGATATTTATATATAGGACAGCTGAAGATGCGCACATTGTAAAACTGAAATTGACTGTAAAATATGGGATTTTCTCTACAGCTGAGTAATAATACATCATGAAATCCAGAACAGTTTACTGGTGCTGTTGAGCATCACCTATGAAAATTATCAAGGTATCCTTGGAAACTGGGGAAGGGACAGTATCAGGTGGAGGACACGAATTGTTGGTTACGGAGCCTAGTACTGAAAGAGGAGCAAGGGGGCAAGGACAAAAAATATGTTTAAGAGGCATTTCCCTTCTGTGCAAATGAGAAATGCAAGTGTTAAATAGAAGAGTGCAGATGACATAGGATGTGAATTAGATGTAGGGTTTAATCACGTTTTCTACACTTTAAGTTCTCCCACCAACTGGGCAATCTTACTCTTGGTCACAGTGACCCTTCATTACAATGGACAGTTGGTTTGTGATCAGCACAAAAGCTGTGCAGTGCTTGCTGCAAAGCAATTATATGACAGTCTGCTGGTCATTTCTACAAAAGTAAGAATACTGATGATGTGACAGGAAGAGAGAGAAAGAGAGTGAGAGAGAGAGAGAGAGAGAGGGACAAGTGAGAGAGAGATTATCCTATGCAACTAGTTGGAAGCTGAGCTGCAATCAAGAATTTGCTTCTCCATACTTCTTCTATATCAGTGGGTTTCAAACTTTATGCATTCATGGCTCCCTCAACCAGAATATAAACCCAAGCTCCTTTTGCTTATGAAGTCTGACTTGAAGTTTGGGTAAATTAAATTCAGTTTTAAAAAATGAACAAGAGTAACTAATTTTGGTGTCTTTCTCATACCTCATCCACCCCATCTGAAACTATTACTCACCCAAATAAGGTTACAGCATTAGAAAAGACTAGCTATATATGTGTGATGCAATTAAAATAAAATGAACAAGAGTAGTTGACATAACAATATTATGAGAAGGAAACTTGCTACTCCTCATATAGGGGATATGTTGATCACAGATAGGCACAACAAAAAGACTCTCACTATTATAGCTTTTGATCATTAAGGTCTTCATCAACAATAGACACACATACGTACACACACACACACACTCATGCAAATGCAACTCACACACATGACTGCAGTCTCAGGCAACTGAAACCACAGTGCAAGCAGCAGCACCAGTGCATGATGGGAGTGGCGACTGGGTGGGGGTAAGGGAGAGGCTGGGGTGGGGAGTGGGAGGGAGAGTATGGTGGGGATGACAGACAGTGAAGTACTGCAGGTTAGAGGTAGGGCAGGGGAGAGATGGGTAAGAGGGAGGAAGTAGCAGAAAAGGAGAGAAATAAAAAGACTAGGTGTGGTGGTGGAAAGATGGCTGTGTAGTGCTGGAATGGAAACAGGGAAATGGCTGGATGGGTGATGACAGTGACTAACAAAGTTTGGGGCCAGGAGGGTTATGGGAATGTAGGATGTATTGCAGGGAATGTTCCCACCTGTGCAATTAAGAAAAGTTGGTGTTCAGAAAAACTGAAGTTGGTGGGAAGGATCCATATGGGACAGGATGTGAAGCAGTCGTTGAAATGAAGGATACCATGTTTGGCAGCATGTTCAGTAACAGGGTGATCCACTTGTTTCTTGGCCACAGCTTGTCAGTGGCCATTCATGCGGTCAGACAGCTTGCTGGTTGTCATTCCTACATATAATGCAGCACAGTGGTTGCAGCTTAACTTGTTTTCACAAGTAGCCCTGCCTTTGAGGGGATAGGTGATGTTAGTGACCGGACTGGAGTAGGTGGTGGTGGGAGGATGTATGGGACAGGCATTGCATCTAGGTCTGTTAAGGGGTATGATCCATGAGGTAAGGGATTGGGAGCAGGGGTTGTGTGAGGATGGACAAGTATATTGTGTAGGTTCGGTGGATAGCAGAAAACAGTGTGGGAGGGATGGGAAGGATAGTGGGCAGGCTATATCTCATTTCAGGGCACAATGAGAGGTAATGGAGAAACCCTGGCAGAGAATGTAATTTAGTTGCTCCAGTACTGAGTGGAACTGTGTTACAAGGGGAATACTCCTTTGTGGCCGGACGGTGGGACATCGAGAGGTGGTGGGAGACTGGAAAGATAAGGCATGGGAGATTTGGTTTTGTACAAGATTGGGAGGATAATTATGGTCTGTGAAGGCTTCAGTGAGACACTCAGTATATTTCAAGAGGGACTGCTCGTCACTGCAGATGCGATGACCATGGGTATCTAGGCTGTACGGAGGGGTGGCAGCTGTTGAAGTGGAGGTATTGGTGGTGGTTAGTAGGTTTGATATGGACAGAGGTACTGATGTAGCAATCTTTGAGGTGGAGGTCAGCATCTAGAAATGTGGCTTGTTGGGTTGAATAGGACTAGGTGAAGCAAATGGGGGAGAAGTTGTTGAGGTTCTGGAGGAATGTGGATGTGGTGTCCTCACCTTTGATCCAGATAGCAAAGATGTCATCAATGAATCTGAACCAGATGAGGGGTTTAGGATTCTGGGTTCTTAGGAAGGATTCCTCTAGATGGCCCATGAGTAGGTTGACATAGGATGGTGTCATGGGATTGCCCATAGCCGTACCCCGGATTTGTTTGTAGTTAATGCCTTCAACTGAATTACATTCTCCGTCAGGCTTTCGATTACCTCTCCTCATTCCTTGAAATGAGAAATGTCCTGCCCACTATCCTTCCCACTGAGTTTAGTTAAATGATCTCCAGACACAGACTTCTATTTTTCACTAAGTCAATGTCACTATCTTCTAAAACAGAGTAAAAAGTAGGAAAAATGTAATGTGCATCTTTATTATCCAACCTCTTCTTCCTCAATAGTAGTTTGTTTCTGAAGGCTAAAATTTTGCCTGGCAGGTGCAGAATGTTCATTTCATTACTTTGAACGGATACATTGAATCAGTTGATTTTTTTCAAATATGTCACAAAGATATGCCTGCTTTGAAACAAAGTCACTGTCTACAAATTTTGCAGAACTCATCTTGAACAAGATAAGAATAAAATTCATTGCTGAGTTCATACAACTTCTTGAAGACTTTCCCACCTGAAAGCCAGCAAGAGTTACTGATATAAATAGTGGAACTGGGCTCAACCCTCATGTCAACACACTATTGTTGGAAACACCTTGACTTAACATGCTGAATTTGAAAGAAGTTTATGTTTTTGATCACTGATTGAAAAACCTCATGAATGACAGGGCTCAAGCTTTTTGATACCAGTGTTTCTTGGTGAATAAAACAGTGTGTCCAAATAGACTACAAGCCTCTGCACAGACCAGAGCTTGTAATGCAATGTAACAACCAGAGCATACTGTGACCTCCATCTGTACACACATGTAACCGGTTTTTCCAGTAAAAGAGTGTAATATTTGAAATAAGGTTGTTTCTTTTTTTTTTTTTAAGAGTTATTTTCCTGTGGAAAAGATGATGTTCATGAAATACACTGAAGAGCCAAAGGAACTGGTACACCTGCCTAATATTATGTAGGGCCCCCACAAGCTCTAGAAGTGCCACAACACAACTTGGCATGACTCAACTAATGTCCGAAGTCATGGAGGGAATTGACATCATGAATCCTGCTGGACTGTCCATAAATCCATAAGAGTATGAGAGGGTGGAGATTTCTTCTGAACAGCGCATTGCAAGGGGTCCCAGATATGCTCCATAATGTTCATGTCTGGGGAGTTTGGTGGCCAGTGGAAGTATTTAAACTCAGAAGAGTGTTCCTGGAGCCACTCCATAGCAATTCTGGATGTATGGGATGTCGCACTATCCTGCTGGAGTTGCCCCAGTCTTTCAGAATGTGCAATTGACATGAATTGATGCAGGTAATCACATAGGATGCTTACGTACATGTCATCTGTCAGGGTCATATCTTGACATATCAAGGGTCCCATAGCACTCCAACTGCACATGTTGTAACAATCTTTTAAATGTTACTACTTAACTTGTTTTGACCTGTGGTTCATCGATGTTGTGGATGCTGTGAATAATGAGAACATCATGAAAATTTCAAGCTTGAGAAATTATTTACTGACATCAGCTGATCAACAGAACTGAAATAAGTGCAAAACAACTGACAAAACTGAGTTACTTTACAACCTCACTGTGTTGCTTTAAATACCATTTTAACAATTGCTACCATTGTTTATTTATTACAAAATGTAACTTACAATTAAAAACTATTTCATCTAAACTAACTGCTGTTACTTTTGTACAGGTTATAAAATATAATGTCAAATAACTTGATATTTTTTATCATCATCTTGGTTTCATGTGTGAGAATTAATGCACAGTCTGATTTCAACAATTATTTTGATTTTACTTTAATTTCGTAATTAGTGACTGTATGGATTTTATTGCTAATGCTTGTTCGAAGTATACACATCATGCTTCACCAGATTACATAAATTAAAGACACACATGATTTTCTCAAATACCAGAATTTCCTAAATTTGAGTGGTGCAACTAACAAGAGGTAAATATCTGCATAATTTACAAGCATCATTAATTACAATGGATTATGTAAAAATGAATAACGAATGAAATTACATCACTGAATAATGATTGTTATTTTCATTTGAATTGTTATGAGATTTTTGTGTTAGCAAATTTACAAATCACAATTATGGTAATTAGAGGTGTTAGTTATTTGTGCTAACATTTCCACAGCCTCTTAATATTTGTTGCTAAACATTTATTACTTCAGTTTCATGATATAATATTTAATTTGGCATATATACATATTTTTTGTTAATGACAACAATCTACTAACAATCATGAGAATGTACGTCATTCCAGAATATTCTGTATGTATTTACAAAGAAGAATACATTTTTTTCAGCAAACTGAACTGAATGACACCTGTAAAAATACACATAAAAGACATTAGGAAGCACTGAATCATATGATAAATACATGAATGCATATAAAAAGGTTGTATCAGACAGTTCATAACAATTTTGGGGGAGGCTGTTTCATTATAAATTCCCACACCATTACAGAACCCCCACCAGCTTCAACAGTCCTCTGCTGACATGGATTGATGAGGTTGTCTCCGTACCCATACACTTCCACCCGCCTGATACAATTTGAAACAAGACTCAGTCCAATGTCAGTGCTGACAGACCAAGGAAAGGCATAAAACTTTGTGTCATGCAGTCATCAAGGGTACATGAGTGGCCTTTGGCTCTGAAAGCCCATATCAGTGATGTTTGATTGATGGTTCACCGGGTGACGTGTTGATTTCCCAGCATCGAAACATGCAGCAATCTGTGGAAGGATTGTACTTCTGTCATGAATGATTCTCTTCAGTCATTGTTGGTCCCATTCTTGCAGGATCTTGTCCTGGTTGCAGTGATGTTGGAAATTTGATGTTTTACCAGATTCCTGATATTCATGATACACTCATGAAATGGTCGTATGGGAATATTCTTACTTCGTCGCTACCTTGGAGATGTTGGGTCCCATCGCTCATGCACTGACTGTAACACCACAGTCAAACTCACTTAAATCTTGATAACCTGCCACTGTAGCAGCAGTAAGCAATCTAACAACTGCACTGTCTTGTATAGGCGCTGCCGACCTCATTACTGTATTATGCCTCTTTAAGTATCTCTGTATTTGAAAATGCTTGCCTATACCAGTTTCTTTGGCACTTCATTGTATGTTGCCATGTATAAACTGTATGTGACTAATTAGATGCGCATCACTGTCAAAAACAGATTCACCACTAATCTTTGAATTTTTCAACCAGCTGTGTGTGTCACCTCTACCAAGTATTCAAGGACTACTAGTATTATCTGACAAAAGCACACAGGCTAGTTGCATGGCAGCTGACTCACCTGTCATAAACAGATGCCATGTCCAGAACAACTGATGAAATGTCTTCCACTGTAGTTGCCGCCTTTGGCAGGTCAAAATTCAGGGCACTGCCACCTTTGGCAAGTCAAAAGTTGGGACATTTCAAACAAAAGGTAGCACTTAGTATATGAAATGTGCAATTCGTACTAACTGTCATCAGTTCTTATTCTCACACCAAAACTAAACTACAAAAACCACACTTGAAATTTAACATATTTAAAACTTAACAGTATTTACCTTATACATTGTTGGAAAGCAATGGACTGGGGCTGGAACTTATAGATTCCTAATTGTTATCACTACACTCACTTCCACTGCTATTCGTCATTCCACTTAATCTTCTCAGCATTTTGGACTTTGGAAAACCCTCTAATAACCATAATACTGTTCTGAAAATGTTTTGCTCTTACAGAACAGTGACAATATAAATGTCAGTAGTCCTTCAGTCAGTCACTCCATAAATACAACTAACTCTTCAACATTATTATGAAAATGGAGCAGCAAACAGTTGACTTTTAAACTCATTGTTTTGTTACTCTCTTGTGTCTTTTACACATATTTTGTTTGGCTTCCAAGAGAAAGATCATAAACTGAAGAATATGAAATTCAAAAGTATGCTGTATGATACCAAAAGAAGGAAAGTGTAAAAGTAAATCAAAAAGTAGGAACTTGAGGGTGTCCTGTCATACTTGTGTGGGGACATAGGTCAATTATAGAAAAGTAGGGACAATCCCTACAATACTGGGACACGGGAACCCTGTTTCCTGCTTGGATCCTTGCTTTTGGCTACATGGTTGGCAACTTTGTACAAAAGACTTTGTAGGAATTGTAGCTTGTTTGGATAAAATATTTTTCATAGCATTTCTTTCAACTTGTGGGAAAAATATTCTCATGATTCGTTATCTAACTATCATGATTCGACTAAAATTTCATTTAATTTTACTAGGAAGATTTTTCTGTAGCTATAACTTTGAAACAAGTGGCACATAGTGGACATTTTTCATTTCCAGCAATAGTACACATAAAATTGAATTTCAAGTAACTGTAATTCCTGAATTTTCTTCTATTTATGTCTTTACAACTGCAGCATACACTTGAAATGTCATGATTTATAACTGCAGCATACTCTTGAAATGTCATGATTTATACTTACACTGAAAAAATTGTCCATACTGACAGAGAAACAAATTTCACAGAAGGCAAACAACAATTGAAAAGACCTGCAGCTGGTAAAACTAGCCTTGAACCTGATTGTTGCTAAATAGAAAGAAACAAGTTACTTAGAACGATTAAACTGCCATAGCCCACATGCTTTACTTTGCTTGGACACCAAATAAACCAAATCATTATTTTGAAGAATCTATCATGGTGCCCCTCCTGTAAGGCTGCAATGCCCCAGGGAGCCGCGACGCACAGTTTGAAAATCCCTGTTCTATCTGATAAGTGGTTTTCTCTCCTAATAGTATTTAATATCTATGAGTATTTTCTTTTCCATTGTAGAATAAGAGCTTAATTTTACTACAGTGTGTGGTACACACAAAAAAATCGTAATAACTTTATGTTGGTTTCCATCACAGGTCATGCTGTTCAACTCAGCCAGTGGTGCACATTTAGTAAATGAAGAGATTCTGCCTAACTTAATTGTTGCTTGTCCTGTGGATGAGAATGGTGAACAAGACTGCAGTATATGTTCTCAAATCAGACTTGATCGTGGAGACTCAGGCAGACACTACAGTGTTTATGCTCAAAATGTACACAAGGTGGAGACAAGGAAACTTTTGACTCAGACGTATATGGAAGAGAAAGACTATACAATACTTCTCAAGTCACAGAATAATATGTATATTGCATTTGTACTTCCTGTTCATAATGGCACTGATGCTGATTCACTTATTCGATGCAGACAGGATGCTCCAGTTGATACTGAGGCTGTGAGACAACTAGAAGCATTTCTGTGGGCACTACAAAAAGTTAATGGTAATTTGAAAAAGACTTTAGGCGGAAATATTGAAATAGGAGCCATTTTATTGGATACCTGCAGTTCACGGGTGAGAATGATGACATTAGCTGCAGGATTAGAAACTTTTTCAAATAAGATCACTGATCAACATAGTCATAAAGTAATAGCAGCCATCAATGGATTAAGATCACCTGATGGAAAAGTGTTGGATGAAATTTTATCTTCGCTTAATATAACATCCATATCAGTCAGCCAGTCATCTACTTTCAAAACTGTGGACACAAACAGAGGAGCTTTCATACTACAGGTAAGAAATAAATTTTATGGTGGTGGAAATTGTTTTGCCACAACTGCTTTCTATTAAACTATTACTTTTTTTTGTTTGAAAAATATGTCATCTTTATACCAATGTTGAACAGAAGTAAAATTTTATTAATTGTTTATAGTGTGCTCCATACAAGTAGAACATCAAAAGTATTAAAACAAACAACTTGAAGTGATGTGGAATAAAATTACATTTGAATAATGTGCAAGCAACTGCTCTGAAAAAAGGATATTGTTCTTCCTCTTATAGTACTTGGCTACTGTTTTACAATTTTACTTCATACTAAACATTTACACAACTTCACTGATTTCAGAGAAAACTATCACCTGTCAATATACCGAAAAAGCTAAGAAACTGCTTGATATGAACATAGAAGTCAACTGAAATTAAGGTCTCAAAGCCTGAATATTCTGATAAATTGTAGGAGTAGCTAATAAGTATTATTTTAGTTTGTTTTTTAATATCCAGGGATTTTAAATTTCTCATCTATGTTACGTACTCCACAAGCCTCCATCTGGTGCATGTTTGTGACGTTTGCCTGCTTTATTATCTCATTGCTATAATATTGGGCCCTTATATAATAATAGACACTGAAACTACACATTGTTCAATGTTTAATTTATGGAAATTCCAATTGAAACATACTTCATTCCATTAAGTGAATACATCAAAAAATTCATTCATTTTAACAGCTTCTTCCACTACAAGGGTTAGGCAGAATTATTTGTTTAAATGATGAAATTAACAGCTATCGTTATGCAAACAGTACTTTTGGTAAAACTATTAATTACTTTGGAATTAATTAAGGGCTGTCTTTGCTAACATGTTTTCAAATAGAGCCAAATAGATCCTTTAAGAATACTATTAGTTGTTCCTCCAATGTTTATAATTAGTACAGAATTTATAATTGTTTATAAGTAAACAATAGAATTTAAGTTACAAAACAATTACTGATTTCACCCTATAACAAAAGGAGTAGTCAAAGTAAATTAGAAAATCAATTACATACCAAAAACTAAGCACAGAATTAGATGTTGTGTTATATTTTTTAAAACTGTGGGCCAACCTTCCTCTTTTATGAAAATGCTAATTATACTCATGTGTGTTAATGGTAATTAGTTAAAAGTGAAAAAACCAATTTAATGAGGCAGGTGGCAAAACAAGAGGGGAAATAAAAATATCCCAGCTTGCTTCATCACATCATCCCCACATTGGACCAGATAGAAATTGCAAATAGCTAAGTGGGCAATTAAGTGACTGCAAGTGACACCAGAAATTGGTTTTAACAATCTACACAAAAAATATTATGTAAGAAATCTTATCAAAAACTATGGTACATATGTTTTTCAAATTCCAGTGCATATGAACTGGCCATATGAAAATCCCCATGCAACATATTTACATATGGTATATTGTACAATGTCACAAAATATCCACAAGTTACACTTTCAATAAGAATTAACCATTGTCATCAAAAGTGATGTACTTTTTGGGTAAATACAGATTACATTCTAAGATTTATATCACTTTATGCCAGTCCTGTCTTGCTTAAAAAACAGATCCTCATGGGTTGCAAAAAAGTTAAACTACACTGGGCATTGCAGTTCACTTTTTAGACTGAAAATTTCACTTGCTCAATGTTTAGTAATTTTCACAAGCACTTTCACTTTTAGTGAGCTTTTACACGCTTTCTCACCAAGTTGTCCATGCCTTCAACAGGTCCAAGTGGCAGTCAGTAAGGAAATGCACTGCTTTCAGTTCCCTTTGGAGGTGGTTCTCCTCAACTACAGTACATGAAAAAATAGACAAAATGCCCTACTTTAGTACACTTTCTTTTATTTCTAACTTAAGTATAAGGAAAAAATGTTTCACACAAAAAGTGATAGTCATTACTTCATAAATAAATACATTACATAGTTCTCATAATGTCATAATAATTAGCACTAAAATTGGCTATAGTACAAATAGTGGGGACTAGCAAAAATTTAAAATCAAGTGCAAATTAGACTACAAAACATTACTGTAAATCGTAACTGTCTGTCACTGGTTGACCTTGAAAGATTTGGGTCTATTTCCCATTTGCAAAATAGCAAAAACTCAAGATATTCAGTAGCATAGATTTATTAATCATTACTTTATGAAAAAAGAATAGAGTCATCATCACATAACTTAATTACTACTTAACTCAAAATTAAGGGGATGGAAATTGTACCAAATCATAGCCCCACTTCTCTACTCATCTATGAGCACTATTCTCATTCAACCAGAAAATCAAATCCTCAGAAAATGCTACCAAATAGTTGATCTTTCAGAATACTCACATCAGCCTAGCACCACAGTTATCAGTTAATCAGCAAAATTATTTTTCATTATTCCAGTATTACCACTTTAAGCTCATAATTCCTCAGAACACAAACAGAAGTTTTCAGATAACCTATAAATCTGAAAATGCAGCATTACATGACTTGTACCTCACTAAAATATTGCTCTTTCTTTTAAGCTCTCGTTCCCAGCTGCAGTGCCATGAATTGCACAATATGCATAGTACACAATTGTGCCTAGTTCACAAATAGATCATCGTTTGTTTGTATACAGTTATCTTTTGCATTAATCATGTCTGTCAGCTCCATTATTTTACTTACCTTTCCTACCTCGTTAGCTAGTGGAGTGCATTCTCAAAAAATATCTATACTATAGAGACAGGGTCCCTAACCATTAAGGTCCTAACATTATTCATTATTTTATTATTTCATTATTACTTCATTAACTAATAAATAAACATCTGCTCTGCTTCTCCAATGCAAAATTGATACTGAAAAACACTCCACAGTAACAGATATGTATGCTAAGGCAAACTTAACTCTCATTACTAATCAGACAAAATTATTACTTAGAAAAAATATTATTTCACTGTATTCTATCAAATTTCTAGAGATTGTAGCCTGAGGAGCGATATGAATACAAATCTTGCTTACTCTTTCCACTCACATTACTCCAAGCAACTATGTTTGAAGTTGTAATTCCTTAATGCTAGAAAAGGCTGTACCATGACACACTTCTATGGGTAGATAGTTATCTCCATATACTGACTGCACTGAACACAAACACTTCTATTATACCACAATTAATATTAATACCTAGTATTCATCATGGCTTTTTACTCCATATTGCCTCTGCTGCTGCACCAGATTATAGTAATTTCACACATGAGCTGATTACTTCACATGTTAATTATCCTCCACATATGCTGGCACCTTTCATTTTCTGTTTACCATACCTCTTTGACAAAAATTCCTTAACCGTGGTACCAGTTTACTTTCTTCCATCCTCTTATGATTCCATTACGTATAACTAACACAACATAATATACATATACTGACAGATAACACTAGAGAAACATTTTCTACAATATTTCTATACTAAGGTATCCTGCTGCACAAAATCGCATGAAAGTAGAAGACGGAATAATTATGATTCACTTATAAACTACAGATAGGATAGAAGAAGAGTTTGACCATCTCAAGAAACCCGAAAAATGAGACAGACAGATGGGGTAAGCATTATCACCACATAATGAATCCAACACAGAATGTTGAACCACCTACTTGCTATTTGCACGAGAAATTATTTCCAAATATTACATCAATGCTGAGATTGTGAATCACCAAGAAATTGCACTCCAACAGCTGTCCCATCAATTCCACAGTTAATAGTTACTCCTGTTTCACACTCTTTGATAGCTTACCAGTAGCACCAATAATTTTTATTCCAGAAATGTGCATCAGTACTATACTCTCTGTTCTTAAGAGATTCAAAAAATGCCGTGAAATGCAATTCAAATCACTACCACTGACCAGTAAACACTTAACATGTATCCCTTGTACACTTGTTGTTGTTATAGGATGCCACACTTCCTTTTTACTAACCATGTGATCTTCTTCATGCAACAAATCCTCATTAATCCTTTCCCTGGAAAAACTATCATCCTGCTTACCAAACTAATTATCAGACACACTGTTACTTTCTCTATGCTTTAGATTTTGTACCTCTTCCACATTTTTCTTTATTTCAGTTAATTTTGAATCTACATTTTTATTTACTTTTACCAGTTTTTCCTCTACCATTACTGCACATTTGGTTTCTACTTCTGTTTCTAAGTCAGTTTTTAATCTGATTGATTTGATTCTCAAGTTTAACCCTGTTTTCAGCACAAAATTTCCTGGGTGCTTTGGCTTAATCTTTACACTGTTTTTACGAAGCCTTTGCCCTCCTACTATAGTCATCACAAAACTTCTTTCTCTCCTTTACACATTTACTACTCATTAATGTTAATTTCTCGTTAGTATTCTGTACTTCTTTCTTTATCTTTTCATCACAATCTTTCCCTATTGCCTCAACCTTCTTATTTAATTCTGAAAGACTAGAGCTAACTACCTTAATTTCCTTTTTAATTTCTTTCTTCAGTTCATCTTTTAAGCTAGTCATGTCTGTTTTAATACTACTAATATGTACTTTCATACTACCAATGTCTTCTATCATATACATACTGCTCATAATTTGCCTTAACATCACATCCACTTTTCCTTCTGTCATGAACTTTTGCCCTTGCTGACTTTCTATACTAGATTCATCTTCCTTAACCTTAATAATCTCATTCACTTCAGTTCTGTTTTGATCCATTTCGCTCACATCACCATATAATATATATGGTGCTTTCATTATTCGATCTACAATAGGAGTTTCATCCCCATCATTCAAAGTTACATTCATCTCCGATTTATAACTGCTATCATCTACAGAACCAACCCCTATTAAGTCTTTCTGCTCATTTAAAAACTTAATCTCCACAGCTTCGTTATCAATTTTCACATCACTTCCCTGTTGTCCATTCTTGTCCATCACCCTGTCATGTTCATCAAGGCCATTCATTATGTATCACTTAATATAAAACAAATTTCGCAATGACATTACCTTATTCTTATTCACTCTTCTCCTGCTGCTCTGCTGTTGCAGTTGTCATCTCGATTTATCATCTGCACGGCTTCTGCAAGTTGTAATTCTCTCAGCAAGGCACCTTGTTTATCCCGGTCAGCTGTGTACACCTGCGTGCTGATTGGCTGCTCCTATACTCAGTGGCTGCTTCCACAGAGTCCTCACCCAGGGCACCACATGTGACATTGGCCTGCTTTATTATCTCATTGCTAGTCCTCGGTGTCAATGTACTGCATTACTATACTGGCTGAAAAGTAGAGGAGTGGAAGTTTGACACTTACTATGTAAATGATGTAGCCAACAGTTGCACAGATGCAAATCATAGTTCTTTACTTTCACTCCATGGACTGACTGTCTCGGGACCAAAAATTGGGCTCTTATATAATAATAGGCACTGAAATTACACATTGTTCAATGTTTAATTTATGGAAAGTGAAAATGAAACATACTTCATTCCATTAAGTGAAGACGTCAAAAAATTCGTTCCTTTTAATAGCTTTTTCCACTACAAGGGTTAGGCTGAATTATTTGTTTAAATGATGAAATTAACAGCTATTGTTGTGCAAACAGTACTTTTGGCAAAACTGTTAATTACTTTGGAATTAATTAAAGGCTGGCTTTGCTAACATGTTTTCAAATAGAGCCAAATAGATCCTTTAAGAATACTATTAGTTGTTCCTCCAAATGTTTATAATTAGCACAGAATTTATATTTGTTTATAAGTCAACAATAGAATTTAAGTTACAAAACTATTATTGATTTCACCCTATAACAAAACAAATAGTCAAAGTAAATTAGAAAATCAATTACATACCAAATCCCCCCCCCCCATGAACCATGGACCTTGCCCTTGGTGGGGAGGCTTGCGTGCCTCAGCGATACAGATAGCCGTACCGTAGGTGCAACCACAACGGAGGGGTATCTGTTGAGAGGCCAGACAAACGTGTGGTTCCTGAAGAGGGGCAGCAGCCTTTTCAGTAGTTGCAAGGGCAACAGTCTGGATGATTGACTGATCTGGCCTTGTAACACTAACCAAAACAGCCTTGCTGTGCTGGTACTGCGAATGGCTGAAAGCAAGGGGAAACTACAGCCGTAATTTTTCCCGAGGGCATGCAGCTTTACTGTATGGTTAAATGATGATGACGTCCTCTTGGGTAAAATATTCCGGAGGTAAAATAGTCCCCCATTTGGATCTCCGGGCGGGGACTACTCAAGAGGATGTCGTTATCAGGAGAAAGAAAACTGGCGTTCTACGGATCGGAGCATGGAATGTCAGATCCCTTAATCGGGCAGGTAGGTTAGAAAATTAAAAAGGGAAATGGATAGGTTAAAGTTAGATATAGTGGGAATTAGTGAAGTTCGGTGGCAGGAGGAACAAGACTTCTGGTCAGGTGACTACAGGGCTATAAACACAAAATCAAATAGGGGTAATGCAGGAGTAGGTTTAATAATGAATAGGAAAATAGGAATGCAGGTAAGCTACTTCAAACAGCATAGTGAACGCATTATTGTGGCCAAGATAGATATGAAGCCCACGCCTACGACAGTAGTACAAGTTTATATGCCAACTAGCTCTGCATATGACGAAGACATTGAAGAAATGTATGAAGAAATAAAAGAAATTATTCATATAGTGAAGGGTGATGAAAATTTAATAGTCATGGCTGACTGGAATTCGGTAGTAGGAAAAGGGAGAGAAGGAAACATAGTAGGTGAATATGGATTGGGGCTAAGAAATGAAAGAGGAAGCCACCTGGTAGAATTTTGCACAGAGCACAACTTAATCATAGTTAACAATTGGTTCAAGAATCATAAAAGAAGGCTGTATACATGGAAGAAGCCTGGAGATACTGACAGGTTTGAGATAGATTATGTAATGGTAAGACAGAGATTTAGGAACCAGGTTTTAAATTGTAAGACATTTCCAGGGGCAGATGTGGACTCTGACCGCAATCTATTGGTTATGACCTGTAGATTAAAGCTTTCGACAATGTTGACTGGAATACTCTCTTTCAAATTCTAAAGATGGCAGGGGTAAAATACAGGGAGCGAAAGGCTATTTACAATTTGTACAGAAACCAGATGGCAGTTATAAGAGACGAGGGGCATGAAAGGGAAGCAGCGGTTGAGAAGGGAGTGAGACAGGGTTGTAGCCTGTCCCCGATGTTATTCAATCTGTATATTGAGCAAGCAGTGAAGGAAACAAGAGAAAAATTTGGAGTAGGCATTAAAACCCATGGAGAAGAAATAAAAACTTTGAGGTTCGCCGATGACATTGTAATTGTATCAGAGACAGCAAAGGACTTGGAAGAGCAGTTGAACAGAATGGATAGTGTCTTGAAAGGAGGATATAAGATGAACATCAACAAAAGCAAAACGAAGATAATGGAATGTAGTCGAATTAAGTCCAGTGATGCTGAGAGTATTAGATTAGGAAATGAGACACTTAAAGTACTAAAGGAGTTTTGCTATTTGGGGAGCAAAATAACTGATGATGGTCGAAGTAGAGAGGATATAAAATGTAGACTGGCAATGGCAAGGTAAGCGTTTCTGAAGAAGAGAAATTTGTTAACATCGAGTATAGATTTAAGTGTCAGGAAGTCATTTCTGAAAGTATTTGTATGTAGTGTAGCCATGTATGGAAGTGAAACATGGACGATAAATAGTTTGGACAAGAAGAGAATAGAAGCTTTTGAAATGTGGTGCTACAGAAGAATGCTGAAGATTAGATGGGTAGATCACATAACTAATGAGGAAGTATTGAATAGGATTGGCGAGAAGAGACGTTTGTGGCACAACTTGACTAGAAGAAGGGATCGTTTGGTAGGACATGTTCTGAGGCATCAAGGGATCACCAATTTATTATTGGAGGGCAGCGTGGATTGTTAAAATCGTAGAGGGAGACCAAGAGATGAATACACTAAGCAGATTCAGAAGGATGTAGGTTGCGGTAGGTACTGGGAGATGAAGAGGCTTGTACTGGATAGAGTAGCATGGAGAGCTGCATCAAACCAGTCTCAGGACTGAAGACCACAACAACACCAAAAACCCAGCACAAAATTACATGTTGTGTTATATTCTTTTAAACTGAGGGCCAACCTTTCTCTTTCATGAAAATGCATATTATACTCATGTATGTTAATGGTAATTAGTTAAAAGTGTAAAACGAATTTAAGGAGGCAGATGGCAAACCTGAGGGGAAGTAAAAATATCCCAGCTTGCTTCATCACATGTTGAAGTGTACCTTTTACTACTGCCAGTCATTCCCTTTCCTGTTACCCTCATAACAGAGTGATGAAAAAACAGCTGTCTATATGCCTCTGTGTGATCCTAGATTTCTCTTATTTTGGTTTTGCAGTGTATATAAGAGATGTACATTTGTGGCTATAAGTCATCCTGCAGTCAGTTACAAACAGCAGTCCTCTAAACTTCATCAGTAAGTTTTCACAGAAAGACCAGGGATTCCTATTTGAGTTCACAGAGCATTTCGGAAATGCACATTAATCAGACCCACCAGTAACAAATATAGCAACCCACCTTTGAATTGTTTCGATATCCTCCTGTAATCCAACCTGTTTGGGATCCCAAACACCAAAAGAGTATTCATGAATATGTTGTACAAGTCTTCTATGCATGGTCTACATTATGGATGAGCTACATTGCCCTACAATTCTCCCAATGAATCATACTTGACTGTTCACCTTCTCTACAATCAATTTTATGTACTATTTCCATTTCACATCACCTTGCAATGATGTACCTAGATATTTAATCAATGTGACTGTACCAAGCAGCACACCACTTATACTATAACTCATCTACATTTAGCTTACATTTTCTACATTTAGAGCAAGCTCCCATTCACGGCACCAAATAGAAATTCTGACTAAATCATCCTGTATTCTCCTATAGTAACTCAAAGTTGACTCTATCCCAGACACTACAGCTTCACCAGCAAATAATTGCCAATTGCTGCTCACCATATCTGTTAGACTGATTATATATTCAGACAGCACCAATGGTCCCATAACACTTCTGTGATTATTTAAAAAAGTATTTGAGCCACTCACATATCTGCGAACACATTCTGTATGCTTGGACCTCATCAACAGTCTGCTGTGGGGCACTGTGTAAAACATTTTCTGGGAATCTATTAGTATGGATTCTGCGTGGTGTCCTTCAGTCATGGTTTACAGGATATCAAGAATCAAGAATTTTATTCTCCATAGATCATTTTACAATGATATTGGCTTTGTCATACAGGATGTACTAGTACAGACAGAATAATAAAAGAAACAAGTGTCAGTACATTACAGAATACATATCAACCTTGCAGTGTACCAAATTTCACCAGGATAGCTTCTAGAAGTTAATGCAATAAGCTATACTATAATCTAATATAATATACTATTGTATTGTATACTCTATGTAGTTACACACAATTAACCACAGCACACAATAATATGTTTAACTACAGACAACTTTTAAATGCTAATATCCTCCTCAGGCATCTCAAAGAATTCTTTAATGTCATAGAGTGAATGATCTGACAGCTAGCTGTACCACTTAATTTAAAAAAAATATATATATCCATAGACTGAACATGAATTGGCAGTTTATTGAACATTTTGAGTGGGTTAACTTTGTGGGAATTTCCTGTTCTGTGGCATGGTATGTCTAAATTACCCTTAGCTCTGGTGTTGTGTTCATGTATTTCCCCTCTGGCAATAAATTCTGAAATATTATTTTTATTATAGAGTACAGACACATAGATGTATAAATTTATAATTGTGAGTATTCTGAGTCTCACAGAAAGAGGACGACAGTTCTCCCTATGACCTCTTTTACATATTGTGTGTAAGACTTTTTATTGTAATTTCAAGATGTTCTTGATGTGATGGGAGTGCCCCCATATAATCAGACCACATGAAATATGTGACTGGAATAGCTCAAAGTATGTCACCCTAAGGTACTCTAAGCACACTACCCCCCTTAGTTTCAAGATAAGGTATGCCACCCGAGATATTTTTTCACATACATGATTGACATGTTCCTCTCAATAGAGTTTAGAGTCAATGTGAATACCTAAGAGCTTTACCAACTTATTGCATACTTCATTTGATGTTCCCATTTAAATTTGTTGGGCTTTATGACGATTGCACAGGAGCTCATTGGCTGCAGACCAGTCCAGGGCCTTATTAGTTGTTTCTTTTGTTAGTTTATTCAGATCTGAAATGTTCTGATGTGAGGTAAGTAGTGTTGTATCATCAGCATAACACATGATGGGGTGGGCTATATTTTTAGGTAAATCATTAAATAGCTACAAAGAAGATGAAGGGCCCAAGGATAGACCCTTGTGATACATCTGTGCCGATTTCCATTACACAAGAATTTATATTTCTGACTGAAACGAATTGTTTTCGGTTACTTAAATAAGAATTTATCACAGCTAAAGTGCTCCCTCTCACCATATAAAACTCTAGTTTCCCCAGTAGTATGTCAACAGGAATGCAATTGAAAGCTTTGCTTAGGCCACATAATACCAGTGATACCATGTTATTGTTTTCAAAACTGTTAAGGTTTGGTCAATGATTTCCAAGATGGCCCCTGTTGTGTTTTTCCCTTTACAAAAACCAAACTGATTGATACATAGGATATTGTGTTTTTCAAAGAAGCTGCTTATTTGTGTGTGTATCAGTGCCTCAAATATCTTTGAGAATATTGGAACAATGGAGACTGGTCTGTAGTTTTGGGGAAGATGCTTGTCCCCTTTTTTAAAAACTGGGTCAACTTTTGATACCATAAGTACACCTGGAAAAACTCCAAATTCTACACATTTATTAAAAATGAGGGAAGGGTAAACTGACTTTTTGCACAAGTGACACTTTCTAAATCCATGCTGATGTATAGACAGAAACATCTCTGTTTAAAGGAAATTCTGTATATTTGAGTGTAGAATGTGCTCAAGAATTCCTAACTTCTATCTGCTGGTAACCTGTTAAAGACCTATGTACTGGAATATAAAACTCCACCTTGGTTCCTTGACAAGACTGTTAGACTATATGGAAAGTAATTTTACTTCTAGCATTGTTGTTGTGAATTCCAGAGTTCATCCTAAATCCACTTTTGTTGTTGACCATAAATAGCTTTAGGGAGTAAATGTACTGGCATATGAGTGTAAGAATTTCAAACTTCCTGAGATCCTTCTGCATGATATTCAGTTACCAACTTTACACAATAATCTTACCACATTTTTTTGTAGAATGAATACTTTTCTGATATTAGCTGTACTGCCCCAGAAGATTATTCATATTTGCCACATTACTAGTGAAGGGCAGTAGTGACCATTTTTCCTTTAACAATAATTATTTATTGAATTTGCATACTTGCATAAATTGTTTCACTGGCTAAATCATTTTCAACATATCAGTCATTTTCAATAGCCTGTGAGTAATTCTTGGCCTGAGGTTATGTCAAACATGTGAAGAGTGACCTTTTGTCTGAGGCTCTTACCAGTGGACTGACTAACATGGGTGTATTGGTGTGAGACCCATACAAATTGAGACTCTCAACATATTTTGATACAGCCTTAGGTCAGGAATTCTAATTGGGTTATTGAAAATTACTGACAAGTTGAAGACAATGTAGTCATAAAATATTTTATACAAATATTTGACTTCAATACATCTTATTGATAGGAAACTGTACCATGTGATATTTTGAGCAAACATGTGCAAATTGTGACAGCAATTCAAGCCATGCAATGAGATTTCTAAGTGCAAAGATGTAGAAATGAGGTATTTGGGCAATTTACCCACACTTTCATTATCTAAGTAATTTTAATAGTTTTGAATTTCATAAAATGAGTGTATGTAGGGTTAAGGATTTATGCTCCTTGCTGTGTTTGGGCGCTATATAAGTGTAATTACATCATTAGAAAATATCACAATTTTTTGTGTCTTCAATAGTCCCAGATAAATCATTTATGAAAATCATGAACAGGAGAAGGTAGGATACCATATTTAATGTTTCCCAACTCTCTGTTTAATTTTATCTCTATAGGATGTGTGAGCCTATCTACATAAGAGAAATTCCTTTATTGCCATAGCATTTGAGTTTCTCCAACAGAACTATATGATCTACATAACCAAAGGTGTCTCTAATAATACAGTAATTTCTCTAAGATGAAGGAACAGTTTGTTAGTGGCACAAATGTATGAGTTTCTAGCCAAAGTTTCTGATTGCTGATGTGTCAAAAATAAATGATGAAACGTGAATGGTATAAATAAACATTGGCAGTCTGGCCTCAGTGGCCAGAGACAGTGGTCATGATTGTATGAGTTGTGCTTGTGAGAACATGTGTTTGTTACTTACTTTATAAGAAGTCCATTTAGCTGAAAGCTCAGGTGTAGAACTGTCTTTTCGTTATGCCTGCCTGAAACTCAGTGTTTCCTGTAGTGGTGAGTAGCAAGCAATCAATCCTTTCCATAATATTGTCATCACAATTTTTGTGTGCATGACAGAAAAATACTGAAGTCTAAACATATTGTAGATGAACTGGATTGATACAAGTGTAGTTTGTTTGACAGTTACCGTTTAGAGAAGACAGAAATATCTACTACTTTCTGTTTCCACATGAAGCTTTCTTTTATGAATGTTCCAGCTGTTAAAAGTGTATGGTAAAGGAGAGTTATTGTCAACACCATACAGTGGCAGCTCTTTAGCATGTACAGTTATTCACCAAATAACCAACCATGTGTTTAATATAATAGAGGGAAACATTCCACGTGGGAAAAATATATCTAAAAACAAAGATGACGTGACTTACCAAACGAAAGCACTGGCAGGTCAATAGACACACAGAGGGAACACAAACATACACACAAAATTCAAGCTTTCGCAACAAACTGTTGCCTCAACAGAAAAGAGGGAAGGAGAGGGAAAGATGAAAGGATGTGGGTTTTAAGGGAGAGGGTAAGGAGTCATTCCAATCCCGGGAGCGGAAAGACTTACCTTAGGGGGAAAAAAGGAGGAAAAAAGGACGGGTATACTATACCCGTCCTTTTTTCCCCCTAAGGTAAGTCTTTCCGCTCCCGGGATTGGAATGACTCCTTACCCTCTCCCTTAAAACCCACATCCTTTCATCTTTCCCTCTCCTTCCCTCTTTCCTGATGAGGCAACAGTTTGTTGCGAAAGCTTGAATTTTGTGTGTATGTTTGTGTTTGTTTGTGTGTCTATCGACCTGCCAGCACTTTCGTTTGGTAAGTCACATCATCTTTGTTTTTAGATATATTTTTCCAACCATGTGTTTATATTGACTTGAAAACAATGGCATCTGAAACTGGATAGTACAGTAAAACTTTTAAATTGTTTATTTTGAGCTTTAAATTGTTTTCCTCCTTTCACAGATGTACAAATAATTATAGTTACTCATTTTTTAGTATTTTCTCTTGTACTTAGTCAGTTCTTTATATTTGTAGGTTGCACCTGAATTAACAGCACTAACAACAACAGTTATGAAAATGCTTGAACATTTTGGATGGACATATATAAGTGTTGTGTATTCAGCAACAAAAGAAGAGTATGAATTTATGTTTAAACATCTTCAGAAAACTGCAGCTCAGTCTGGAGTGTGTTTTGCTCTTGAAGAAGGCTTAAAAACTACAGAGGTATGTCTCAACTACTGTGTAAGGTGCATCTCACCTGTTCTATTTAAACAATTCCCTACTTCGTATACAGCATCAATTATTGCTTTCAGCGCAGGCATCTACTTAATGCTGATTGATTTGCCAAACATCTTGTCATTATCAGGTGAACAGATTAAGTCTGGATGTAGCTGTGTTCTGAATCTTTGCTGCCAAGTAGTTAATGTATCCAGCTATTGTAGCATATTGTAAAATTGTAACAGTATTATGAAAGTGTGGCTTCAGCTGCCAGAATTGCAGTCACGTGTGTGTATGAGTTGCATTTGCATCACTGTGTGTGTGTGTGTGTGTGTGTGTGTGTGTGTGTGTGTGTGTGTGTGTGTGTGTGGTTTATTTCTGACAAAGGCCTTGTTGGCCAATTGTTTATTTTGTGTCAGTCTTTTTGTTGTGCCTATCTGTGACTCAGCATCTCCACTAATGGTGAGTAGGAACTATCCTTTTCATAATATTGTTACATTACATCCTGGATTTTCCATTATTTGATAATGAAAGACTGTCAGCTTCTGCATTTAAAATGATAAATTATACAGTGAAACAAAAAATCGAAATTTCGGAAGATGTTATTTCCATTGTAGCTGTTAATGTGAAAAGTGAAGCTATATGAAGTGAAATACAAGCCATTAATTCATCAGGCTACTGAAAAGTATAAGAGATATAGGAAAAAACACAATTTTTTTTCAACTGGTTACAGTTTTACAATAGTGTCTTCTGTTTTTAGTTTTCATGTTCTTCTATCTTATCTGAGATTTGTTCTTTGTGACCTGTGGTCTCTAGACCTCACTTTTTCTTTTCTTCTCACATGCTGTTCTGATTCCTTTCTTCTGATTGCCACCTCTCAGTGTTTTGGCCAATGTTTTCTCCCACAATATCCTTGTCCTTCACAATCAGAGTGTCACTCATTACCATAGATTTTCTATTTTCACAATACTTTTCATATTTATATGCAACCATTTTTTGCTCTGATCAACATGCATTTTTCTTTATTTTGAATAGTATTGGAAATTGCTCAGCTGCACATAAAAACTGGAATCAGTATTTAGTGTCACTTCTTACAGTGCTGTATCCTACACTGTTCTAACAAATACATAATTCTTTTTGTGATAAATCCCACATCATCCTTTTTGAACTACTCTTGTAGTTAAAAAGTAATTGTTAACTGTACTTTCACACTATTATCTAATTGCTGTTTGTGCTATAAACACTTTTTCTTCTGTCCCTGGCTCAATTCTCTCAGGAAGTTTTCAGCATATGAGACAGTTTCAGCTTGATGTACTAAGGTCCTCAGAACTGACTGTTTCTGTGCTGGGTGATGGAAGCTGGTGGCATGCAGATACTGATCCTTGTGGTTGGGCTTGCAGTAAATACTATGACCTAGGGACCCATTGGGTTTACGGTGGACAAGCATGTCCAAGAATGGCAGGCAACCCTCCTTCTCTACTTTCATTGTGAAGTTGATGTGGTCGTGGATGCTGTTCTGGTGTTCCAGGAACTCGTCTAACTTTTCTTGTCCATGTGGCCAAATGATGAAGGTATCATCGACGTAGCGATAAAAACATCTCAGCTTTGCAGGAGCCGTGTGCAAGGTGATGTCTTCATTGAAATTCTGTGAGCAAGACTGTTATTCACAACCTACTCTGCTAGTCATTGGAATGAACCAAATAGGACCTGGGAGCACAGACAACAGGAACTGTTTGTTCTAGCATGTGCCACAATCTACAGTGGTTGCCAAAATAGCCTCTTCAAAATGTTGAATGAGGCCCCAAGGTGTACGCATTGAGTGCACCTGATGTTCCTTCTCAGCCCTAGATACCATTTCCATAAGGGACACCATATTTCACTGTATGTTCAAACCACTGATGATTAATAGACTCCTACCATTTGCATTTATCGCCTTTTGACACAGGACACAGCAGATTTCCCAACCGGCCAAGTGAGTATCATTGGCTGAGTTTTAGTTTCAGTAGAAGGCAGCACCTCAGACTTGTCAGTAAAGGGGGTTGGATGTAACATCTTGAGCTCCCTGGTCCCTGTCTCCCTTGTACAT
Organism: Schistocerca nitens; assembly: GCF_023898315.1. Classification (NCBI taxonomy): domain Eukaryota; kingdom Metazoa; phylum Arthropoda; class Insecta; order Orthoptera; family Acrididae; genus Schistocerca; species Schistocerca nitens. Next base: position 282,735,532 of record NC_064619.1, read on the forward strand.
CCTTAATGCACCATTGACACAGCATTCACAATCAAGTGGACAAGTATTGATGGATCCTTTATTTCCTGCAGAAGAGTACCTTTGATATCACTGGTACATGAGCGATTTCCAGCTGCTTACAAATAGTAACCAACTTATCCCCTGCCAAAGAACACCAGACACAGAGGGGTTGCATTATGCTTGATGTAGTATTTCACTGAACAGTAAACAAAAAACTTATGCCTGATACAGTATGTTACAGAACAGTAAACAAATAGCTTTAAACTAAACTTGCTGATTCTCTTTTAATCTAAGTGTCTCAAATGCTACAATTACATCACCAATAGCCTTTTAGAACTAAAGGGATTTACAGCGAAAATGGGATATCTTTTACGGCAGCAGAAAACTTTGTAATAGTTTTACTGTTTCTCTGAAATGTCTTTCAGGCTGTAGTCAGTAACAAATTTCAGAACAGTGTTAATTTATGATAATGCAAACAATATGTCCTTTTGTTTACAGAGAAAACTAATGTGACATGATTTTACTTATTTACTGTAACTGCAAATCACAAACGCTGATTTACTATGAAACAGATCATGCAAAATGCTTGTATCTTATGAAAATCTTCGCAAACATCTGAAAATTCTGAAAAATATACCTTTTTTTGCTCTGTAAACCTCTTAACTGGGATTGTGTGTATATTCTTCACTGAAATTGCTTATTTCATTGTGCCCTGCAGACCACTTGACCTTTGATAACATAGATATAGCCACAGGGGATGGAGAAACTGGTTACTAATTGGTAAAATGATGCTGCAATTGGTAAATTAGAACACAGTATAGAAATGGAATAAATATGAAGGAAACGATTTTATTATGATCTATTCCTACCAGGAATGATACTATCATTCACCAAGTTTTGCTTGTAGATTACTACAGTTAATATTCTCCAGTCTATTTAATGAGTCTAATGTGAAAATAATGATTTTCTGTAGAAAGAAATAATCACCCTAACAACACATATTTATTTAGTTAGCACCTCATTATACTTTCAGCTGTGTTGTATGCTGATTGTGATACTGGGCAGGCCCATTGTTTGGATTAGATTTGAGATATACTACATAAAAGTGTCATCCATCAAACATAAATCATAGCTCATTCTGCTTAAAATCACATGTGTAAATATGAAATGTACATAATGGCATATTTTAAAAAGTTACCCATAAAAAATAATTACTAAAATGAGTATGTAGCAGCTGGAGAAAGTTCACTGCCAGTAACTTAAACAGTGTCAGTATGCTCCCATAAAATGTCTACTTAATAGTGTCAACAGTAATACAAAAAGGATAGATGGATACTCACCATATACAGGAGACATTGAGTCACAGACAGACACAACAGAAAGACTGCTATGTATTTTAGTTTTTGGCCAAAGAGGCTTCTTCTGAAGTAGAACACACACACATTCACATGAGTACAACCAACATACACATGATGACACTCAGTTTGGTCCCAGCAGCCAGAGACAGTGGTCCTGTGTGTGTGTGTGTGTGTGTGTGTGTGTGTTTGTGTGTGTGTGTGTGTGTGTGTGTGTGTGTGTGTTCTACTTTAGAAGAAGGCCTTTTGGTCAAAAACTAAAATATATAGTAGCCTTTTGGCTGTGACTGTAACTCAATGTCTCCTTTTTGTGGCTCTTTTATAAAGTGAGTAACAATCTATACTTTTCATAATATTGTTGTTATTTCATCCTGGGCTTTCCATTGTTTTTTAGTTTTACTTAATAATGTAGAAAGAGACATTCTTTAAGAAGAAAACTTGCTGAGCAGACTTAATGATTTATTAACTACTTTTTTCACAAGAGCTTGAAAGAGGGACATGACTAACCTAAAATTTAGGTTACAATTACTTGAAAGGGACCAGACTGATGTTAGCAAAATTATTTTGTGATAAACTTTCTGCTGACTACTTATACTGTATGTCAATTATTAACATTTAAAATTATTACAGTGATGGAAAATTCAGCATGATATGATGAAATGTAAATATTTATATGGGGATGTATCATTATTCAGCAAACAGAGAATGCAGTGAGCAGCAGACAGGCACATTTTACAAGGATTATCTTTTGAATGATATAATTCTTCAGATAACTGACAACTCTCTCTTCAGTATTTCCATGCTATAGCCAGAGTAAGGCCACAGTGGCAGGAAATTGTGTGTGTGTGTGTGTGTGTGTGTGTGTGTGTGTGTGTGTGTGATGAGAGAGAGAGAGGAGGGGGGGGGAGCAGATGGGGAAGAATAGTGGGCGGTAAGTGTGAATAGTGGGCTGTAAGTGTGTTAGATCTCTCTGAGAGATTCAACTCACAACTATCTATTAAATAGGAAACACTTCCAAATATTCTAAAAAATTGTATTTATTTGATCACAGACCACCTTTTGGTTTCTTAGCCCATCATCACACAGAATGTGATGTTGCCTTAAGAGGCAGAAAGCTGGCCCATCGTGAAATAAATATAATTTTGCAGAATTTTGTTCATGTTATAATTCCATTGTTGTATGTGGTAATCTGCTGTTCCCTGTATTCTTTGATAAGTTAACAACATCCCTGATATTGCTTCCCGTTGCAGTTCCTTCAAATTTTTCTCTAATTCTGTTGTGGGCCTCTACGCTCATCCTTTTGCCTGTTTGTTTGTGTTTCCATCCCGAAGGACTCACTAATCTTTCATTGCCATCTACTTTCATTAGACCAACAGTTGTGTTCCAACTTCATTAATAATCGTTCATCTTCAGCCAGTGGACTGTTTCTCTCTACTTTCTGTTGGTGTCATTTATTTTTTCACTGCATGCCTAACCTGACATCTTTTTCCTTCTATACCTGATTTTGTACACAAACCTCTATTTTAACAGTGTAAGACAGGGGCTCATTTATGTACAGCAAAAATATAAGTGCTTCCAAAGTTGAACCCTGTGAAATATCAGTTGAAATTTGTCTCAGTCAAACGATACATGACGAAAGCTGTGTGTACTATCTGACATAATTATTTGCTTTCTGTTAACTGAATAGGAAGTAAACCACTAGCTCATTGTACCTTGAAGGCCATGAACCTTAAGTTTATCTAAAAGACTGTTGTGATTTGCAGTGTCAAATGCCTTAAACAGATCAAAAAATTCCCAGTAGGTATTCCCATAGCATGGAAACTAATCCTTGGATCTGAAGACTACTCAAATCATTATATGTACAGTGCCTGCTACGTGTTATAGCAATTGGTAAGGAAGTTTAAAAATGTCCTCGATAGCCAGCAGTTTAATTTACATATAGTTACATTTATCAACAAGTACATTTTGTCAGCATAACATTTATGCGAGATAATTATTTATATTATGATATTATATTAGTTCATTATCATAATACTGAAATTTACCTGCAATGCTCCAAATTAAAAATTTAACATTCAAAAAACAACATTTCATATATTTTATTATTATTTCACAGAACATGACTGAAGTGTCCAACTTGGTGAGGCTCCTTGTGGAATCACGTGCATCTGGTGCCAGAGGTGTTCTACTGCTCCTCTCTCCAAATGACCTGCAATTATTAATGCAAAGTGTTGGACAAGCCCTGGGACATGGAACACTTAGACGAGAAGACCTCTTTTGGCTTGTTGTTAATGTTGACGGAGAAGCACAACACATTCTAGAACAATACAGAAATTTTCTTAGTGGGGTCCTGACATTTGGGTAGATTCCTTTCCATCTTCTTTAAATTATTTTATTTAGTAAATTTTATACACTACTATAGTATTACTTAATAAGCATATGAAGGAATATGTACTATGGCCTTTTTCTTCTACCTACCTATTAATTTAATGACATCAGTAATGGAGCCCTTTTAATTTAATGCAACTACATGCCTGCTAAACATGAGAAGGCATGAATCATTTCATTTTTTCTGATAGTATCTGGTAAAAAAAGAAAAGAACGTTTTGCACTACAATTGCTGTCGCAACAAAATTTGCTGTATTTGACATGAGATTATCAGCCAACATTATCTGCACAGATTCTTTCCACATGTAACTCATATGTATGATAATAACGGTTTATAACAGAGGGAAACATTCCACGTGGAAAAAATATATCTAAAAAGAAAGATGATGAGACTTACCAAACAAAAGCGCTGGCAGGTCGATAGACACACAAACAAACACAAATATACACGCAAAATTCAAGCTTTCACAACAAACTGTTGCCTCATCAGGAAAGAGGGAAGGAGAGGGAAAGACGAAAGGATGTGGGTTTTAAGGGAGAGGGTAAGGAGTCATTCCAATCCCGGGAGCGGAAAGACTTACCTTAGGGGGAAAAAAGGACAGGTATACACTCGCACACACACACATATCCATCCACACATACAGACACAAGCAGACAAGGTAAGTCTTTCCACTCCCGGGATTGGAATGACTCCTTACTCTCTCCCTTAAAACCCACATCCTTTCGTCTTTCCCTCTCCTTCCCTCTTTCCTGATGAGGCAACAGTTTGTTGCGAAAGCTTGAATTTTGTGTGTATATTTGTGTTTGTTTGTGTGTCTATCGACCTGCCAGCGCTTTTGTTTGGTAAGTCTCATCATCTTTCTTTTTAGATATAATAATGGTTTAATTTGATAATATAAAGAGTACTTGACATACATGTAGTAGACAGGAGTGTTGTTCCCACATTAACATATCATCCTTAATAGATCTAAGGAGAGTCAAAGTCTTTGCCAGTATGTTGTCATAAGCATGTTAAATAACACCTCAGTCTTCTAATAGAATAATGAATATTTCACTGTGCTATTGCCATTTTGTGTGATGACTCATGTTGGACTCTCCTTTTCTATTTCCCAAAATTGAATGGGATTCATGTGCTAAAGTGTTACCCACTTCTAATCTGATTTTTCTTCTTCTTTTCAGTCCACAGAAGAGACCAGTAAGAGAATTTCTGCAGCATTTGTGGCAACTGCAACTAGGAAGTAGAAGATCTGAAAAGAATCCATGGCTCCATAAATATTATCAGAAGGTAATTTTTGGTAGCCTGCACTAGCAGCTATTACTGAAAGTCATACATGGGATTATTAAAATAATGGAAATGCCTGTGTGTAAGAGCACAGCATTTTTGTGAGCTAGAAACAATGATAATTGAGTTTCTCAAAAGTTTTTTTCTTTTCTGCAGTGGAGGAGGGCAATGGAGTGAAATCTACACAACTTGAATGACATTTTTTTATTATTATTATGCAGATCATTTTCACAAGAACTCACTACAATTTGAACATAACATAGATTTACAAATAAGATACATTTTCTTTGCAAAAATGTAGCCACACCATGACTAAATGATTTTTTTTTTTAATCTTAACCGACAACAAACTTTGATAAATGTATCCCAACCACGTACTGGTACATACTCATAAATTAATCTAAGGAGTAGAAGGAGTGTCAAGTAGCAATTATTTATATTTATTTTTAAAACTTTTTTTATCTTTTAGCACTTTTACTTTACAAGGGAAGTGATTAAATAAATTTATAGGCACATTCTTTGTTCCTTTCTGTCCAAGAGTAAGGTTAACTTGTTGTTGTTATAGTTGTTGTGGTGTTCAGATCAGAGACTGGTTTGATGCAGCTCTTGCTATTCTGTGCTGTACAAACCTCTTCATCCTCGAATATCGATAACTGCTACAAACCACATCCATTTGAACCTACATACTATATTCATCCCTTCATCTCCCTCTTCTGTTTTTACTCCCCACACTTCCCTCCACTTCCAAACTGACTATCCCTTCATACCTCAGGATGTGTCCAGTCAACAGTCCCTTCATTTAGTCAATCTGTACCATGAATTTCCTTATTTCCTAATTCGATTCAGTACCTCCACATTAGTTACTTAATATACCCATCTAATCTTTAGCAGTCTTCTATAGCACCACATTTCAAAAGCTTCTATTCACTTTGTATGTGAACTGCTTATCAGCCTCATTTCACTTGTGTAGAAGGCTACACTCCAGACAAATATCTTCATAAAAAACTTCCTGGCATTTAAATATTAAAAGCTAACGAATTCCACCTTTTCAGTCATGTTTTTTGTCCTATTGCCTGTCCGCATTTTATGCTCTCTCTACTTCAGCTCTTATCAGTTATTCTGCTGCCTAGATAGCAAAACTCATCTACTAATTTTAGTGTTTCATTTCTTAATCTAATTCTTTCACCACCTGGTTTAATTTGACTACATTCCATTACCCTTGTTTCACTTTTATTGATGTTCACCATAACATATGTGTAGTCTGTAGAACGCTGAGTACTTGCAAGGTAATAAGTCATTCACTGAATATAAAATGACTTTATTGATCCAAAATGACACAAAGCGCCATAAGCCATCATCAGATAATCCTGGTACTGAAGGTAAACAGTGGACCTGATAGCTACATAATATTAACATAACTAACATGAATAGTCTGTCTACTGTCAGACTGTGGAAGGCATGAAGGCAGCACTAGCAAATACAACACTAACTCACATATCGAAACCCAGTGTTCCTAACGGACTTATCACGGATGTCAGCCAGGTAGAAGTGGGCATGACCTTACAGCAAAAAATACACAGATCTTTGGAACTCCTGTAATTTTGTCTAGCCAGCTTAGAGACGTGCGAACTAGATGCAGTGCTGTAGGTATGGAGCTGTTTGCTATGTACCAGGCTGTCAAACATTTCCATCACATTTTAGAGACCACCAATCATTTGCTTCTATTTTACAGTGAACAACTGAACTTGTTTTTTATTTTTATTTATTTATTTATTTTTTTCAGTGTCAATGCTTCCATGCTGAATTTATGGCCTAGTTTACTACAGATGTGCACTACATTGAGGGCCACTACAATACTGTGGCAGACTGCCTTTCCAGGAATATAACCAGTGTAGTCATGGTGAACTGGCCTAAAATTTCAGGGGACCAGCTGGTGGATGCATTTATACATCAGTTTGTCCATGATGGCGCATCTTCATTATTTCAGTTGACCCGTCTGCCAGTGGATGGATCTGGAAGTGATATGAGGTGTAACTGCAGTGGCAGCTGTCTAAGGCCTTTAATCCTATAGAAATATTGCCTTGAGTCTTTAATGCCATTCACAACTTGTATCACCCTGGCATCAGAACCACAGCGAAACTTGTGTCAAATAAGTTGGTCTGGCTTGATGTTAATAAAGACAGCTGCATGTGAGCACATTCCTGTGTTTGTGCCAGAAAAACAAAGTTTCACAGAATGTGCACACAACTATTCAGGATTTTCCTCTCCCTGACAACATGTTTTACACACATCTATTTGGATCTCATTGGCCCGTTACCCTGTATGATGGTCACAGTTACCTACTTACTATCGTTGATTGTTATACCAGATGGCCAGAGGCTGTACCACCTGCAGATATCACGGCTGATTCCATTGCGAAGGCGTTTGTGGGCACCTGTTTTTCTTCTCATAGAATTTCTCTTACAATCCCCAAGGACCACAGCCATCAGTTTCAGGGTTGTCTGTTCAGGGGTCTACTTAACCTTTGTGAAATTCAAGCCAATAATGGCATGGTGGAGCGCATGCACTGCTCTGTGAAATCTATTTCCATGTGCCACAAAGAAGGTCATTTAATTCATTGACAAGGGCTTTCCTAAGCATACAGATGACCATAAAGTATGATTTGTATTGCTTGCCAGTGCAGTTAGTATTCAGTGAACAGCTGCTTGTGCCTAGAAACTTTATCACACCAACACCGCCTTTAGCTCAGCTGTCCTGTGATCAAGCAGGTTCTCTACAAAAACTTGAGTTGCTCATACAAGAACTTCAGCCACATAACCCACAGCACCAACAACAATGTCAGCCTTTCAGTTTCAAATATTTGAAAATGACAATGTATGTTTGGCAGTATGAAGACACTGTATGTCAGCCTCTTACTCCTCCAAATTCCACCCCTTTGAAGTAATATCAAGATGAATGAATACCATCATCATCCACAAAGATGGCACATATGAAATTGTGTCCATTGAGGGACTTAAACCTCCTTTTCTTGACATTTTGGCAAACTAGTGTGAGAAAGTTCTCTGGCATTGGCATCAACACAACAACAACTTGCAGCAGCCACACCTCCCTCTGCTCTATACCTCACATCACCCATGAAGGGACAGTCATACTTACCTAATCCCCACCCTCTCCCCCTGCCCCTCGTACTTCTCCTGCAATAATTTGTGCAGGCAGACTGATCACACGCCTATCATGTGGACTGACAGCAGTGGGGAAATGTCACACAGCTAAGATTTCTGCTAGTATTTCTGCACTGTCTACCCTTCACTCATTCTAAAATAGCCCAGCCATGTCCCCACTCCAGCCGTGTGCCACAGGCACATGTTGGTCACCTCCCTCAAAAATCCAAGTGGATTTTTCTGGAAACTTTTTTACAGAAGGGAAAAAGCTGCCATATTCTTCCCTCAGGTAAGACTGACCCAAGAATAACTTTTTAACCATACATCCAATTTTAACTGAAAATGCCAGTAGGGAGTAAATGGACTGGCATTATAAATGAAAGAATCCCAAGGTTTCTGAAGGTAATAGCCAAGGATTGTATGGACATGTTAGGTGGGCTCTTGTCTTTTACAACTTACATGATCCTTAACAAGGATTACAAATTCCTTGATGACTGTGCCACAATTCACACCACTTCAAGCATACCCTTATGAACTTATTGATGAATTTCAGAAGCTCCTCTGATGTGCACACTAATGAAACTTGAACATCTTCCGTTGTCTGTGTCCAGTTTTAGAATGGATAATCTGGCAAAAATTTCTTCACTTGTCACTGCTGATGGAACTGAATATTGCGCTACATTATGAATGGTAAAACATATGTATTTGAGTAGCACACATCCATTCTGTGAGATACAGTTGCTGCAGTGCTAGTGTAATGTAGTTGGCGAGAACAATTTAGCTGTGTTTGTGGATGCTTTCTGTAGTAGTTTTTTTCGAGAAAAAGGCATTGTCTCAAAGATTAACAATGTTTTCAGTCTTGTTTGTACCCATTGACAATTCATCCCTAGCCTGGACATGGAATTGTTAACTTTACTGCATCCATGATTTACATTCCACAAAGTACTTTCCAGTACCGTATTTAAATAAACCCTTTACAGTGCGTTTAATTAAGATGTTAACCATTGTTTCTCATCACTTTTGTTTGAATTTATCCTCACCTATCTTGACTGATAACTACATTACGGGTCTATTCAAGAATTTCTTGTGTGAGATCTGCCTGGTTGACTTCTTCCAAGAACTCTTCCTATATATCTTCCCTAAATTGTTTGACTAGAGTTATTGTTTATTATTATGTTCAAAATTTATGCCATTTATAATGGATTTAAGGTATAGTTTATTTTTATCTACAAACAATTTTTTTGGCAATTTTGCTTGAATAGTTGAGAATGTTACTGTTGAGATTAAGTTAAGGTGAATGAAAGCAACTTATGCACACTTAATACGTCCTGGCTTACATGAAATAAACATACAGTTACTTATCCATCTGTTAAACAAAATATTTTGATACCCTCTACAATTGCCTTATAATCCTTGATACGTTTGTTATTGATGGACTGCACACACTTAAGAAAGCTAGGTTGTGTGTTTACAGTTCAGTTTTCTACAGACTACATATATGTTATGGTGACCATCAATAAAGGTGAAACAAGGGTAATGGAATGTAGTCAAATTAAACCAGGCGGTGAAAGAATTAGATTGTGAAATGAGACACTAAAATTGTTAGATGAGTTTTGCTATTTAGTCAGCAGAATAACTGATAAGGGCTGAAGTAGTTTTTGTATCTGTTTTTTTCTTTGTATAGTGACTCGAACTTTCTCTATGCTTGGATATTAGGTATTGTTTCATTCTGCATTGAACTTGTGACCTATTTTTTAACTACAAAAATACTAACAAAAATTTAATTGTTTTTGTATTATTCAAACTGTACCAGTAATAAAATCATTTTAAGTGATAGGTGTCTTCCTAGCAATAATAAATATATCAAAAGTTACCTATTATTTACTAATAGCATTCACTATGAAGTAAAAATGTATTTAATAAATCCAGTAATGAAAATATATTTTTTAGGTATCTCACTGTAATGATGCAAAATGTAAACATTTGGTTGAAGTAGGCAGCTACACTGACTTCAATGTGATACAAGCTGTGTATGCAATTGGGAAAGCATTTCAAAATATGGCAAATGACATGTGTTTTGTCATGTTTAATTCTACATGCATGGAAAATATAGAGAGGTAATATAAAAAAAACTACTTTAATTCATTCTTAGTAGTAGTTCCATTATTTTCTAAATGTGTCTTGCAGGAAGTAATCGTCAGTATGAAACAGCAGTCTGTAGTGATAAAAAGTTGCTTACCAGATGGAGACAAAAAAGCTGACACAAATACTAACTTTCAAAATGAGAGGTTCCCTCATCCAGAAAGAAGGGGAAACAGCTGAAAGAAAGGAAACAATCCAGTGACATATTAATTGTTCACTTTTAAGAAGACTCTCAGTGTTGTTGCTGACGAGAGTAGCTGCTTTGATAGAAGTTAAAAGACATTATGTGACTTCAGATCAATATTCACTTGTTTCCGGCCACTACAAATGTTAGCTTTCAATACTGTGTGTTAGTACATTGACACTGTTGTAGCCATATTTTTTCACTTATTAACATTAGCCTGTGATTATAATCAAGTATAGATACCTGAAACTAATAACATAGCTTGCTACTTACTGTAAAGAAGACACGTCAAGTTGCAAGCAGGCACAATTAAAAGACACTCACATACAGCTTTTGGCCACAGTGACTGAGAGACTACCAACAGGTGCAGCGTTAGGAGGTTGTGGGATGGGAAGGTGAGGGAACAAGGAACAAAAAAGACAAAAAAGGAGAGGAATGGGGAAAGAAGGGAGGATGCTTTGGCATAGGGCTGTAAATAAACATGGTGGGAGATGAGAATGGGGAGGAGATTAATTGTTTCTTTTTCTCCCACTTCCCTGTTCCACAACCTCCTTATGCTGTGCCTGTCAGCTGCACTTTCCACCACACAGCTTTCTTCTCTCTTCCCACCCATACACACTCTCTCTTCCCTGTCCCCTCCAGATTGCTACTTGCATCTCACATGATGTTGCATTCTGGCCCAAGGTGCTGGAGTCGACGGTCGTGTGTGCGAGGTGTGCTTGCTTGTGTGTGTGTGTGGGGGGGGGGGGGAGGAGGGGGGAGGGGAAGTTGTGCGACTGTCCTTTCTACTGACAAAGGCTGTGGCTGATAGCTATATGTGAGTGTCTTTTAATGATGATGACTGTCTGCAACTTGACATGACTTCTTTAAGGTAAGTAGCATTCTACCTTTTCCTACATTGTTGATATTCCTACCTGGAGTTTCCATTGTTTGACTAATAACATAGCTTCATTTACGAGTATGTAGAACTACTGGGTACAGTGTCATCTGCTGGCTATGGCTGACTAGGTTGGCTGCACTGAGAAATTTGTCAGTAGTGCAGGATGCCATTTTACTTCTATTGAAATAGCTGCTCCTGTCACCTACTGCACCAAGAGTCTTCTTAGGGTGAGCAATTATTGGTCTTCCTCACCCCTTGTCTTCACATGTGCATTCTTCTCAACCTCAGATCTGACCTGCTTTTGGTTCCAACCTCCACCAAGCTACTCTTCTTCCCTGTGTACAGAAAGAATTAACACTTATGGAAGCTAGAGTGATTTTTCCTGGTTTTATATATTTATATCACAGTACATAGAATTTTGTCTCCTTATGGAAAGCACTGGCCAGACATTCTACTGGTGGACAAAAAATGAAACTGGCCCAGAAAATATTCGTAAGATTCACATGGAGTTGACTTATGTTAATGAACAAGAGAACTGTCCATCACAAAAAAGTGATGGAAACTATGATTATGTTGCCCAATTGCTTGCTGTCACATGTCTGTGAATTTGCTGTGTCATTACATCTGAGTGAATGAGAGGAGCAGATGTGTTTGGTGACCAGATGAATGCAACACAAAATGATGCTCACTTAGTGACAAAATGGGCTCTGTAGTGAATAAAAACTGTAACTACCCAAAAAGAGTTTGATTACCTGAAAACATTGCTGGAGTTAAGAAAGTGCCGGGAACAAAGTCCAACGAAATCTCAATGCTGTTTGTCTGTTCAACTAGGTATTAAAATATCATCATGTCAAAATAATGTCAAAAATGACCTGCATCTGTCCCCTTACAAATTCACTGTTGTGCATGAGCCTCTGGATAAACATTTGTATGTCCTGCCGGCAGTTTCTGAGTGAAGTGGAGTCAGGATTTTCAAATCATCAGTTTTTCATTTCTTCAGATGAGGTCTGGTCCAGACTGTAAGGATATGTGAACTCACGGAATGTGTACCATTATGCATTGAATTCATGGAATAGGTACCATTATGCATCAATAATTGGAAGACAACTCCGTAATTTCAAGACTGGAGTTTGGTGCACAACTTTTGGTATTCACATCATAACACAATTCTTTCACCAAGCTATTAATGCTAACTGGTATGTCCAGAAACTATTTATTCCATACATGGATCAGCCCAAGGAAGATGAATGGCTGTAAGGATATTTTCAGCAAGAAAGAGCAACAAAACACACTGCCTTGACAGCCTGGTCATGAGTGCATGAGGTGTGGTGTTCATTGAGGTGAGGACAGGCAAGAGAGCCAGTGAAGTCTCCTGGCCATCTTGATCACTTGATTTTTCTACCTGTAATTTTTACCTGTGGGGAAAATTGAAGGGTCATAACCTCCACAAAATGGAAGAACTACAGCAGAACATTGAAAATGATATTGGTGCTGTCCCTAAGACATAGCTGCTACACATGTCTCACAGTCTGATTAATTGAATACAGTGAAGCATCAATATTAATGGTAGTCATTTCCGGCATCTTCTGTGATGTTCAGTTACAAGGATCAATCCTGCCTCAGTCTTATACTAAAAACTTTTCAGACCAGTTTTACTTTGCCCATCCTGAATCACCTTGTAAATTTACAGTTTTCTCTCAAATTAATTTTCCTTTTCATACAGTGCTGCAGTCATAAAATCCCCCAAGGCCTAACATTAAGTAAAAGGCAGTAGGACAAACTGAAAAGATAAAAGAACAAAAAATGCTAGCAAAATTGCCTGATGCTAGTATATCATATTGATTTCTTTCACATTCTGTTACAGTGTTTCCTGTAGACCAACTGTCTGAAGCAACATTGCCACTTAATTGTTAAATAATCATCTTTTTCCAAACCTTTCCTCTATTACACTGTATGAAAGATGATCTGCTTTTGTAAGTAAGCATTTGTATCATATTCACTTGGTGCCTACGTTGATGCTCATCTTGCATTCACTGTTGATACTTTTTCTTTTTGAGCAGTATTTCTGAAACCAACTACAAGGAGGATTTTATATTTACTTTTGGTGTTTAATTTTAAATACCTTGTTATTTGTTGATTTGTGGTTAAATGCCAAACTAATGCAGAGATCTTGGATCAATCTCTCATCAATCCTATAATTTTTATCTGATACTTCTTGCTTCTTTCACCCCTGCCAATGTTTGTTAGCATAAAAAATGCTGAGTTGCACCATGGTTCAGAATCCATGTTAAACTGTCAGTCCCACTTTTGCTGACTGGATACATCAGTTCAAAGGTCATCCTACCACCTCTAATAAGATCACGTCTAGTAAAGCACTGTGGTGTTCAAACCAACCTTCCAGTCATGATAGCACTACAGAATTGACATGGAAACCAAAAGTAGCACATTTTTCTAAGGATAAGCACATATCTGACCAGTAGCAAAATTCCACTAAAAGATAAAACAATGAGAACCAATCATGAGTTCGTGGCTATCCTAAAAGCAAATTCACTGTAGTTGTCCACAAAAGAACAGTTACAAACCTGGATAATGACTAATCTTCCTGCACTCTGTCTACGTCTATAGCTGTGATATGTGTACCGCTTTGAAATGCGTGGCTATGATACTTCTCATTGTACCACACATGAAGGTTTCTTCCTGTTCCATTTATGTATGGAGTGCAGCAAGTGTGATTGATTAAATATCTATGTGCACAATTATTTATTCTAAATTTGTCTTTGTGGTCTCTACAGGAGTGACACACAAAGGATTGCTGTATTTTCCTTCTTTCTTTCTCTGTCATTGTTCTAAGTCTTTATAAGTCATGCCCTGTCCTCCTACAGTCAAAATGCTATCCTTTTCAACAGTGTCTTTTGAATGCAAGTAATTTGTCTTTTTGGAATGTCATGGTAACCACATATAATGCCCAAAGTAGCTGCAGAAATTTAGAATGTTGGGTTGATTATCATGTGGTTCCTTTTATTTTTCATGAAGAATTTTTGTAGAAGACATACTAAGTTTAAAAGTTGTTCTGAAAACAGAAATGTTTAGTAAAACTGTAATAGAAGTTGTTTTTCACAATTGCTAACACTATCTTTTTCCTTATTGTCTGCATAATCTACCACAGTTTATCAGACGTCATCTGCTGCTCTGTCATATCCTGAAAATACATTCAAATCATCCTGTTAATTCAAAATCCTATGAAATACTAAATCTTCACCATGATTCAAATCCTGGTTACAAAATGAGAAATATCTGCTAATATTCATTAACTGATTCTTGTTCATGATGACTCGTTCCACATCATTACGAATAATCTAATCTAATCTGTTATGAATAAACATAAAATTGTCACAAATGATAATAGGATAGCAGTGACATTAGTGGTGAAACAAAGATTGGAGGGTGATCAGTAGCAACATACAAAAGTATCCAGAGAACTGTTGAAGTTACCCAACCCACCAGGTCATAAACCATCAGAAGACTTATGAATCAACATTATATATATGCTTTGTGAGCTGTTCTTTATAAAATGCTTGTTGACAGAAGGGAAACTGGAAACTTTCCACATTCTATGTGGTAAAAATGGTGACTGAAGGCTACAGTTGAAAGGGACTTGTCATAGTAAATGTCAGTGTATCCAAATACAGTCCATCTATCACATCAAATAACTTCCTGTCATCTCCAAAATTGAAGAAAAATGTAGGTGGTGGGCTTTTGCAGACAATGATGTAGTTCAATAGGCCACTTCTGTGGCACGGGGTTATGGCACAGAAAATGTAATGACATCAGTAGTGATTATGTGCAAGAACACCTGATGGTATGTTCTACATATACCCCAGTTAATAAGCATATTGGGCATAAGATGACCATATATCTACAAGTTTCTTCAGGTGTCCTGTATCAAGCTCAAGCCACTTGTTGATGATTAGATCTCTTATAGTTACCAAACTGCACAAATGTTCGTTGCTACATTTGACTCATTGTTTCAAAGTCCATAGCATTTCCAAAATCTGTCCTTTTTCCTAGACCTCTCCAGTCCTTTTCCTTTACCCCTCTCCTTCCCTTTAAATCTTTCTGCTTGAAGAAGGAACCACTGACTCCAAAAGCTTAATTATAACCTTCTTTTATGTGTGTGTACGGCCACTGCTTGATGAGTACACTTTTTCTCTATCTAACGGTTTAAAAATGTTTTATGTCCTTGACATCTTCACTTTTTGGAAAATTAAATAATGAAAAGTCCATGAGGGAATAACAATGATATTAGTCTGCAGATAGGCCACAGCGGCCAATAATAATGGCCATTCAGGTCTTAGTTGTGCTTGTGTGAATGTGGATATGTTCTCTATTTCCAAAGAAGGCCTTCTGGGTGAAGTTTAAATGCTTAGAGTCTTTTCAAGGTGCTTGTATACAACTCAGGCCTCTTCTTTTTGGAAAATAATTTATGTCAGCATATTTATCATATTATGTCTCACAAAGGACACAGGTTTTCAAACTTTAAATTGTGGTGTTGTGCATAATGTACTGGAAGATACATGGATGCTTCTGCATTGTTAAAAAACAGTGTTACATTCATTGATCAGCTAAAAACAGGTGAAAAATGTGTAATATCCAAGTGTAATATATTAAAGGAAATACTTGTTTTCACTGGTAACTATGGATCAAGACAGGTATTCTCATTAAAATTTTACATCAATATATTTCAGGTCACCATTGACTTTAAACCAATATCTCAGATCAACAACTTCTGAAAGAGCAGATGGTATTCATAGCAGCTTGTTTCAGTTCAATGAAAATGGAGGAGGAAATGTTCCTATTGAAATATTTAATCTTAAAAGAAGTATCCATGAATGGAGTCATACATCTGCTGATGTTCACTATGAAAGGGTTAGTAAACATTGAGTTTCAACTGGTGCATATGTAGTAACTTTTTACATTGCATTTCTTTATTTTTGTGCAATCCTGGATACTTTTATTTGATCATAAATCTGTAGAATTAATTACAAAGTGATACCAACACTCTACAAAATAAATTAATGAAGATGAAAAAGCCTTATTCTACAATATAGTATGTTTATTGGTCCTCTCTTCCCTACAAAAGAAAGAACTATATGCCAGATAAGTAATGGTAATGTGCACCCCCCCCCCTGGTCCTCACACACACACACACACACACACACACACACACACACACACACACACACACAGTAGACACACATACACACACACCCACACTCACGCAAGCACAACTTCCACACACATCTGCACTCTCAGAGTGCTGAAACTACACTGTGAGCGGCAGCACCAGTGCAAGATGGCAAGATGGGAGTGGCGACTGGGTGGGGGTGAGGAGGAGGCTGGGGCAGGGAGGAGGAGGGATAGTATGATGGGAGTGACGGACAGTGAAATGTTGCAGTTTAGATGGAGGGTTGAAGAGAAGGTGCGGAGGGGGGAGGGGGCAAGTATCAACTTTCATTTCTCTCGTATTGTTACAGTATCAGAAATGCTTTTACAAACTTTTCAAGCAGATTTGGCACACAGGAAGAATTAAAAATGTCCATAAAAATATGACCTCAGTTTTAAGGTAGTAATGAAATGTCATTACATAAATTTCTCAAGACAGGTACTCATAATAAGTGTTCAAAATGTCCTCCACTTGATTCCAACCATGCATTCACACCTCGTCACACAGAATTTGTAAGTGGATTTAAATCATAATGATACAGTAAAGGAACGTGTGTACTGTAATTATAGGTATTATACAGTAAATTCATTCATCTTCATTTTGTTGAGGCTCTATGTCCTCTATTTTGGATGGCATACATTAGTTACAACAATTATGCACACCTATAAGTGGCATTCATCAGAATATACAGAGCTTATGCTACTGAAAACTAATTCCAATTACAAAGACACTTCCACGTTCACTGAAATAGCTACTCACATATAAAATTACCATAAACACTGCTGCTCTACCATGCAGGACATAAAAACAAAACACTAGAATAGTTTCAGGTCTGTTGACAATAAGTCACATGTTATTCTCAGAGACACTGAATAATGTAACTCCACAGTCATGACCAGAAGGTCACCTGCAATGATCTATTAACAACACTGAGATTGTATACAGCTAGGTAATCAACAGTGTCCAACTTACATATTACATGACATTTGCTTTGTTCATTACATTAACTTCAATTAAGGCTGTAAATATTGTCACCATCAAAATATAGATTAACTCCACCAATAAGAGCACTGCCTACATGACTGTATGTATTCAGACTTTGTTGACATAAGTGAACAAACAGAAAGCTGTTTATGCAACTGAGGTGAAACTGAAATTTGACACAGGCCTCACCTCATCCAACACCTAACATGTTGTCTTTCAAATTATAGTCTGTAGCTCCTACTAATAATATTTAGACTAGGCCCTACTGTGAAACCACAAAAGCCATTTTACTAATATTTTCCCTTTTTATAATGTGTTGTAATCACTTCATGCTAAATCTTAGAAAACATAATTTTTCGATAGACAGTTTTTTCTTTCCCAGGCAGCAAGGCCTGGGACAGGTCCACCTGCTTGTTGCTAAAAGGTGTCTCTCCCACAAACTGCATCTAACATTTAGTTCTTGTCAGATACCTTCAGACATTATGCTGCAAACCCCTTCTATGATATCTTGCTGTTCTTGGCCACTCATCCAACCCACTGCATAATGCTGATGCTTTCAGCCATCATGTACAATAGCAGTTTGATTCCAGCTCATAATCAAAATTGAAATATGTCATAATCCATAACTGAGTACACAATGTGTTTAGCACCAGTTGATCTGAAATAAAAGATCATACACCTACATGCCCCCCATGAACCATGGACCTTGCCGTTGGTGGGAAGGCTTGCGTGTCTCAGTGATACAGATAGCCGTACCGTAGGTGCAACCACAACGGAGGGGTATCTGTTGAGAGGCCAGACAAATGTGTGGTTCCTGAAGAGGGGCAGCAGCCTTTTCAGTAGTTGCAGGGGCAACAGTCTGGATGATTGACTGATCTGGCCTTGTAACACTAACCAAAACATCCTTGCTGTGCTGGTACTGCGAATGGCTGAAAGCAAGGGGAAACTACAGCCGTAATTTTTCCCGAGGGCATGCAGCTTTACTGTATGGTTAAATGATGATGGCGTCCTCTTGGGAAAAATATTCCGGAGGTAAAATAGTCCCCCATTCGGATCTCCGGGCGGGGACTACTCAAGAGGATGTCGTTATCAGGAGAAAGAAAACTGGCGTTCTACGGATCGGAGGGTGGAATGTCAGATCCCTTAATCGGGCAGGTAGGTTAGAAAATTAAAAAGGGAAATGGATAGGTTAAAGTTAGATATAGTGGGAATTAGTGAAGTTCGGTGGCAGGAGGAACAAGACTTCTGGTCAGGTGACTACAGGGTTATAAACACAAAATCAAATAGGGGTAATGCAGGAATAGGTTTACTAATGAATAGGAAAATAGGAATGCGGGTAAGCTACTACAAACAGCATAGTGAACGCATTATTGTGGCCAAGATAGATATGAAGCCCACGCCTACTACAGTAGTACAAGTTTATATGCCGACTAGCTCTGCAGATGATGAAGAAATTGAAGAAATGTATGATGAAATAAAAGAAATTATTCAGATAGTGAAGGGGGATGAAAATTTAATATCATGGGTGACTGGAATTCGTCAGTAGGAAAAGGGAGAGAAGGAAATGTAGTAGGTGAATATGGATTGGGGCTAAGAAATGAAAGAGGAAGCCGCTTGGTAGAATTTTGCACAGAGCATAACTTAATCATAGCTAACACTTGGTTCAAGAATCATGAAAGAAGGTTGTATACATGGAAGAAGCCTGGAGATACTGACAGGTTTCAGATAAATTATGTAATGGTAAGACAGAGATTTAGGAACCAGGTTTTAAATTGTAAGACATTTCCAGGGGCAGATGTGGACTCTGACCACAATCTGTTGGTTATGAACTGTAGATTAAAACTGAAGAAACTACAAAAAGATGGTAATTTAAGGAGATGGGACCTGGATAAACTGACTAAACCAGAGGTTGTACAGAGTTTCAGGGAGAGCATAAGGGAACAATTGACAAGAATGGAGGAAAGAAATACAGTAGAAGAAGAATGGGTAGCTTTGAGGGATGAAGTAGTGAAGGCAGCAGAGGATCAAGTAGGTAAAAAGACGAGGGCTAGTATAAATCCTTGGGTAACAGAGGAAATATTGAATTTAATTGGTGAAAGGAGAAAATATAAAAATGCAGTAAATGAAGCAGGCAAAAAGGAATACAAACATCTCAAAAATGAGATCGACAGGAAGTGCAAAATGGCTAAACAGGGATGGCTAGAGGACAAATGTAAGGATGTAGATGCTTATCTCACAAGGGGTAAGATAGATACTGCCTACAGGAAAATTAAAGAGACCTTTGGAGAAAAGAGAACCACTTGTATGAATATCAAGAGCTCAGATGGAAACCCAGTTCAAAGCAAAGAAGGGAAAGCAGAAAGGTGGAAGGAGTATATAGAGGGTCTATACGAGGGCGATGTACTTGAGGACAATATTATGGAAATGGAAGAGGATGTAGATGAAGATGAAATGGGAGATATGATACTGCGTAAAGAGTTTGACAGAGCACTGAAAGACCTGAGTCGAAACAAGGCCCCGCGATTAGACAACATTCCATTAGAACTACTGACAGCCTTGGGAGAACCAGTCCTGACAAAGCTCTACCATATGGTGAGCAAGATGTATGAGACAGGTGAAATACCCTCATACTTCAAGAAGAATATAATGATTCCAATCCCAAAGAAAGAAGGTGTTGACAGATGTGAAAATTACCAAACTAACAGTTTACTAAGTCACGACTGCAAAATACTAACGCTAATTCTGTACAGACGAATGGAAAAACTGGTTGAAGCCGACCTCGGGGAAGATCAGTTTGGATTCCTTAGAAATATCGGAACACGTGAGGCAATACTGACCCTACGACTTATCTTAGAAGCTAGATTAAGGAAAGGCAAACCTACGTTTCTAGCATTTGTAGACTTAGAGAAAGCTTTTGACAATGTTGACTGGAATACTCTCTTCCAAATTCTGAAGGTGGCAGGGGTAAAATACAGGGAGCGAAAAGCTATTTACAATTTGTACAGAAACCAGATGGCAGTTATAAGAGTCGAGGGACATGAAAGGGAAGCAGTGGTTGGGAAGGAAGTGAGACAGGGTTTTAGCCTCTCCCTGATGTTATTCAATCTCTATATTGAGCAAGCAGTGAAGGAATCAAAAGAAAAATTCAGAGTAGGTATTAAAATGCATGGAGAAGAAATAAAAACTTTGAGGTTTGCCGATGACATTGTAATTCTGTTAGAGACAGCAAAGGACTTGGAAGAGCAGCTGAACGGAATGGACAGTGTCTTGAAAGGAGGGTATAAGATGAACATCAACAAAAGCAAAACGAGGATAATGGAATGTAGTCAAATTAAGTCAGGTGATGCTGAGGGAATTAGATTAGGGAATGAGACACTTAAAGTACTAAAGGAGTTTTGCTATTTGGGGAGCAAAATAACTGATGATGGCCGAAGTAGAGAGGATATAAAATGTAGACTGGCAATGGCAAGGAAAGCATTTCTGAAGAAGAGAAATTTGTTAACATCAAGTATAGATTTACGTGTCAGGAAGTCATTTCTGAAAGTATTTGTATGTAATGTAGCCATGTATGGAAGTGAAACATGGACGATAAATAGTTTGGACAAGAAGAGAATAGAAGCTTTTGAAATGTGGTGCTACAGAAGAATGCTGAATATTAGATGGGTAGATGACATAACTAATGAGGAAGTACTGAATAGTATTGCGGAGACGAGAAGTTTGTGGCATAACTAGACTAGAAGAAGGGATCGTTTGGTAGGACATGTTCTGAGGCATCAAGGGATCACCAATTTGGTATTGGAGGGCAGCGTGGAGGGTAAAAATCGTAGAGGGAGACCAAGAGATGAATACACCAAACAGATGCAGAAGGATGTAGGTTGCAGTAGGTACTGGGAGATGAAGAAGCTTGCACAGGATAGAGTAGCATGGAGAGCTGCATCAAACCAGTCTCAGGACTGAAGACCACAACAACAACAACAACACCTACATGTTAAGTTCCAACCTTCTTTCTTATCTTAATCAACTATTGTGATTCCATAATGTCAGAACTTGGAAATGAGTGAAGTCAGTGAGATTACTTATCACTACCAAATCTCAGTGACACGCTCATTGATTTGTACTGTGACAAATGGACAGGTAGGGGAGGACCAGTTACTAGCCATCATACTAACTCAACCTTAGTACTTTGAATTACTAGTGATCTTGTCATTTAAAAAAATTGGCTTGCACAGAAAAAAAACACTATTGCAGAGACACTTCACCAATGTGTCATGGAAGTTTGTGAAAGCATTCAGCATCCAGCAGTCTTTGATTAGATGAGGCAGAGCATGACCTGATAAGGGTATACACGTGTTGGAACAAGCAGAGAAACATGTGTAATGAGTATCTGTCTTACGAAATTTGTAAATCATTTTTCACCGCTAATTTAAACATGAAAGATTTTCAGGCATTTCTTCATATAATCTTGTTTTAGAGGGTTTTATGTATAAAAACTGTCCATAGCTTTCTCAGCTACTACTTCTTCCTCAGGGAGGAATGAGGGTTTGGGAATGTTAGAGAGAAGGGGCAGATCACTCAGACTCAGAGGTAGCCCATATATTGTGGGACAAATGGGAAGAAAGCTGATGGGAGAGACATCAGAGAGAGTATGAATAACTTTTTTTTTCACTTTTGAATGAACAGTATTTATCAACACTAACTGGAATTTCCTGCCATTCTGTCTCTTTGTAATTTTATAGGTTTCACAAGTAAATTTTCCTTTTGAAAAAAAAAAAAAAAAAGAAATTTCTGTGTTCATACATGAATTATTTAGCATTAAATGGTGTGTTAAGAGTAAATTGTTCTTGTTATTTGTCCAGGTAGCATTATTCTCGAACAGTTCACTTAATCTGTTGGATGACATATACACATACAGAGATATGGGAAGCGAGGTTGTAGTTTCGTCACTGACATCACAGTGTGCAACAAGAACTAGCTGTTCACAATGCAGAGGTCATCATAGCAAACTGGAAACAGCAGAATGGGTGAGAACAGTAGCACTGAGGCAACAGGAAAAGATAAAAAACACAAAATTTTATGTTGCTGCAGCATTTGATATACATGAAGCATCAATAAACCCCATGGAATGTGGATCAGAATTACATGAGAAAGGCATTGAACAGTTAGAGGCCTTCTTATGGGCCATTGAACAAGTAAGTGCATAAATGATTTGTAGCACAATATTAATAAACTATAGTTTGTGATTTTTTACTCATAACAGCAAGTATTTTATAAAGAAATTTTGTGTTGCTTTTAAATGAATACTTTAAAAAAATTATTTAATCCAAAGCACTGTAAGGTCTCCTTGGAAGACATAGATAATGTTACATTTTTGTGTTGTGTAAACCAACATTTATAATACAGACCTATACATAGTTTGCAGCTGAAAATTTATGAAATTTTTGTTCTGTACCATCTACAAATGGCTATAAGCATGAAAAATTTAGAACTTCATATTATCATCATGCGGAAGTACTTATCTTTAAATGAATTTTAAAAATGACAGATTAGAAGTGGTGTATCTCTGTATAAAAGATGTTCTCTTTGATATTTCATAAAGGCTGAAAATACTAGAATTAAGTTTTACACAAATGATCATGTGCTAGGTACTGAGTAGTTTATTATTCATAAAAAATTTACATATTGAGACAACTTTAGTTTTTAGGGTTGTGTATCTTAGTTGTCAAAAATGGAATCCTTATACAATCATTTTGTTGTCAATCTGTCAGTCTGTCTGTATGTCAAGACACCTTTTCTTAGGAATTGGTAGAGGTATCAAGTTGAAATGTGAGTCAAATACTGAGGTCTACACTCCCTTGGCAGAGTAAAAGCATTAAGCTTATGCGTCAGTGCAATCAAAAGATATGGCCATTATTTCGCGTATTTTGATACTTGCAAACTCACTCATCAAAACCTATAGATGAACTGTCTACATACATAATTAAGTTTGTATGGATCTCTCAGTGTGAGAGTCCTACACACACTTATTGAGTCTTGGAGATACAGTATTTTCTCCAGTTGTATTCAGAAGCTCTCAAGAACTGGAATAAAATTATTAAATGCTTGTTAATGTTTCCAGTAAAATTCATCACAAGAATAGCTGTTGACTTTATGAAACATCACAGTAGAAGCTGCTGATGCAGAATCTTTAGTGTTACTATTATGTAGACATTTCTTAACCCTTTAACTGCCACAGATGTATATATTTATGCATTGACATCATGCCTCCAATGCTACGGATGTATATATGTGACAGGGGCTAAGCATGCCAGGAGTGCTAATGTCGTATATATAAGTTTTGAGTTTTCAAACAATGGAAACTCCAGGATGGAGTATCAACAATACTAAAGAAAGGGGAGATTGCTAGTCACCACAAATATGACCTGTTGAGTTGCAGATGGGCTCAATGAAAAGACCGTTACACATTTTGCTTCAAGCACACCTCATGCACACGACTGTTACCACCAACAGCTCTGACCAAAATACACACACACATTAATACAAGCAACAACAATCCATGCACACATGACCGCTACCAGTGGCAGCTCTGACCAGTCAGAGCTGCTAGTGATAGCCGTCATTTTTGTGTGAGGTGTGCTTGCTTGTGTAGATGTGTGTTTTCTTTGCTGATGAAGTGCTTGGCCAAAAGCTATAATTTGTAACCGTCTTTTTATTGAGCCTGTCTGCAACTCAATAGGTCATCCATACTGTGAGTAGCAGTCTGTCTTTTTCCTAGTACTGTAATTTTGATGTTATCTTAATAAACACTTGCAATGAGGTAATACACCATCACTTGTAGAGAACCCAGAAATCTGCAGCATTAATAATGGTTCCTCGATGTGACTTTGATGGCAGAAGCAGCAGTTTGTTGGACTTGTGCCTTGCTTCGTATTGTCACATATTTGAAAATGTGTAAACATGTGCTTTGTGACAAGTAAATAGAATGTATTTTCATGGATGGTGGTAATGGAAGTGAGGTTTTTTTTTTTTTTTTCTTTTTTCTTCTTCATCTGAAATCTGAAACTGAGGATGCGTGCCTCTTGCTTCTTGTCCTTCAACATCTCAGGGGCCAGAAAGCTACTTTTCTCATTGCATATCATTGCCTTCAAGAAGTGCAACTGATAGCAATAAAGAGAATGAGCCCCCAGTGAAGAAAGGAAAATCTGAAGATAAATCTCAGAGGTACAGGAAGGAGATGAAATCAGGTGTTCACGATTTTGACACAGTATATTCTGGTGTGACTATTGCATTTCTGAAAACCTAGTGCACTACAAGTTTTTCAGACATTGTGCAGAGAAGAATTAGGCTCAATGATTGTAGACGAGACTGATAGTTACTGAACTGTACGATTCAGCAAGATGGCACAGGTTAATGTTATTAATGAAAACTGTCACAGCAAAAATGCAATTAAAAGTGATAATAAGCATAAATTATGTGCTAAGAAGGTGATAAAAAGGAGTTCAGTGCACAATGTGTCGATGCTGGTTCCATGAGAAATGCTTGAAAGTGAGTGTAGAATTTGCATAAACGACTTTACTTGGACATGCCGCACCTGTGTCGTGGAAATACATGAACAAGAAATCATAAACGCCATCAGGGACAAAGGCAAAATAATAAAAGTGCTTCAGAGTAATATTGATGCTTTAAACAACAGGTATATTGCTCTTAGTGAAAAATAAAGCGACTTAGAAAAGACTATGTGGAAAAGAATCTCATCTGAATGACTTCCACACTTCAAGTACGGATACATGGCACAGAGCAAAAAACATCATCTGTGCAAGTATTGTGCAGGAGAAAATCAAAAGGGTAAGCAAATTAACTGTGACCAATTTTGAAGAATGTTACGAATTACCGTGTGAAAAAAAACTGTTCAGCACTCGATTGCTAATGAATACAAGACGTCTGATGTGAAAGTGCAGCATGTCCACAGAAAGACGAGGTGAAATTATTTAGGGACAGCCATGCGTGAAACATCTCAAATCTAATGTCAATGCAGGCTGGGAACAGTATAAGTATTTACAGTGTAGTAAAACTACGGCCAAATTTTGAGACAGTTACTGCAGGTATAAACAATGAATTCTCCAAACTCACAAAAAAAGGACTGTGTAGTGCTGATTGGAGGTGTAAATGATGTAAACAAAAACAATACTAATAGATTCATCAAGAAAGTGATCTCAGTAATACAATACTTATCCTTCACCAATGTTATTGTAGCCACTCTACCACTCAGGTATGACCTGCCTGATTGGTCATGTGTCAATACAGAAATTAGGCAAACTAATGATAAACTGAGATATTTTTGTGCTAAATTTAGAAACGTAAAATAATTAGATATTAGTGACTATGAAAGGAACAGTTTCAATGGACATGGACCTGATTCGGCATGGCAAGAGGGAACTTACCACAAATATAAACCAGCCTACAGAAGAAATATTTTGCAAAAAACAAAAAAAAATAAATAAAACAAGGTCAACATTTGCTGCATTAGGAACAAGCTGTTAGAGTTGGAACATTTTTGTAAAATAAAAAAAATGTAATATATTGTGTGTCTCAGAACATTGGCTTACAGAATATCAAATATATTTGTTCATACCTAATGAGTACATTCTAGCAGCTATAATGCGTAGAAATGAGAGAAAAAATGGAGAGGCCGCAAAATTTATCAGTCAATGTATACAATTCTCTAAAATACATGTAAGTTCATCTTCCACAGAATTAAATAGTGAATTTACTTGTATAAGACTAATAGATCAAAATATTGTAATAGTTAGCTTGTATAGATCTCCAAACAATGATGTTAAGTCATTTTTCGAGAAATTTAAACAGATGATGAGAAAAATCATAAAACTCAAAACAAATGTAGCAATATGTGGTGTTTTGAACATTTACTTGCTAGACACAGAGGAATTCAACACAAAAATATTCTTAAACCTACTCATATCACTAAATCTATATTATACTAACAATAGCCTGACACATGGAAATGCCTGTTTGCACAATATTATAGTTAATTTTTCAAGAGACCTATATAGTGTAAGTAGTGCAGATGAATGTTTTGCTGATAATGATCCTCTACTCCTAACATACCAGGATACACAGTCTGATAAGAATTATAAGGCTGCAAATAAGAAGGCAAGTGTGACATGAGGTCAGAAAGAGGAATATGTTAAGTTATTAACAGATTCCCTCAGAAAGGTAAACTGGGACTTTGCTTATAAATATGACACAGATCAATCAACTGTTGAAACTCTATTTAATAATTTCCTTAAGACATATACTGACTTATGGTACTTTTGCTCACCAATGAAAAGAAACAGTACTAAACCAAATAGAGAAGGTAAAAAGTTTAAATGGTACACTGATGACCTTGCTAGTTTCTGGGAAAAGATACTTTCACTGTACAAAACATATAAAAAATGGCAAATTGCGACAGAACAAAATGATACTTATTATAAAGACTACCTGAAATGTAAAAAACATTATAGAGCCAACCTTAAACTTGCCAAACAAGCTGCCTCTGAAAATTACTTAGGATGAGCCCCAAACAAAAGCAAGACTGCTTGAGACATTATAAAGCAAGAACATACTTCTATCCAAACACAAGATGTTCTACATGAACCATAAGAGCTCAATAAATATTTTACTACTACAGTAAAGGAATTGAAATCAAAAATTAAATAGTCAGACGTACCAGCTACCTAAAGGGTATGAATTTCACTGGGACCCTGTCACACCCACAGATATAATAGAACATCTTCAGACTTGAAAAGCACAGACTACTACTGGCTATCTAACTACACAATAAAAAGAACAATACACCTCATTTGCAATTCACTTGTTTTTATTATGAATAAATGCCTAGAAGCCGGCCGCTGTGGACGAGCGGTTCTAGACGCTTCAGTCTGGAACCGCGCAACTGCTATGGTCGCAGGTTCGAATCCTGCCTCGGGCATGGATGTGTGTGATGTCCTTAGATTAGTTAGGTTTAAGTAGTTCTAAGTTCTAGGGGACTGATGACCTCAGATGTTAAGTCCCATAGTACTCAGAGCCATTTTGAAATGCCTAGAAATTGGAGTTTTCCCTGATCAGCTCAAAATTTCCAAAGTTATACCTATACACAAAAAGGGAAGAAAACACCTCCCTGAAAACTATAGACCAGTGTCTATTGTTCCAATGTTTTCCAAAATATTTGAAGCAATTTTCCGCAAACAGCTAATCAACTATTTTGAAAAGTATGACCTTCTCTGTAATAGACAGCACGGTTTTCAACAAGGGAAAACCACCACCCCTGCTGTCCTTGAAATAGTTAGTCAGACATCAACTGCATTTGAAAATAAACAGTCTCACTTGAACCTTGTGATCTGAGTAAGGCATTTGATTGTATCCCCTTTGACATCCTACTAGCCAGACTAAAAGTATTATGGTATAAATAATACAGGGTCAGAAATAATCAATTCTTATCTAAATAACAGGAGGCAATTTGTGTCAGTTCAAAATAGACACTCTTCTATGAATAGTCACACATCTGGTGTACCTCAGGGCTCTGCCCTTGGTCCTTTCTTCTTCATTGTTGCAATTAATGATTTGCCATCATATGCTGGGTCTGAGTGGATGATACAACCTTAATCAGCACAGATCAAGATTTATGAAAGCTACACCAGAAATTACAGGACACTCTGACCTTAACACTAAACTGGTTCTTGCCTAACAAACTTCTTTGCAATCCAGAGAAAACTCAGCATCTGCAGTTGGGACTGGCTAAAGATGCAGAACCAAAATCTCTAAAACTGCTTGGAATACACATTGATTCCAAATTTATCTGGCAACCCCATATCAACCAGGTCTGCAAAAAGTTATTAAGTGTATCCTATCTCATCTGGAAATTGTCTGATATAGTGAGTAACAAATATCTCAGAACAGCTTACTTTGGACTTTTTCAGTCTCATGTGTCTTATGACCTGTTACTATGTGGCCACTCCTGTCATGTTAGTGATGTACTACTGATGCAGAAAAAGGTGCTATGAATAATGTGCAAGGTTGGTCCAAGGGAACACTGCCGTCCCTTATTCATCAAAATGAAAATAATGACAGTGATAAATCTTTATATTTATGCATCCCTAATATATGCTAAAAAGAACAGAACAAAATTTAACACAGGAAAGAGCATACACTTTCATGATACCAGAAACAAAGAGAGTATTGACATTCCTAGACATAGGCTGACAAAAACAGGCAACTCTTACAAAGTGAACTGTTTGAAATTATATAACAAATTACCACATACTGCATTCAGTACACCTTTCAATAATTTTAAAAGTAAACTGCACAAATGGTTTACAGACAATCCATACTACAGTCTTACAGAATTCTTGGATACTTGTAATATAGAAATTGAGTTTTAAGTCTATGATTGAAATACTGTACAACTGATTAATGTACCATAAATAATTTGTACTTTAATGTAAACACTAACTAATATAGTAACTTCTTATGTATCTTGACATGATTATAAAGCCTATTTCACTACATGTGATCAACGGCAAATAAAGAATCGGAATCAGAATCAGTACTCTTCATGGAAAGAAGCTGTTCGAAGGTCTACAAAAGAAATGTGTATAGCAGAAAAGTATTGTTTCTTGGCAATAACTCTTCTCATGGCAAGAACTAAAAAACTGAAATATTCTGAGTAGTGGTCAAATGATACTCTCTTCAAAACTTCAATTATTGGTGAAATAATATCTCATGACAGATATTTATTGATACTACAAATGCTGCATTTTTGCAGTAACAACATTCGTGTTCAGAATGGAAGGGTGAGCAAACTAATACCATATGTTTCGTAACTGAAAGGGAAGTTCAGAACACCAATCACTCCATTTCAGAAAATATGTATTGACAAAAGTCACCTTTTGTTCAAGGATACTCTTGGATTTCAAATGTATATATATCAACTTTTTGAAATGGGATTCTGTGTGATGTTATCTAGTTTTAGGAACTTTAAGAACCAAGAATATTCAAAGTATGCTTACTACAGAGTACAATGTATTTAACATTCCTATCCATTGGGCAAATCACTATCAACAGTATCACACACCCTCACTCCATGAGATGTTGCAGAGAGGTTTGGAATTTAATCCATGAGAATATGGACTGACTTCACAAAATTTGGTTGCCAGCAACCATAATGTGTGAATGTAGTACGAAGTAACTGGTAATGTGCAGATTAAGAGTCTTTTGTGATACACTTTTCATATTATGTTATTCTTGTTTATTTCAGGTGAATAAGAACAGCACATATATAAATCTTGCTGCTGTTTCATTGGATTCATGTGGAAGCCCTGTGAAGGCTGCTCAAGATATAGCAGATCTCTTAAGCCTTCACACATCTCTGAACAGAAATGGAGCTTCCCAGAACACTGCAGTTGCTTTTATTGTTGGTGGAGGGACAAATTTAGTATCATCTGTAATGGATTCAGTAAATTACTTGAAGATTCCAGTGTTTGCTTCAGAGGCCAGGGGCCCACTGCCTCACAGAAAGAAATATGCTCCATATCCACTCCAGCTGGCACCAACCAGCAAAGCTTATGCAGCAGCTGTGCTAGCACTTCTTCAAAATTTGGGTTGGAGTTGCTTTTCTGTTATATACCTACAGGATGGAATAGAATATGAAGACAGTTACAGGCTATTTGTAGACTATGCATCAGTTTATGAAAATGGATTGAATATGACCATCAGTCTTCCAGTTCCACTTCAGTACACTGCTGGAATAATTAGAGAATACCTTAAGGAAATTGCAACAGTCCATACAAGTGGAAACAAGATAGTTGTGCTGCTGCTCCCCAATGAAGTGGTGGAGCTACTTTTACGAGTTTTGCAGGCAATGGAAGATGAGAGTCAGATAGCTGTTGGAGCTCTCACATTCATAGTGCTGGGAGCAGAGAAAGCATTGAACACTTACAGGTAAAACTATATCTTAAAATATTCTGTTATGAAGTGTTTTTACCTTTCAATGCTGCTCTTTTCCTTATGTTCTAGCTTTCAGAAATAGTTAGTCCCTGTCTCCTTATGTCTCCATTAAAGAGATAGTAGATTGAATCCCTATAGATTCGTCTAATTTCTGTAACTTCCAAATGATGTATGAAAAGGTCCAAATGTAACAACCCTTATTGTATCTAATTTTTTACTTGAATGTTTGATGTTTCAAAGTGAACTACACTCCTGGAAATGGAAAAAAGAACACATTGACACCGGTGTGTCAGACCCACCATACTTGCTCCGGACACTGCGAGAGGGCTGTACAAGCAATGATCACACGCACGGCACAGCGGACACACCAGGAACCGCGGTGTTGGCCGTCGAATGGCGCTAGCTGCGCAGCATTTGTGCACCGCCGCCGTCAGTGTCAGCCAGTTTGCCGTGGCATACGGAGCTCCATCGCAGTCTTAACACTGGTAGCATGCCGCGACAGCGTGGACGTGAACCGTATGTGCAGTTGACGGACTTTGAGCGAGGGCGTATAGTGGGCATGCGGGAGGCCGGGTGGACATACCGCCGAATTGCTCAACACGTGGGGCGTGAGGTCTCCATAGTACATCGATGTTGTCGCCAGTGGTCGGCGGAAGGTGCACGTGCCCGTCGACCTGGGACCGGACCGCAGCAACGCACAGATGCACGCCAAGACCATAGGATCCTACGCAGTGCCGTAGGGGACCGCACCGCCACTTCCCAGCAAATTAGGGACACTGTTGCTCCTGGGGTATCGGCGAGGACCATTCGCAACCGTCTCCATGAAGCTGGGCTACGGTCCCGCACACCGTTAGGCAGTCTTCCGCTCACGCCCCAACATCGTGCAGCCCGCCTCCAGTGGTGTCGCGACAGGCGTGAATGGAGGGACGAATGGAGACGTGTCGTCTTCAGCGATGAGAGTCGCTTCTGCCTTGGTGCCAATGATGGTCGTATGCGTGTTTGGCGCCGTGCAGGTGAGCGCCACAATCAGGACTGCATACGACCGAGGCACACAGGGCCAACACCCGGCATCATGGTGTGGGGAGCGATCTCCTACACTGGCCGTACACCACTGGTGATCGTCGAGGGGACACTGAATAGTGCACGGTACATCCAAACCGTCATCGAACCCATCGTTATACCATTCCTAGACCGGCAAGGGAACTTGCTGTTCCAACAGGACAATGCACGTCCGCATGTATCCCGTGCCACCCAACGTGCTCTAGAAGGTGTAAGTCAACTACCCTGGCCAGCAAGATCTCCGGATCTGTCCCCCATTGAGCATGTGTGGGACTGGATGAAGCGTCGTCTCACGCGGTCTGCACGTCCAGCAAGAAAGCTGGTCCAACTGAGGCGCCAGGTGGAAATGGCATGGCAAGCCGTTCCACAGGACTACATGCAGCATCTCTACGATCGTCTCCATGGGAGAATAGCAGCCTGCATTGCTGCGAAAGGTGGATATACACTGTACTAGTGCCGACATTGTGCATGCTCTGTTGCCTGTATCTATGTGCCTGTGGTTCTGTCAGTGTGATCATGTGATGTATCTGACCCCAGGGATGTGTCAATAAAGTTTCCCCTTCCTGGGACAATGAATTCACGGTGTTCTTATTTCAATTTCCAGGAGTGTATACTGATATTAATAATGTATCTCTGGGTAGGATTTTCAGTACTTAATTCATACATGTACAATGACTGTCATACCATGATTCAGCTTTAAATTGTGTGGTTTAATTATGAAAACTGAAGTAAAAACACTGTTGGAATACCAGACTCACAGTATTCAACCTAACTGAATGTTGTCATAATATCTACAGTTTTTGCCATGCAGGTTTATAGTGTCCACTTTGTTGGAATAGATCAATATTCATACTCTGAAAACCACTATGAAGTGCATGCCAGAATGTTTTTCCCATTGCATCATATCATGATTAAGGTTTCGTCAGAACAACTGCCTAAATGCCTCTTTACATACTGTAAGTAATGTAATTTTCACAATCCTTATGAGAAGAATACACAGTGGGCTGTACATCCAATATCCTATGTCAGTCTTATACGATATAGGTCTCACATGTTTAAGTAGCATTGTAGCTAATTCACAGGATAAAATTAAAACCATATGGTCAGTTATGAAGGAAGTGTCTGGTCAGCAGCACAATGCCGACGATATTAAGTCAGTTCACAGTAAAAATATTTATGTTACTGATAAAACAAATGTATGTACAGTATTTAACGATTATTTTCTGAGCATTGCTGGTGAATTAAATAAAAATTTAGTTTCTACAGAGAATTATATAACTTTCTTGGCAAAAGCCTTTCTGGGGTCGATGTCTGAAATACTACTGTGTGATAGACAAGAGGGAGATGGAGTCAATGATTAAATCACTGAAGACTAAGGACTGTCATCGATATGGTGAAGTGCCTAGCAGAATATTAAAGTACTATGCTGCACATGTTAACCCTGTATTTAGCCTTATTTGTAATTTTTCCTTTAGGAATGGTTAGTTTCCTGAATAATTGAAGTAGTCAGTAGTACAGCTGCTTTATAAAAAGGGAGAAAGGGATAATGTAGACAATTTTAGATCTAGTTCTATGCCATCAGTGTTTGCTAAAATTATTGAAAAGTCTGTGTATGTAAGGATAATTGATCATTTCATATCATGTAATTTGCTATCAAATGTACAGTTCGGCTTCAGAAGTCGTTTAACAACTGAAAATTCTATATTCTCTTTTCTCTGTGAGGTACTGGATGGGTTAATCAAAAGGTTTCAAATGCTAGGCATATTTTTTTATTTAACTAAGGTGTTTGATTGATTGTGTTGATCGCAAAATATTGCTCCAGAAGTTGGACCATTACGGAATACAGGGAGTAGCTCACAGTCTACTTTGCTTATTTTCACTCGCTTATGTTGTATAGTATTATATTTTTAGGTAACTATTCCCATTCTAAAAGGATATTTTTGGCTCAGAAACAGGCAGTTCAGGCAATAAGTGATGTAAGTTCATGAACCTGTTGTTGACCTCTGCTCACAAGTCTGGCTATTTTGATATATATATATATATATATATATATATATATATATATATATATATATATATATATATATATATATATATATATATATATAAAATAGAGGGAAACATTCCACATGGGAAAAATATATCTAAAAACAAAGATGATGTGACTTACCGAACGAAAGCGCTGGCAGGTCGATAGACACACAAACAAACACAAACACACACACAAAATTCAAGCTTTCGCAACAAACTGTTGCCTCATCAGGAAAGAGGGAAGGAGAGAGAAAGACGAAAGGATGTGGGTTTTAAGGGAGAGGGTAAGGAGTCATTCCAATCCCGGGAGCGGAAAGACTTACCTTAGGGGGAAAAAAGGACGGGTATACACTCGCACACACACACATATCCATCCACACATATACAGACACAAGCAGACATCTCACAAGCAGACATATATCTCTCTGCCCAAACTTTAAATATGTCTGCTTGGGTCTGTATATGTGTGGATGGATATGTGTGTGTGTGCGAGTGTATACCTGTCCTTTTTTCCCCCTAAGGTAAGTCTTTCCGCTCCCGGGATTGGAATGACTCCTTACCCTCTCCCTTAAAACCCACATCCTTTCGTCTTTCCCTTTCCTTCCATCTTTCCTGATGAGGCAACAGTTTGTTGCGAAAGCTTGAATTTTGTGTGTATGTTTGTGTTCGTTTGTGTCTCTGTCGACCTGCCAGCACTTTCATTTGGTAAGTCACATCATCTTTGTTTTATATATATATATATATATATATATATATATATATATATATATATATATATATATATATATATATATATATATATATATATTCCTTACTGTCATATCTTGTTAACAATGTTAGCTTATTCCCAAGAATAAGCAGCTTTCACTCAGTTAATACTCAGCAGAAATCAAACCTGCTTTTGGATTGGACTTCCTTAACTCTGCGTAAAAAGGTGTGCAATATACTTCTGCATCCATTTTCAATAAACTGCCACTCAAATCCAAAAATATTAGCAGTAATCCACACACTTTCAAATCGAAAATGAAGAGTTTCCTCATGGATCACTCCTTCTATTCTGTTGAGGAGTCCCTTGAAAAATTAAGCTGATTCTTGTTGTATTGTTGATTGTGTTTACTGAAACTTATGGCCTGACTTTTTTCAGATTCATAAACATTTTATTTTTATCTGTTATTACTTTTATTTGCAATTTCATGTATTGACATGTTCCATGAACTTGGAGATTTGTTCCTCAGTTTGGTGCTGTGGAACTTAACTTGCAAATAAAAAAAGAAAATCATACAAGTGTATTGTAAGAAAGTGACAGCGTAGGCTGATAGCGTTTTTCCAGTATGTTACCAATGAACAGAAGTCCGCCATCTGGATTAGTTATGATTGAACCTATGTGTCCATTCCATTTCATATCCTACACATTGTTACTCCTGAGTATTTGTATGACTTTAGTGATTCCAGTTGAGACTCCCTGATATTGTAGTCATAGAATACTATATTCTTGTGTTTTGTTACGTGCAAAATTCTACATTTATGAAGATTTAAAGCAAGTTCTGAATCATTACATCACTTTGCTATCTAATTGAGATCTGACTGGATATTTTTGCAGCATATTTCAGATATTATTTCATTATATGTACTGTATCATCAGGAGAAAGTCTGAGGTTACTATTCATATTGCCTGCCAGATCATTAATATACAACATGAACAACAAGGATTCCAATATTCTTCCCTTGTGCATGCCTAAAACTATGTCTGCTTTTCTCAATAACTCTCCATCACTATCAACTAACCCTGAATCATGTCATACATTTTGTCTCATGCCCATATGATCATACTTTCATTTATAAATGTTGGTGTGGTATTTAGTCAAGTATGTTGTGGAAGTCAATAAGTACTATATCTACCTGCTTGTCTTGATCCATAGTATTCAGGATGTCTTATGAGAAAAGCACAAGTTGTATTTAGCATCACTGATGTTTTCAGAATCTGTGCTGGTTAGCATGGAGAGATCATTCTGCTTGAGTTACCTCATTATGTTTGAGCTCAGAATGTATATGAAGATCCTGTAACAGAAGGATGTTAATAGTGATGGGTCACTTCTGCTATGCTTGTTACACATGCTGTGTTTTCTTCGAACCACTCGATATACTTATTTGTTCCAGGGGGCTACAGTGTCATATTTAAAAGAGGGCATAACACTATTGCAGATTCTGTATAGAATCTAATGGAGAACCTATAAAGCCCAGAAGCCTTGTCATTTTTGTGATCTTAGCTGTTTCTCAACAGCACTGACATGAATTAAACTGGGTCAGTCAGTACTCCTGGACATTTATTAGGATTGGAAAAATTGAAAATGGAATTTGCCATTTCTGCTTTTCTTTGCTAACATCAATTTGAGTTCCTGCCTCATCCATGAGTGTTGGACACTATCTTTGATGCGACTAATAGCCTTTATATTTGACCAAAATGTCTTTGGGTTTTGTGAGATGACTTTTGATAAGATTCTACTCTGGTATTCTTTGAGGGCTTTGTGCATTGCCCTTCACATAGCCAAAAGTGTTTCTTCTGGCATGTCTCTCTCTATAGACCTAGGCCTTGTTTCACACTTTGTAGTAGTTGGTGTTTCTGTGAAAGTTTCTTCAGAGAGACTGTATGCCATACAGGGTAAACTTGAACTACAGTCCCTTGCTCATGTCCAGAGCTAAAGGTTTCAAGATCATTCTTGAGATATGACACTACCACCCTCAATCTACTTTGCTGAAGGTCTAAACATTTATACTTGTTTTGAGTGCCCTTTGGTGTTCATTGTTGCTACAGCTGCCTCGTGGTCACCAATACCAGTTTCAGAGTGGGAGCGTATCCCATTGTTGGTTGTTATATGTCTCTTCCAATGATAACAGCATGATTGGCAACATATGTATTGGCAAGTTTTTGGTTACATCTGGAGGTGAGTCTGTTGATCAGTTGAAGAATCCTATTACAATTCAGTGCCTCTCCTTGAGACAGTCTTTCCCACATGGTCACACACACATCTTCAGTTTCTGTCACAGTGGACTTGAGTTTTTTTGCCTTCTGTGCCAAATACCCCATCTTCATTTCTCATAAGCTTACCCTTTCATTATCCATTCATGTTTAACCTAAAATGCTCACTGCTGTCAATTTAGGGTTTTAGCCAGCTTTCTGTACCTAGTATCATGTGAGTTCCACTGTTTTTTTAAGAGTGCTTCAAATTCTGGGATCTT
The DNA here is from genome assembly GCF_023898315.1 of Schistocerca nitens. NCBI lineage: Eukaryota > Metazoa > Arthropoda > Insecta > Orthoptera > Acrididae > Schistocerca > Schistocerca nitens. Next base: position 282,772,461 of record NC_064619.1, read on the forward strand.
GTTGAGAATGCCTCAGCAACTGATCCTTAGGACTTTAATATCATCATCTGTGGGCAGCATTTCTTTGAACCTTACACTAATATCTTGGAGTCTCCTAAAGCCCTCATTATCTGAACTAGATGGAGAAACAAGTAACCTAAGAAACCCGTGTGTACATCCTACACACTGATGATAGCGACATCAGATGTGCTGTGCACTCCTGAGCCATTCAGGGATACCCACATACATAGAGAGGAATGAACATAGTAAGAAAATTAGAGAAATCAAAGATGACACGGAAATTTTTAGCTGTTCAGGTGCTTTACAGGTGTGAACCAGTAGAAAAATAGCATAAAAGTTTTTCTATGAACTAACTCTCTGCCAAACATAAGATGTGAACTGCAAAGTACTCAGGGGGATGTCGCTGGAGATGTAAATATTGAATGGAGACACCATGCATATACAATGAAGCACCAAAGAAACCAATATAGGCATGTGTATTCAAATACAGAGATATGTAAACAGGCAGAATACAGCACTGAGGTTTGTAACACCTATGTAAGACAACAAGTGTCTGGGGCAGTTGTTAGATTGGTTACTGCTGCTACAATGGCAGGTTATTAACCCTTTGACTGCCATGCGTAACACTGGTGATTGCACCTCATGTGCTACATTGTTGTGCTGCTTGCTGTGCACTGGGTGCTGAATGCTTCTGGCGTGCTTGCCATGTGCAGTGTTCCAACACACTCATTGTTTTTTGGCTTTCTATTTTGTTCTGGTCTTTGGACTGGCTTTGGAAAAACTGGTGGTATTTATTTACAATATTTACACTTCATTTTCATGTGAGGTGCATTTTTATTATGATGCATCTACCAATAAAGATTTTTACAATAGTGACATACTTCCATGTTCTCTCAAAACAAGGTTTAACAGTTTTTTATTGCTGAAATTGTTTGTGAGAAGTTTTGAAGCACAGATAAGCATAAAGAGTTACATTGCATTCCTTACAGCACAACTTAGTTTTTTTCCTAATGCCATTTCAAGCACAGACTATTTGTGTCTTGCACTTTTCACTCTGATCTGGTAAATGTGTTCACATGTTTAGTCTTGTAGGGTACTCTCTACATTTGGCACCACCTGCTCTCTTGTGATCAACATAAAAAGTTGCAAAACTGTCTCTAATTACATTGAGATGAAAGTTTTTGTACTTCATGTTTGTCCCATATTTACAGTATAAGCAAAAGGCACTGAACATTGGCATGTCCAAAATATGGAAAAACAACTTCCTGTACTACAGACAACTTTTGTTTACTTTCCATTGTTTTTATGTGCATGTTGCTTCAGTTGAATAGTCCCATTGGTTTATTGTAATCTATTACCACACTCAGTTTCATTTTCAGATCACCACTCTTCCGATCTCTTTTTGAAGTCAGATGCATTTCAGCTTTGTGGTATGTTGATAGTATCCAGACTTCCTTCTTGTCCTGCCACTTCAGAGCGATTAGCTTTCCTGGTTCTGAAGATCAGAAAGTTATTTCTCCTTTCTTCAGTTTCTCCTCCATTACTGGCATATCCTTCCATGTTTGCCTAACTGTACCACATGCATATGTCGCTCTATCACACAACCAACAAAGTAGATCTGGGCTGATATACCAGTTGTCGACAAACAGTGTATATTCTTTCTCCATGTGGAGTAATGTGGCTACTGCATTTTCAGACACTCCCATACCATGATTATCAATGTCTGTCTGTGCGCCAACAGAAACAATAAAATCCAATTTATACTTTGTCTCACAATTGCAGCTCACAAAAATTTTAATTCCATACCTACTTCTCTTTGCTGGAATATATTGCTTTACTTTCATACGGCCTTGGAACAGCATCAGAGATTCATCTATACAGAGTTTCTCATAAGGATAGAAAGTTTCCTTGAACACTTTCTGAAAATGTTCTACAATAGGCCGATGTTTTGATAAGTAATCCCCATTTGGGGCAAAGTGTTGTTGTGGAAATACAGTAAATTCAACAGCAAAAAACATTGGTCTCTGGAGATTACGTTCGAAAAAATGTGTGTTTCCAGCAAAGGATCTGTCGACCAATATTCACTCAGTTTTAACTTTTTCACTCTAGCCATCAGAAAGAAAGATGATATAAAAACATACATTTCTGACACATTTGTGTCACTCCACTTGTGTAGCCTAGAATTTGTCTCTGGTTTGCAGTTGGCTGATCGATACATATAATAGTTATTTGTTTCCTGGCAAATCGTTTCAACTATGTCTGTGTTTACAAAAAGTCCAAAGAAACATAGGCAGCTCTCATTTTCATTTACGTGAGCTTTCATTCCTGAGGATTTGTCTAACTGATGCTTCTATGGATTTATGTTTTCAAACTCCATTTGTTTTCTGTCATCCTCATGGGGCACTGTGCATCTTTGTTTGAAGATGATGAACATTGAATAGAAGTACCCAGCTGTGGACTTCTTCTCAATATTGTAGGCTTTGCACTAGTAATTACAGATGGAGGTGAATGAGAATCATCAATGTCTGTAGATTGTAACAATTCATAAGAGAATCTCCTTCACCCTGATTCGCTGTCTACTTATGAGCACAGCAAGTCTTCAGAGTCACTCTCCATCAACATTTGTATTAACACTTTGGAGGTGAGTAGCTTTTTACATGCCATCACAATATGTAAATTCACTATGCAAACACAAGCGAATGATGGCGACTGATGTCTGTACCAGCAGATATCACAGTAGCATCATGTTTAGCAAACTCAAGTGGCAGACTCTGCAAGAGAGGCGCTCTGCATCACAGTGTAGCTTGCTGTCCAGGTTTGAGAGGGTGCGTTTCTGGATGAGGTATCGAATACATTGCTTCCCCCTACTTATACCTCCTGAGGAGCTCACAAATGTAAAATTAGAGAGATTTGAGCATGCACGGAGGCTTTCCGGCAGTCGTTCTTCCCACGAACCATACGCGACTGGAACAGGAAAGGGAGGTAATGACAGTGGCACGTAAAGTGCCTTCCGCCACACGCCATTAGGTGGCTTGCAGAGTATAAATGTAGATGTAGATGTAGATGTAGATCTGTTTGTCTAAAACAAATTACACATACAAGTGCTGTGAGGGTCCACCAAAATTGCTGACATCGACTTCAAATGTAGTTGTGTTCTACATATTGAAATGTCATCTGTTGCGTTTAGAGCAAATGATAAAGCACGGCGAGAGTCCACCAGTAGTGCAGCAAACAAACAGATGTCTTATCCAAGTGCAGCTAAACAATAGATGAGTGAATGCCTCAGAACTTCTACAGATGTCAGCAGCAACTGCCGCAGTAGTTAGCTGCACCCACAGCACGGTGCACTCGGACTGCTGTAGCAGTCAGCCGTAGTCAAAGTGTTAAGATTTACATGAGTTTGAATGTGGTGTTACAGTCAGCACATGAGCGAAGATAGCAAAGAAGTGGGGATTTTCACATATGACCATTTCACAAGTGTACTACAAATATCAGTAATCCAGTAAAATATCAACTCTCAAACACTGCTGCAGCCAGAAAAAGATCCTCCAAGAATGGGACCAACGATGACCGAAGAGAATTATTCAGTGTGACAGAAGTGCAACCTTTCTGTAAATTGCTGTGGATTTCTATGCTGCACCATCAACGAGTGTCAGCTTCTGAACCTTTCAACGAAACATCATTGATATGGGCTTTCAGAGCCGAAGGCCCACTCGTGTACCTTTGATGACTGCTTGACATAAAGTTTTATGCCTTGCCTTGGATTGTCAACACTGACATTGGAGTGTTGATGACAGGAAACATGTTGCCTGGTCAGACGAATCTCATTTCTAATTGTATCGGGCAGATGGACATGTACGGGTATGGAGACAACCTCATGAATCCATGAAGGGGACTTTTCAAGCCGGTGGAGGCTCTGTAATGGTGTGGGGCATTTGCAGTTGGAGTGGTATGGGACCCCCGATAAGTTTAGATGAAACTCTGACAGGTGACATGTACATAAGCATCCAGTCTGATCACCTGCATCCATTCATGTCCATTGTGCATTCCAACAGACTTGGTCAATTCCAGCAGGACAATGTGACATCCCACACATCCAGAATTGCTACCGATTGGCTCCAGTAACACTCTTCTGAGTTTAAACACTTCTGTTTCCACCAAACTCCCCAGAGATGAACATTATTGAGCATATCTGGGATGCCTTGCAATGTGCTGTTCAGAAGAGGTCTGTATCCTCTCGCACTCTTATGGATTTATGGACAGCGCTGGGGGATTCATGGTGTAAATTCCATCCAGCACAACTGCAGACATTAGTCGAGTCTATGCTATGTTGTGTTGTGGCAGTTCTGCATGCTCACATGGGCCCTACACGATATTAGGCAGGTGTACCAGTCTATTTGGCTGTTCCATGCACAATGAGAACAAACGGTAATCCTTCCTATCACTTGCCACAATGTCTCTCATTATTCATTACATGTCTGACTGCCAGTAATAGTTAACAGACTCTAACATACTCTCCCCATTTTTTGTTTGTCTCCCTTGATAAGAGACACAGTATGCTTCCAACAGGTGAAGTGTGTTGCACTGCCTCAGTTTCAGTTTTAAAAATAACTTCAGACTATTGGTTAGGGTGATGAGTGTATTATCCTGAGTCCTGCCTAGTCCCTGCCTCAGTTGCACAGGGCCTTCGGAGCTGCAACTGACATTCTGTATTCGTTGGAGAGGCGACACATCCACAGGAGAGGAATCTGGTATGTAACTTTCTGTAGTTTCCGAACAAACCCATTCAAAGCAAATTCCAGTCACTTAACAGCAGTCAGGATGATGTCCAACTACTTATGAACAGCAATGAACTCAAACTGTCCCCAATAACAGTGTTCATAGTAGGAATGCACTGAGACTGGTGCAATACTGTTTTGAACAGTAAACAGGTAACTTTAAATTAATCTAGCTAGTTCTCTTTCCATTTCAGTATCTGTTACACTAGGTGGATTTAAAGTTCTCTTTAAGAACTAAAGCGGTAATGGAAAAGAAAGTGGTTTGTCTTCCTACAACGGAAAAACCTGGGATAAAAATTCACCAGCTGCATGAAGCTTAATGCAACTCTGTGTTATGCACTTTTGTTTTGTCAATATTATAGTCACTATCACAACCATAAAACAAACCCAAAGAATCAGAAATTTAGAACAGGCATATAAAATGTACACTACTGTTGGAGAATGTAATTGGAACATGGTATGATACTTTTAAAATTATCAGGACAAACTCTTTTTGCTATGGCAGTTGCCTTTGTATGAGCTATTTAACCAGAACTTTTTAATAGAGCTTTTCATGTAAAAAGATCTTGCGACTATTAAGTTTCTTCTGCTGCTCTACCTTTTTCTTACTACTAACAAGTGCAGCACTCTGCTTCCAACTGGGACCACATTTACATTTGCAATTTTGGCAGACACACAAATAACTATGAAACATTAAAATACCTTGTTATATACATAACAATTTAAATATGTTGAATATAACATAGCATTATAAACTGTGCCACATTTTTGAGGGTAGAATTTTAATTTTATTTGAAGTTACAAGTGCAATTTTTTTCCTAGCTTCAATATGTTCAGAAAACACATGCGAATTTATGAATGTTTTTATTGACAAATATTTCATACAGATATTGACCCCTGTTCAACAAATCATAATTGCAGCTGAGACATCAAAAGTATAAAGTTAGAGTGTGAAGTATAGACTGTTTGCTGTTGCATGGCTCAAATAATACACTTCCTTTAAGCAGTTTTCTTTATACTTCATTCAGCTCTCCAATTTAAAGTGTATCTTGTATGAGTTACATAAAAGTCAATCCCAAAATTTCCTTAATTAATGTTTATCCAAACCATTTGCACCACTTACTTCCTAAAAAACAGAGAGATAAAACAATTGTGATTAACTGTACATAGGAAGAGTCTGAAAGCATTCAAAGTTTTGAATGCTAACTCTCATGAATGAGGAAATTCGTATATTAATTAGGTTTATGTTAAGTAAGAAATGTTATGAGCTGATTGATGGCTAAACTTACTATAATTTGAGCATGTGCTATCCATATTGTAATTCATTACATGATTATGTAACCAGTATTGTAAGACAGTTGAGTTTTAAATGTGGAAATAACAGAGATTAAGCACAGAAAGGTGGTAGATAATATTTACTTCTGGTAACCGATAACTGTCCGTTATTGAACAAGGTATTTACTGTTAATATCAGGTATAAAAGAATATATAAGAAAGATAACATTGATTTGTATTATAATCATATTTGTAGTCCCAATTTCAGGGGCATTTCTTTTACTATTTCAAATACTTTCTGTTGCAGTGAACAGGCTCTCGGAACTCTTGTCGTAAGACCTGCGGCATCACATGTCTTGGAATTTGAAACTTACTTCAGACATCATAATCTTAGCACAAATACACATAACCCCTGGTTTGCTCAATTCTGGTCAACAGTATTTCACTGTAGGGGTGCAAACTGCCACAATAAACTATATAAAGACCTTCAGAGTTATCATTTTAAAGCGGTGAGTTGTTTTATTGTTTTATGGTTTTAAATATTTTTTTTAATATACAAGCCTGATTTTTTAAAGTATGACATTCTTTTTTCAATAATTTGGGAGTAAAGGGCACCACTTACATAGCTTTTGGATGATTTTTCTCCCATCTGCATCACCTGGTCCTTCTCAGCCCAACGGGTCACCTTCCTGGATGTTAGTTCCATATCTCTGATGGGCCCACCCACACCTCTGTCTATATCAAGTCCACTAACCACGAAGAGTAGCTGCATCTTGACTGCTGTCACCACTTATACACAAAATAACTGCTCCAGTTTAGCCTGAACAACCATGGTTGGCATATCTGCGGTGAGAATAATTCCCTTGGCCAGTATGCTAAAGGTCTCACAAAGGCCTTCATATATGGGCACTTTCCCTCAAACCTACTGCAAAAACAGATTATCCATACCATAACCCCAAACACCCCCAATCATCCCACCAAACCTAAGAAGCAGCTGCAAAGAAGTGGCCCCCTCATCACCCAATATCATCCCAGACTGGACCAGCTAAAATATGTCCTTCACCAAGGCTATGACTATCTATCATCATGCCTGGAAATTAGGGACATCCTACTCATGATCCTTCTCACCCCAAGGTGATACTCCACTACCCAATCAACCTACACAGCATCCTGGTCCATCGCTATGCCTCTCACACTCCTAACATGTTGCCACAGTGGTGATATCCCTGTGGAAGACCCAGATGTATGAAGTGTCTGATTCACACACCAGCACATCTTACTGTAGTTCTGTAACAAGTTCACACTGTCCCTTCAGAGACAGGGTGACCTGTGAAAGTAACCATGTCATCTTCCAGTTCTTCTGCAATTTCTGCATAGCATTTTAGAGTTGACCATCCTGCAGTGTAATGCGCTACCAAGCAGAACATGCTGAAGTTCACTGGCTGCTTTACAACTTGTGTGATCTGGACATCTCCCCCTCCCCCCCTCCACCCCTCCCCCCTCCACCCCTCCCCCCTCCCCACCACCCAGTTTCAGCTCTTCTGAACAACACAGATTGACTTGTTGAATAGACAGGATCTCTGCTGGATATTTGCAAGGTTCTTGCATGATATTTCGATGGCGTAATTCGCTGTCTTCTTCAAGTGCTACCTGAGAATGATCCTTGGGTGCATCAAGTCCAGTATTTATGCCCGGATGGTGCTGGGTGCTCCGTAATCAGTCTGCACCACATTGAGTGTTCCGTTCATGGTCTGCACCCACCAGGTACAGCTCCAATAGTGCTCTCTGGCCGCCAGTGTCGCGACTGCCGTCCGTGCCCAGCTTGGTAGTCCTCTGGGGTCGTGGTCATTATCTGCGGTGTGTCAAACCCAATGTGTAATGTCTGGTGCTCTGTCACATGACTCTTCCCTCAGTCTCCACTTCTGTTTCTTGCTGTGCATTCCATGACCAGTCTGCACCGTATCATGCATTCTGTCCGTGATCCATGCCTGTCAAGAGCAGCTCCAGTGGTCCTCTCTGGCTGCTGGCGGTGCTGCTGCATTCCATGCCAAACTTCGTTGTCCTCTAGAGTTGTGGTCTTCATCTGAGGTGTGTCAAATCCGACCTGTAATGACTTGTGCCCTGTCACATGGCTGTTTTCTCAGTTCACTTCTGTTTCTCGTGAAATCTCAAAGTGTCCCACATTGAGTTTACAGAAGCTCAAGAGCTGGATCCCAGGCAATGCTGAGCTCATATCCAGTGTCACGGTTAATGAGATTCTTTATCTCAATAGATTCTTTTATGACCCTGTCCCAATATCTTGGGGCTTGTGTAATAATCTTGGTGTCATTGTAGTTCATTGAGTGGCCAAGTTCTAGACAGAGTGTTTCTCTATGGCTGTTTTTGTTGCCTGTCTGAGACTGGTGTGACTCTGATGTTCTTTACACTTGATTTCCACAGTCCTTGTGGTTGGCTGATGTATGACATCCCACACTGGCATGGGATGCAGTAAATACCTGGCTTACATAGCCGCAGGTCATCCTTTACATTCCCCAGTATTGTCCCAATTTTAGTGGGTGGGCAAAATATACTCTTGATGTCATGTTTCATGAGAATTCCGATGATCTTATTGGAGATCGGTCTGGCATATGGCAGCTAAGCCATCTTCTTCGCCTCTTCTGGTTCTTCTTCTGGATCCTGTGGCTGACTGGCAGGTCTTGCTGAACACCGATCGTAGGTATTCCTTTTCCATCATCAAACTGTCAGGATCTGCCAGAGTATGCACCCTGTGGACTAGAGTTTTGAGCAGTCTATTCCTCTCTGCCAAATGGGCAGCTATCAGCTTGCAGGTATAAATCAGTGTGAGTAGGTTTGTTGTAGACACTGTGCCCAAATGTGCCATCTGCCTTCCTCTTGACCAGTACATCTAGGAATGGGAGCTGTCCATCCTCCAGTTCCATCATGAATTTTATATTGAGGTGGCTTGAATTCAAATGTTCCAGAAAATCATCTAGCTTCTCCCTACCATGGGGTCAGATGACAAAGGTATCATCCATATACCTGAGAAAGCACTTGGGTTGATATGTGGCCAATATAAGTGCCTCATCTTCAAACCTTTCCATAAATAAGTTGGCCACCACTGGTGATAGAGAGCTGCCCATTGCCTCCCCCTCTGTTTGCTCATAAAATTGACCTCGATGTGGGAAGTCTGTTGAGGTTAGTACATGCCTGAATCAGTCGAGGACAGCCTCATCAAACTTCACTCCGAAAAGATCGAGTGAGTCATCCAGTGATACTCATGTGAGAAGAGACACCATGTTGAAACTGACCATGATGTCTGAGTCCACAATGTATAATTTCCTCAGCCATTGTAGGAAGACCTCCGAGTTCCGAATGTGGTGTGCACATCTGCACACATGTGGTGCCAGCTACTTCTTCAGGTATTTTGCAGTAGGGTTGCAGAAGAAGTTGCTGTCACCACATGTGGGTGGATGTGTACATCACATTTGGAACTCGGAGGACTTCCTACAATAACTGAGGCAACTACAAATTGTGGACTCTGACATTATAGTCAGTTTCGATGTGTTGCCTCTCTTCACATGAGTGCCACTGAATGACTCACTCAATCTTATCAGAGAGAAGTTTGATGGGGCTCTCCTTGTCTTATTCAGGCATGTAATAACCAAACCATGCTTGCTAACTAAAATCTGGACTAATCTGACCAGACCACGGATGTCCAGTTGTCTAGGGTCCAACTGATATGGTCACAAGCCCAGGAGAGGTGCTGCAGGCAATGTCGTGCTGTTAGCATAAGCAATTACATTTGTCATCTGCTGCTACAGCCCATTAATGCCAAATTTCACTGCTCTGTCCTAATGGATACAATCATCATACATCCCACATTGATTTCTGTGGTTATTTCATGCAGTGTTGCTCGTCTGTTACCAATGACAACTCTACGCAAATGCTGTATTAAGTGAAGGCCATCACCCACTGCATGTCTGTGGTGAGATAATGCCTGAAATTAGGTGTTTTTGGCTCACTCCTGACACAGTGGATCTTGGAATATTGAATTGCTTAACAATTACCAAAATGGAATTTCTCATGCATCTAGCTCCAAATAGCATTTGCATCGTGTGGCTATGTTCAGCTTGGAAACCTCTCACATGAAGCACCTGAGTAAAAGTGACATATCTGCCAATGCACTGCCCTTTTGTACCTTATGTATGTGTTATTACTGCCGTCTGCATATAATGACTTTTGTCAACTCACTGTAAATCCCCAGATGTCTCAAATTGAAAAGCACTGCTAGCAGAAGAAAGATATCTGACTTTGTAATGTTTATCAGCATGCAAACTTCCCCAGTCACAAATATGCAACATATTAATAGCACAGAATGTACTGCAGAAAAATGAGGTTTTCAGTAGACTTTACACATGGCAATGACAGTACAGCTGCTTCCATCTTGTATCTTAGGGCTTTCAATTTTTTTCAAGGAAAATGGCACGGTATGGTAATCCACATTACTTCCCACAGTGTTTGAACTTTTTGTCACCACAATAGTTAGTTCTTTCTTATTGCTCATGAAATATAACAACAGTATACTTACCAACACCAAAACATAAAGTATTCAATAAGTAAAATACAGTTCAATTAATTAATTAATGTATTGTATTATTAATTAGGGGGAATTTGTTGTCAGATTACATTAAACTTTGAGCAATTATATGCAAGTGTAAATGTACTGAACATGTTCTGGTATGTACATGCTCTGCTTGCTTTTGTTGAAAATAAATAAATAAAATAAAGAGTATATTCTTCATGTCAGTCAGAAATATCACCTTGTATAAACACAATAAAAATAAAATAGGAAATAACACCATAGTCAAAATGCAACTTATTATAAGTAAATAACACTCTACTGACAATGCAAATTAAATTTAGCTAGTATTGGTCTTTAAATATCACTTCAGTGACAGATAAAAATTTCAATAAACTGATTTTTATTACAGAGCACTTCAGTAGCCAATACCATCAACTCTGTCCTTTCCATAGCTCATGCCCTTGGAGCAGTGGCAAGAGAGCTGTGTCCAGGTATGTAATCTGTTGTTCCTCCACCTTAAATTTTTTTTAAGTTAAAGACATAAGTCTATCACTTACATAAACCAAATAAATTAATAGAAAATGAGAAAACTCAAACTTAAGTCAGCACAAACATTACTGAAAGGAGGAAAAATAGAAAATCTCAATTACCATAGCTCAGTTTTGCTATGATGTCTGCCGTATTATTGACATTATTATTACAGTGATCTATATTTAACTGTGTTCACTCTCTCTTTGCCAAACACACACACACACACACATTTTAAAGGTGGGTTGTAAAATGGTTAACAAACAATCCATTCTACAGTTTAAGAAAATTCGTGGGTACTAATAGTGTAGAAATTGAGTTTTAGGATTAGCATTACAATTCTGTTCAACAGGTTAATACAGGATAAATTATTTGTACATGCAATGTGAACAGTATTTAATATAGTGATTGCTGTTGTATACCAATACAAAGTCCATTCCATACATATGGTCAATGGCTGATAAAGAATCTGAACCTAAAAAATACAGAACTTAAATAAATAAACAGTGCAAAGTGCCACTTTCGGCACCTTATCAAAAACATTTGTGCTAGAGAAGCTCAAATATCATGGTTTCAGAGATCACATTGGTAAATGGTTTTCATCCTACCAAATTAAAAGGATCCAGGGGAGAAACCAGCATGGAATAATGACAATATTATGAAAAGGATAGATTGCTATGCACCACATAGTGGGGGGCTGAGTCACAGATAGGTACAACAAAAAGACTACTGAATAAGTAAGCTTTTGGCCAAAAGGCCTTCTTCCAAAATAGCCAACACACACACACACACACACACACACACACACACACACACACACACACACATTCATGTAAACACAATTCCTACACACATGACCATTGTGACTCGAGCAATTGTGCACAATGGGAGAAGCAATGTTAGTGGTGGAGGTAAGGAATAGGCAAAGGTGGGGAAGGGGAGGGATAACAGGGTAGGGGTGAGGAGCATACAGGAACATGGTGGGGAAATGATAGGGCAGCTAGATGCAGTCAGGTGGTTAGATGATGAGGGGATGGGGAGGTGGGAAGGAGGTGGAAAAGGAGGGAAATAAAGAGATTGTTGGTAGTTTGCTGGAATAGAAGGCTGTGTGGTGCTGGATATGGAACAGGGATGGTTATAGGTGGGTGAGGAACAGTGACTAACTAAGGTTGAGGCCATGGGAGTTACAGGAACTTAGGATAGGCTGCTGGGAGAGTTCCCACCTGACAATTCAGAAAAGCTGGTGTTGTTAGGGAGGATCCGGCTGGCACAGGCTGTGAAGCAATCATTGAAATGAAAAACATACTGTTAGCAGTGGGAGGGTGGTTCAGTTGTCTCTTGGCCATAGTTTGTTGTGGTTATTCATGCAGGCAGACAGCCTGTTGGTTGTCATGCCCATGTAGAAAACAGCACAGCGATTGCAGCTTAGCTTGTAGATCACATGACTGCTTTCACAGGTAGTCCTCCTTTGTTGGGATAGGTGATTCTTGTGACTGGAGTGGAGTAGGTGGTAATGGGAGTATGTATCACACAGGTCTTGCATCTAGGTCTGTTGCAGGGATATGAGCCAGGGGGCAAGGGGTTGGGAACAGGGGTGGAATAGAGATGGACAAAGATACCGTGTAGGTTCAGTGGGTGGAGGGATACCGCGGTGGAAGGGATAGTTGGTTGGATGTTCCTCATTTCAGGGATGACAAGAGATAGTCAAAACCCTGGCAATGAATGTGATACTGAGTCATGAGGGGAATGTTCCTCTGTGGCCGGTTGTTTGTACTTTGTGAGGTGGTGGATGACTGGAGAGATAAGGCATGGGAGATCTGTTTCTGTAGAAGGTTGGGAGGGTAATTTCAGTCTGTGAAGGCCTCAGTGAGACCTTTGATATTTGCAGAGGCACTGTTAATCACTACAGATACAACAGCCATGGCTGACTAGGCTGTTTGATAGGAGCTTCTAGGTATGGAATGGGTGACAGCTGTCAGAGTGGAAGCATTGCTGGTGATTGGCAGGTTTGATATGGATGGTTGTACTGCTGTAGCCATCTTTGAGATGGAGGTCAATATCAGGGAAGGTGGCTTGTTGGGTTGAGTAGGATGAGATGAAGTGAATGGGGGAGAAGGTGTTGAGGTTATGGAGGAATATGGATAGGATCTCCTCACACTCAGGCCACATCACCAAGATGTCACTAGTCAGTCTGAACTAAATGAAGGGTTAGGGATTCTGGGTGGTTAGAAAGGATTCATCTACATGGCCCATGAACAGGTTGGCATAGGATGGTTCCACGTGGGTGCCCACTGCCATAGGACTGATGCCTTCAAAGGTGAAATAATTGTGGGTGAGGATATAGTTGGTCATTGTGACCAGGAAGAAGGTTGTAGGTTTGTAATCTGCCAGGATTTGGGAAAGATAATGTCAAGTAGCGAGAGCCCATGAGCATTAGGGATGTTAGTGTAAAGAGAGGTGTTGTTCCCCTTCTTCATACATATCCACTTGACATACATATCCACTCTACCTGCTTCCCGTATTATTGAATTTTTGTTTATTTTTATCTTTGATCTCATTGCATTTTCACATTGATTTCAGTTCACTTTCACCTTTCACTATCAGTATGCTCCCTCAGGTTTCACCTTGTTTCCCCATACTTTGTCTGTTCCACCATTTTTGTGATTTTTCACACATATTTTTGTGAATATATATATAAATATTTTTATCCTCCATTATGGATGCTTGCTCCTTCCATTTGTGCCAGTATGGAGAAGTATCCTTTATCCTTAGCCAGAACCGAGTCCCACATACTTTACCTGCATTGTTGCCTGGCTCATAGAATTCCCCCAAATGGCCTTACCAGTAAATTACCCATCTCTGCCTGTAACTCCTCCTTCCACAATGAACTCAAGTTGTTCACATTTTGCCATTTCTTAGTCCTCACAGAGCTATACCTAAAAAAACCATGTACATCAGGGCCAAATCTCTTTACAATACCTCCTCTCTATATGTAAAATTCTCCTGCTCTGCAATGCAAAATTCCTGGATCTCATCTCTTGTTACGTAATTGTTGCCTCCAGGAACTAGAGTAGCAAGCACAACACCACATCAAAAAACTCTCCAATCTGTTCACCTCTTACTCCCACCTTGGACTACCACTATCTGACTCCTCTACAACAGCCTCCAAACCTCCCCCACATCCCCTCATAGCTGACATACCCTCTCTTGCAGACCTTCTACATTTACCACTCCCTCAGAAACTCCCTCCCACCATCACACAGAATCCAGAAACTAAAGAGACTCAAAACACAGTCATGAACCTTTTCTCCAAAAGACTTAATCCTACACAAGTATCAGCCCTTTCAAAGGCATTACCTTTTGCCCCACTCCCAAATTCACTCATGCTGGACTTGTTAAAGACCTTCTCTCCATCTCCCAGTCCCTAGAGTGAAATCTCTTTTTTTTTCACCAACACTACCAATCAGAAACCCAAAACTAATGTTAAACTCTGCCTGACTCAGTTCTGTTTTACACCCAACTGAGTTCCACACTCACTGCCCCTAGATCATCCTTTGTTAACATTCCAGAATTTCTTAACCTCAAACCCTGCCTCTCCACCACTCCCCAGATCCCTCAACATGCTGTCAGATTCATCCATCAACAAACCCTGCCACAGTGATCCCATTCCAGAAATTCAACAGCCGCTCCTCATATTCTTAGGCACATCCCAGAACCTCTCCACTGAGTCTGCTTTTCTCCTCACCCCTACCACTCCCTATGCTCCTGTCTTTAACATGCTTCCTAAAGTCCATAAACCTAACCACCCAGGATGCCCCACTGTGGCCAGTTACTGTACACTCACAGAAAGAATCTCTGCTCTCATAGACCAACACCGTCAGCCTGTTACCATCACCCCCCCCCCCCCCCCCCACCCTTCCTATACAGAAGACACTAACAATTTCCTCTACTGATTCTCCACAGTTCCAGTTCCTTTACCACCTGGTGCCCTGCTTGTTGCTATTGATGCCAACTCTGTTTACACCCTAATTGCCATGACCTTGTCAATTTTGAACACTACCTTTCCCAATGTCTCACTGATTACAAACTAACAGTCTCCTTCCTGGTCATCATGATGAACTATATCCTCACTCACAATCACTTCACATTTGAAGACATCATTGTATGGCAATGGGCACTGCATGGCACCATCCAATGCCAACGTATTCATGGGCCATCTAGAGGAACCTTCTAACCATCCAGAATCCCAAATCCCTCAAAATCCCTAATCATTAATGACGTCTTAGTGGTCTGGATTGGAGGTGAGGACACTCTATCCACATTCCTCCAGAACCTTAACTTGTTTTTGCCATTTCGCTTCACCTGGTCCTCCTCAACCCAACGAGCCACATTCCTTGATGTTGACCTCCATCTTGAAGATGGTTACATCAGAAACTCTGGCCATATGAAACCTACCAACCACCAGTTTACCTCCATATGACAGCTACCACCCATTCCATACAAAGAAGTCCCTTCCATACAGGCTATCCACCCATGGCTGTCACATCTGTAGTGATGAGTAGTCCTTCTCCAAACAAACCAAGTGTCTTACTGAGGCCTTCACCGACTGAATTTACCCTCCCATCCTCGTACAGAAATGGATCTCCCATGCCTTATCCCTTCAGTCACCTGCCACCCCCCAAAGTCCCACCATCTGGCCTCAAAGGAGCATTCCCCTTGTGATTCAGTACCACCCAGGACTGGAGCAATTGAATCACATTCTCCTCCAGTATTTTGACCATCTCTTGTCATGCCCTTAAATGAAGAATATCCTATCCACTATCCTTCCCACATCTCTAACAGGGGTATTCTGCTGCCCACTGAACTTAGACAAGATCCTCATCCATCCCTACTCCACCCCTGCTCCCAACTCCTTGCCTCATGGCTCGTATCCCTGCAATAGACATAGATGCAGGACATGTGCCATACATTTTCTCACCCTCACCTACTCCACTCTGATCACAAGCATCACCCATGTCATCAAAGGCAGGGCTACGAGTGAAAGCAGTCATGTGATCTACAAGCTAAGCAGTAATATCACTGCGCAACATTCTACATGGGTATGGCGACCAACAAGCTGTCCATCCACATGAATGACCAGTGACAAACCGGGGTCAAGAGATCACAGGACCAATCAGTTGCTCAGCACATTGACCAACACAATGTTCAGTGGCTGCTTCACAGCTTGCACCATTTGCATACTTCCTACCCACACCAGATTTTCTTAACTGCGGAGGTGGAAACTCTCCCAGCAATATATCTTATGTTCCCAAAACCCCTAGTCTCAACCTTTATTAGTCACTGTTCTTCACCCACCAATACCCATCCCTGCTCCCACTCCAGTACTACATGGACTTCTATTCCACCAATGCACCCACAGTCTTTTTACTTCTCTCATTTTCCACTCCCCTCCTCTCCCTTCCCACCCTGTCAAACCTCCTGACAGCACCTAGTTGTCCTATCCTGCCCCACCATGCCCCTGTATGCTCCCACAAGCAGCACTTTATCATCCCCTACCCCTAACCCGTTATCCCTGACTTTTTCTGCCCCAGTCTCCTCCTAACTCCCATCTCACAGATTGCTTCTGCCATCTTGCACAGTTGTTCACAGTCTGGCCTCAGTAGCCATACAGTGGTCTTGTGTGTGTGAGTTGTGCTTGTGTGAATGTGTCTGTGTTGTCTACTTTAGAAGAAGGACTTTTGGCCAAAAGCTTACTTTTTCAGTAATCTTTGTTGTGTCTGCAAGCAACTCAACATCTCTACTATATGGTGGGTACCAATTTATCCTTTTCATAATATATTCTAAAAAGGATGTAGTGCTGTGTTAAGAAACTTAGTGAACATACACAAAGAAACAGCATCTTCAGAAAGGAGAATAATTGCTACAGGTGCACCACAGGGGTCTTTTAGCCTAACTATTACCTGTAAAAGTATGCCCCTGGTAGCTGCGCCTCTGTCAAATCTTGATGAAAAGTGGATGTTTAAAGTAGGCTACTGTCAGAGAAGTAGTGTACACCACATTTGCAGTTCAAACACTTTACTTGCACATATATGTTGAGTAAACTACTGTTTATGGCCAGACTGAGTCTCATCCATTATAACTGCAGTACAGACAACCAGATAGCCACATAATGCACTGAAATCCTGCAATATTAATCAAATGCAGTAATCTAACGCAGAAGTAATTAAAGACAATTATTAACATGTAGCAAGTAAATCATTAACACAGTTCTCGAGTCAATTTCTTTGAAATCTGACAGTCTTATCTGTATGAAAAAGTTGTACACATCAAGTAACTATTGAAGGTAACGCTGTTCATAGTCTGAGCCTGTTATCACAGTTAGCAGTAAACATTATTAGAAGATTAACAGTGTTGATGAGAATAATTACAAGTCACAGTTACTTATGAAAACCAGTCACTGAATCATGGATTGAACTCCTGGACACAAAATTCAGATAGAATGCAGTACATTTTCCAATTTGTAATCTGTACTACATCGTCTACAGTTTGTTACCCCATATTTTTGGACACAGATCTTACTCGTTCCTTTACAGCTCACTACTGACTGTCTTAAAATGACTTCCAACAGATATATTTTATAAAATTACAATAATCAAAACTGAATTTAGCTATTTTGTTCACTGGATTTTCATAAATTACAACTGAAATTTTACTTTTCTGAGGAAATTAATAATACAGGGCTATTACAAATGATTGAAGCGATTTCATAAATTCACTGTAGCTCCATTCATTGACATATGGTCATGACACACTACAGATACGTAGAAAAACTCATAAAGTTTTGTTCGGCTGAAGCTGCACTTCAGGTTTCTGCCGTCAGAGCGCTCGAGAGCGCAGTGAGACAAAATGACGACAGGAGCCGAGAAAGCGTATGTCGTGCTTGAAATGCACTCACATCAGTCAGTCATAACAGTGCAACGACACTTCAGGGCGAAGTTCAACAAAGATCCACTAACTGCTAACTCCATTCGGCGATGGTATGCGCAGTTTAAAGCTTCTGGATGCCTCTGTAAGGGGAAATCAACGTATCGGCCTGCAGTGAGCGAAGAAACGGTTGAACGCGTGCAGGCAAGTTTCACGCGTAGCCCGCGGAAGTCGACGAATAAAGCAAGCAGGGAGCTAAACGTACCACAGCCGACAGTTTGGAAAATCTTACGGAAAAGGCTAAAGCAGAAGCTTTTCTTAAACAGGAGATTGGAAAACCGATGGATCAGTCGTGGTGGAGATCATGATCAACAATTCATGTCATGGCCTCCACGCTCTCCCGACTTAATCCCATGTGATTTCTTTCTGTGGGGTTATGTGAAAGATTCAGTGTTTAAACCTCCCCTACCAAGAAACGTGCCAGAACTGCGAGCTCGCATCAACGATGCTTTCGAACTCATTGATGGGGACATGCTGCGCCGAGTGTGGGAGGAACTTTATTATCAGCTTGATGTCTGCCGAATCACTAAAGGGGCACATATCGAACATTTGTGAATGCCTAAAAAAACTTTTTGAGTTTTGTATGTGTGTACAAAGCATTGTGAAAATATCTCAAATAATAAAGTTATTGTAGAGCTGTGAAATCGCTTCAATCATTTGTAATAACCCTGCAGATGAAGGTTTATTTTTAAAAAAGACTTATAGGTATAATAATAATTTCTATTGAATTATGTTGGCTAGTTGCCTAAATATTGATTGACATTAATAAACTAAAAGTAGCGTAAATTAGAAAGTCAATGGTGTTTGTTGCAGGGTTCTAGTACGAGTCATTTACAAGATATCATATTTTGAAAAGTTACCACACCTACACATGTACAATACTAGTGGTGGCACAAACTAAAGAACAATGCAAGTACATACTCTAGTTATGTAGATTCTGGCCAGTAACGAGACAATTGACCCTCACTGGTTGTTTTCAAAATGGCTACCAGCAGCAGCAATACACACTTCCAGTCTGGTATGGAGTGACTGCTGTACATTTCAGCGTAGATGTCCAAGCAGGCTGCAATAATACATCAATGCATATCTTCAGGTGTAGTCATTATGTCTTTGTCATCAGTGTCTTTCAGTTTCCCCACAGAAGAAAGTCTACAGGCATCAAATCTGGAGAACTGGCCAGCCAAGGTACGGGTCCTTTGTGCCCAATCCAACAATTTGGAAACAATTCATGAAGAGGCACTATAGTACTTTGTGCTCTATGGGCTTGCAGCCATCATGTTGGTACCACAGGTTCCTCTTAGTCTGCAGAGGATTGTGTTTTAACATTCATGGAAGATGGTCTGTTAGAAGGCTGTGATACTTGTGCTTGTTCATTGTTCCAGCTATGGAAAATGGAGCTGTTAGCTAATGCTTCATTATCCCACACCACACATTTACACTCCATGGATGCTGACTTTTCACCTGATAAAGCCAAGAGGGATTGCCAACAGATCAATAGTGTATGTTTCAGCAGTTCACTTGGCCATGATTGGTAAATGTGGCTTCATCATTAAACAAGATACATGATAAGCCTTGAATATCCTGTCTTTATGCCCATGCACAGTAGTTAACACAACTTTAATAATCATTTCCATGCAGCTCTTGTTGGAGAGATTTGTGATAGGGATAGAACCTATGTGATGGAGAATATGTAGGACACTTGCCTGACTCATCCCACATCCTCGTGTAATTGTGTGGCAGCTAACATGTGAATCAACTGCAATAGCAGCAAGAACATTAATTTCCCTCTCTTCTGTCATCACTTGTTTCCTTCTGTTATGTTGTCTTGGTGTTACACTACCACATTCACATAACAGGTTGAAGAATTTGATAAATTACTGCTGAGATGGTTGACATCTGTTGGAATTATTGGGATATCTTGCAGCATACACCCTACAAGAACAAACTTCATTCTTCCCACACTCTCTATACACCATAGACATGTTGGCTAAAAAAATCCCATCATCCACTCACAACTTACTGCATGGACTGCCGTACATTAATTGACTAGCAATTCACAATGCACATAAGGAACACACAAGCACACTGTAAGCAAACATAACAAGATCATACCTAGCAACTATGCAAATTCAATGGCACAAAAAAGTGTCAATGTGGAAACTTTTCAAATTACAATACATTGTAAAATACTCGTACTAGACTCCTGGCTTCTAGGCGCTACAGTCTGGAACCGCGTGACCGCTACGCTCACAGGTTCGAATCCTGCCTCGGGCATGGATGTGTGTGATGTCCTTAGGTTAGTTAGGTTTAAGTAGTTCTAAGTTCTGGGGGACTGATGACCTCAGATGTTAAGTCCCATAGTGCTCAGAGCCATTTGAACCAAGCCAGACTCCTGCATCAAACACCACTAACATTTTAATTTACCCTACTTTTAATTTGATAATGTCCATAGGCATCTTTCCATTTAAAAACTAAGTATTATTACAATCTGTTTATTGGCTAACAATATGAGCCCCTGACTACCAATCCATTCCGTGAAAATTGCTCATCAATAGCACTTTCCATTTCTGCAAAATTTGCATTGCTAGGTTTAGGTGATACACCTTATACACTCCTGGAAATTGAAATAAGAACACCGTGAATTCATTGTCCCAGGAAGGGGAAACTTTATTGACACATTCCTGGGGTCAGATACATCACATGATCACACTGACAGAACCACAGGCACATAGACACAGGCAACAGAGCATGCACAATGTCGGCACTAGTACAGTGTATATCCACCTTTCGCAGCAATGCAGGCTGCAATTCTCCCATGGAGACAATCGTAGAGATGCTGGATGTAGTCCTGTGGAACGGCTTGCCATGCCATTTCCACCTGGCGCCTCAGTTGGACCAGCGTTCGTGCTGGACGTGCAGACCGCGTGAGACGACGCTTCATCCAGTCCCAAACATGCTCAATGGGGGACAGATCCGGAGATCTTGCTGGCCAGGGTAGTTGACTTACACCTTCTAGAGCACGTTGGGTGGCACAGGATACATGCGGACGTGCATTGTCCTGTTGGAACAGCAAGTTCCCTTGCCGGTCTAGGAATGGTAGAACGATGGGTTCGATGACGGTTTGGATGTACCGTGCACTATTCAGTGTCCCCTCGACGATCACCAGTGGTGTACGGCCAGTGTAGGAGATCGCTCCCCACACCATGATGCCGGGTGTTGGCCCTGTGTGCCTCGGTCGTATGCAGTCCTGATTGTGGCGCTCACCTGCACGGCGCCAAACACGCATACGACCATCATTGGCACCAAGGCAGAAGCGACTCTCATCGCTGAAGACGACACGTCTCCATTCGTCCCTCCATTCACGCCTGTCGCGACACCACTGGAGGCGGGCTGCACGATGTTGGGGCGTGAGCGGAAGACGGCCTAACGGTGTGCGGGACCGTAGCCCGGCTTCATGGAGACGGTTGCGAATCGTCCTCGCCGATACCCCAGGAGCAACAGTGTCCCTAATTTGCTGGGAAGTGGCGGTGCGGTCCCCTACGGCACTGCGTAGGATCCTACGGTCTTGGCGTGCATCCGTGCGTCGCTGCGGTCCGGTCCCAGGTCGACGGGCACGTGCACCTTCCGCCGACCACTGGCGACAACATCGATGTACTGTGGAGACCTCACGCCCCACGTGTTGAGCAATTCGGCGGTAGGTCCACCTGGCCTCCCGCATGCCCACTATACGACCTCGCTCAAAGTCCGTCAACTGCACATACGGTTCACGTCCACGCTGTCGCGGCATGCTACCAGTGTTAAAGACTGCGATGGAGCTCCGTATGCCACGGCAAACTGGCTGACACTGACGGCGGCGGTGCACAAATGCTGCGCAGCTAGCGCCATTCGACGGCCAACACCGCGGTTCCTGGTGTGTCCGCTGTGCCGTGCGTGTGATCATTGCTTGTACAGCCCTCTCGCAGTGTCCGGAGCAAGTATGGTGGGTCTGACACACCGGTGTCAATGTGTTCGTTTTTCCATTTCCAGGAGTGTATATAAATGATCATCCATCATATACCAAAGAAGCAGAAACAGTTCTCTTTGCTAATAATGTAAATATTATACGAGGGTTGCCCAGAAAGTAATGCATTGCATTTTTTTTCTTCAACAATTCTTTATTGAACATAATGACAATTATACACACAAAAGAATGGTGTTTTATCTACACACCCTATTTTTTCACGTAATCTCCATCCAATTCTATGACCTTCCTCCAGTGCAAAACAAGGACATGAATACCCTGTCAGTACCAATCCTTGTCCTGGTGGTGGAGCCAGTGATTAACTGCATGAATCACCTCCTCATTGTCCTCAAAATGTCTTCCACGAATGGCAGCCTTTAATGGCCCAAACAAGTGGAAGTCCAAGGGGGCTAGGTCAGGGTAGTAGGGCGGATGGGGTAACATTGGCCAACCCTGTTTTGTAATGTGTTCAGCAGTTGTCAGACTTGTGTGGGGCCAAGCGTTATCACATTGCAGAAAAATGTCTCCTGGGTTGCTGTGGTGCCAAAGTTGCTGGAAGTGCGTCTTGAGTTTTGTTAATCGGTTGTCATATGCTTCTGAATTAATGGCACCACCTCTTGGCATCACATCAATGAGAATAACACCATCACAGTCCCAGGACATGGTATCATGACCTAACAAGCGGAAGCAGTTGCTTTGAATTTCTTCTTCTGTGGGGAGTGGGAGTGGCGCCATTCCATCGACTGTCGTTTTGTTTTGGCCTCAAAATGGTGAACCCAGATTTCATCACCTGTCAAAATCTGGGACATGAAGGCCTCCCCCTTAACTTCAAAATGTTGCAACAAATCAAGACAAATGTTTTTTCTGTGCAATTTGTGATCCACTGTTAGACACCGCGAGACCCATCTTTCACACACTTTTGAATATCCAAGAGTGCAGATAATTTCATCCTCACTTCCTTTGCTGGTTGACAGATACAGCACCAACTGCCAAGTCGTAATGCATTTGCCCTTGCGAATGACAACATCAGCTCGCTGCAGCACATTTGGTGTGACAGCTGCGGATGGTCTCTCCAACCACCACAAATCATGGAGCTGTGCTGAACCGCCATCTGATGACCTCACCCTCTGTCCCGGCAATTAACTGTACTTCTGTTGACAGCAGGTGCTCCATAGACTTTGCACAAGCATTTGTGAATATTCCCCACAATTTCTTTCTACGCAGTGAGAAATTCAATGATGGCACATTGCTTGTAATGCACATGACCTACAGTGCCATTTTGAAACTGTCCTGCAGCTACGCTATCTGTCAGATGTGATGGAAACCTAGCGCGGTCACTCAGGAGACTTCAGATAATACACACATAATGTTTTGCATTCATAACATTGTTTTCTGCTGAGAAAAAAAAATGTGCATTACTTTCTGGACAACCCTCATAATTATTGAGCCTATGGAATAACTGCAACACTGGAAAATGTAAATAAATAAATCAATAATTGGTCCTTTGTAAATGGACTGTCAGGGAATTTAGATAAAACACAATACATGCAATTCAGTACTGCACATAACTTGACCACATCATTAGGAGTAATACATGAGGGTAAATCAATAAATGAAAGGAACATTTTAAATTCTTAGGTGTTTATATCAACAAGAACCAGGACTGGAAGTCTCATGTTACAGATCCTCTCAATGGAAGTCTCAGGTTACAGATCCTCTCAAATTTTTAAACTCTGCAACTTTTGCATTACAGATAACATCAAATTTTGGATATGCAAAGAGTTGACTCACTTTTCCTATTTTCATTCCCTAATGTTCTAAGGCATCATATTGTGGGGTAATTCATCAGTGAGGAAAAAATGTTCAATTCACAGAAGTGTGTAATAAGGATGATGTGTGTTATCCACTCTAGAACCATTTAAAGGCAATTTTTTAGTCATTTGGTCATGCTGATAACAGTATCACAGTACATTTACTCCTCTATGTGGTTCATTTTCAACAGTCAGCCACAGTTTGAAAAGAACAATAACATTAATAAATGTAATATAGAAAGGGAAAAGATTTGTGCTGTCCATCAGTCATCCATGTTTGAGTGAAAGTTATCAAGCAATGACTTATCTCTGATATCAAAATAATATAGTTTTTTTTTTTTTTTTTTTTTTTTTTTTTTTTTTTTTTTTTTTTTTTTTTGCAATAGTGTACATTACACCACATGATTCCAGGAAGGAAGTGTATTAATTAATATTCACTGCATACATATAATTGAATATGGGCTAATATATCCCCGTAGTGGTGACGCTGTACTGAACGGTTCACGAATAGATATTCCATCTTCTCTCGTGTGCAGGGAACACTCTGTCATGGCAACAACACAATCGAAAAGCAATAACAGTTGGTTTTTCCTCTGGCCAGTAACATCGTGCCACTGCCACCTACACCAAATTACAACAACAATGCAGACTAGTACTGGAACAGATAGAGTAACATGAAGATTCCATCTTCCTGGCCCACCAAAGGCAGCAATGGATCACACATGTGGAGCCCTTCTTTCCTCTACATGGGATCAGTGCCACTGTGGATATTGGTTGGGTCACAACTGGAGCTAAGCATAATCGAACAAATCGATGACGTACTCTTAACAGCAGTCTTATACAGCTCTTAACAAGACTTTGCTGCACCACTTTGGAAACTATCTGAATCTTGCTTGAATAAAATTATTGAAAGTGAAACTTGTATCAGTGTTTTCCCTTGTCAGATACTTCAGTTGTTGTGCACACCCAGCAATGAACTTCCATCAGAACAGTCATAGTGGACCTATTGGCTACATAGTTTACATGTAAATATTAGGGTGATTATGTCTGCTCTTGCAGATGTTCCAGTTGATGATCTGACATGCAAAGCAGATGCCACTGCTGTTGCTCACAAGGATGAAAGTTTGTGCATGTTGATGAAAGAGATTATGGTGAGATAACCTGTATCGCTTATTCCTACTCTCTTGATGTTAGGTTATGTCCACTTTTACAGACCTTCCAATTGATGATATGGTGCACAAACAAGATGCCATTGCTGACGTTTGCAAGGATGACAGTTCGTGCAGTTTGTGTGGATCGATTAAAAAGGTTATGGCAGGAGGACCCAAATCACCTATTCTTACATTCACCAAGTCAAGTGGCCCACATTGTTCTGCCACAACAGCTACTATACAGACAGAGCCATCTGTTACATCTGTTACCCAACTGGTCAGTTAACTTGCAAGACTGAATGCCAAACTGGAAAAACATGTGGATGAAGGAAGACTTAATGGTCACCACACTTCTAAATGAGAGAACTCCAAATGGTGTTGATATCACAGACAGTTTGATGATACTGTCAGGCAATGCATGAGCCAGTGACATTACCCAAACTCCAGTAACAGATAACAGTAGGCATGTGTGCTTATCAAATGAAGACTAAATGCCTTACATGCTGTAAAAACACTATGGTATCAGCGGTTACTGGCTTTGGTCAGCTTTCCATACAAGACAATATGACCGGTGAACATTTTCTGATTGACACAGGATCAGAAATCAGTGTGTATTCTAAGGGCCCGTATGAACGCTGTACATCTTCAACACTTCCCTTACATATCACAGTGAATAATTCTGCAGTAGCCTTTGATGTATAGAAGACTTTAACATTAGGTTTGGACAGAGATTTCTGTCCCATATTGACTTTTGTGATAACAGACATGAATGGTGCAATTATTGAAGCAGGCTTCCTTCACTGTTTTTCCACAGTGCTGAACTTACCAAACTGCTGTTTAAGCAAATTTCCATACTCTACATGCTTTTCTTTGACGAGGGTCCATGAAGTGCTGCAGACACATATCATGTGAAGCTTTCCGGGCTGTCTACAACTTCTGCGCTGGTTCCATGCGACTCATCACTGCACTCGTAACAAAGTAGAATGCACACATTTGCATTTCATGAGAAGAACTTGGAACAGAATGCAGCTGGTGTTAGGGAAACTTCAATGTGGGGAAAAACTTGTCAGGTACTCCACGCAAGCACCTGTGAAATCAAAGTGAAGCATACCAAGGTGCATGTGATCACAGAGGATTTACAAAAAGCAATACTGCCCTTAGAGCTAAAGTGGCTGTTTTGCAGGCTGAGTTGGACGATGTGGAGAAACTATTGCAGTGTTTGCACTGCCCTGCTGAGTCACATGATCGGAGTTACATGGATACCTCTATGCCAGCTACCTAGTCCATGATGGATGTAGACAGCGACCTCTGTCAACAACTATTCCAAGAATTTCCTGTGCTCAAGTACCCAGTATTGGCTAAGAGCAAACAGTGCCATTCTAAACAACATTACAGTCAGACCACACTGGGACAACTTGTCATTGCTAGACCCCAGCATTTACCACTGGATAAATTACATGCTGCACATTTAGATTTCAACACAGTGCTTTCGGAGCAGGGGAGGGGGTGTCGATCTCAAGATCTCACAGTGCATGGGCATCGTCTCTCCAAATAGTCAAGAAAAAGAATGGCTCATGGAGCTTCTAAATGACTGCTCATTAATAAAAACATTGATGGCAGAAAAAAGGTTTCTTGGAGAAGGTGAACTACATGACCTAAAAACATCAGTGGCAAATGTTACAAGCCAGCACACTCATTTGCAGGTGCCACCATGGTGCCATCAAATGCAAACCAAAGGGCTGAGGGAGCAGTGCCACAACAGTTCATTTCTGCAAACTAACAACCACTGGCCTTCTTTTTTAAAAAATTGTCAGCTCAACAACAAAAGTAGAGTGCGTTAATCATGAATTACTCACAGTATACTTGACAGTGAAACATTTTGGATCTTGGCTGGAAGACAAGCATTTCAATGTTTTCATGGATCATAAGTCTCTGACCTCAGTATTTCAACAAGTGATAGAGGTCAGTTTACCTCACCACTGGAGACACACAAGTTAAACAGACATCTATCACATTGCGGAGGAAAACAATGTTGTAGCAGACTGTCTCTCCCAGAACTATGCAAGCCTTAATGCAAGTTTTCACACAGTAGTTCTCCAGGCTGTCTGCATAATTTCCTCTTCCCTTTATGTCATCTATCATCTTGTATCTCCTCCTTCCTCTCAGTCTTCTCCCACAAACCAATCCTTCCAAAGCATCTGCTTGCAAGCACTCCCTTCTCAATGAATGTCCCAACCAGTTCTTTTTCCTTTCTCTTACAACCTTCAGCAGACATCTTCTCTCACCAACCCTTTCCAATACTCTCTCATTACTCACTCTCTCCATCCAGCTTATTTTCTGCATTCTCTTCCACATCCACATCTCAAATGCTTCTAACCTTTTTTCATCCTCTCATCTCAGCGTCCATGTTTCTGCCTCATATAGTGTGCCACACTCAAGATAAAACATTTGCCAAGCCTTTTCCTTAGACCTTTATCTAATTTGTCACAAAAGAGTCTCCTCTTTCTGTTGAATGCCTCCTTTGCTATCGCAATTCGAGTTTTCACCTCCTGGTGACATCTCAAGTCTTCAGTTATTGTGCTTCCAAGATATTTAAATGCACTTACTTGGCTAATGGTAGATTGTTCTATTTTAATATTGGACAGTCTGCGTCTTACACTGATGACCATACTCTTTGTTTTTGCTGTGTTTGTTTGCATCCCATATTCCACACAAACTTCATTCAGATCTTTCAGCATGTTATTCACTGTCCGCTCACTTTCTGCTACTAATACCATGTCATCAGCAAATCTTGTACTTTCTATTCTCGTTCCACCAATACATATTCCTCTTTTCCCATCTAAGCCTTTCACAATAATCTCTTCAAGGTGTGCATTAAACAACAGTGGGGAAAGGCAACAACCTTGTCTAACACCTCGTCCAATGCAGCTTCCTTCTGACATTTCATTTCCAATCCTTATACTTACTTTCTGGTGTAAATATAGATGTTGTATCAGTCATCTCTCTTTCCAATCTACTACTTTCCTCTTCAGAATATCCATCAGCTTGTTCCACTGAACTCTGTCAAAAGCCTTTTCTAAATCTATAAAAACAGTGAAGATTTCTCTATCTTTTTCTATATATCTTTCCTCTTTGGTATTTTGTTCCATTACTGCATAATTTATTTGTAAATGACTGAAGATTACAAATGGCAATGGCCTTGCCGCAGTGGATACACCAGTTCCCGAGAACATCACCGAAGTTGAGTGCTGTCAGGCATGGTCGGCACTTGGATGGGTGACCATCCAGGCCACCATGCGCTGTTGCCATTTTTCGGGGTGCACTCAGCCTCGTGATGCCAATTGAGGAGCTACTCAACCGAATAGTAGCGGCTTTGGTGAAGAATACCATCATAATGGCCGGGAGAGCGGAGTGCTGACCCCATGCCCCTCGTGGCCTGGAGATGGAGTGTTTTTTCTTTTTTCTTTTTTCTTTTTTTTTGAAAAAAAAAAAAAAATTCAAATGTCCTGATGTAAACAAAATGAACATTTAACATTTCTTCAAAAAATCAGCTGGTAGTCAAGTTGCATTGAGATCTACCAGAATTCTGAACACTAATACAGTGCCCACATCTCGTGGTCGTGCGGTAGCGTTCTCGCTTCCCACGCCCGGGTTCCCGGGTTCGATTCCCGGCGGGGTCAGGGATTTTCTCTGCCTCGTGATGGCTGGGTGTTGTGTGCTGTCCTTAGGTTAGTTAGGTTTAAGTAGTTCTAAGTTCTAGGGGACTGATGACCATAGATGTTAAGTCCCATAGTGCTCAGAGCCAGCCACTAATACAGTGATTGTAAACACAAGTGGCACAGTATTTCACTGAGGCACAACCTGTGTGTCATATTCATTCAATGAACCACTAGTTAGATGCATGCAGTACTTAATATTTATTAGGATTTTGCACTACATTCAGTATCACATTAACTTTCTTAGATGTGCATATTTCTGTTGCAGCTTAATTCACAATCGGTATTCAAACATACTAGATAGAATTCAGATCTACGTACTTTGCTGACTGTTTTATTCTTCAAATACTGGGATCCTTCAAGTGTTACACTATTAGATATGCTCCATTAGAAGCTGCATTATCATATTGGAGAGTGGTTTTCTGAATTTCTATGTGTTCTTCCTATAGTTTTGACTGTGTGTAGTCCATTGCAGCATCCCACCTTCTGACATACTACTTTCTTCACTTTCAGCAGCTGTTGAACCTGACACCAGTTGAACCAGTTTTAATTTTTCAAGGAATGGAACATAAGAATGCTTTTTCATTGCAGAAACAATACTCTCCGGACAGCACTGCTCAGCAATGCAGGATATTGACAGAGTGCGACATCGCCTATTTGAAGTTGCTCCACATATGGCCTTTGTTGGAGCTGGGCTAAATACAGTAGCATTTTCAAAGATGGGTGAAAATACACATGCTGAAACTGAGGTAAAATGCAAATTCAAGATTTGAGTAAGATATTTTACAAACAAACAACTAATGGAAATTCCATTATAAATGGTAACCAATGGTAACCATGTATATTACATTACACTTGGATGACATCTTTTCATTTTTGATTTGCTAACTAGGAGATATTTTCAGTTTCACTTTTATAATTTATAAGTTGCTTCTCCCAAGATGCGCTGCTGCTCTCAGTCTGGCCTCAGCAGCCAGAGAGAGAGAGAGAGAGAGAGAGTGTGTGTGAGAGAGAGAGAGTGTGTGTGTGGGCATGTGTGCATGCGCACTTTGTTGTAGTCTTTTTGTTGTACCTATCTGTGATTCAGCATCTCTTCTATATGGTGAGTAGCAACTATCCTTTTCATTGTATTTAGCTGGAGAAAATTCACTGAAAATCACAGCGACCTATGCAGAATAATCAGTATTTTCTGCAGCAACTGAGAAAGGATGGTTCATGAAGTGCTTGTGTACCATATCACACTGTCTTCAGATCTCCCTACTTAGCCACTTTGGGAATTTCCAACCTTCTGTTGTATTTTACTGGCACTATTAATAATATTACCAACCATTCTAGAATGTGGAATGTACACAATTTATCATGGATGTCATGCCTAAAACCATAAATGAACTACAAACTAATTCAACGGTGTGGTTTTATTGTGACAATAGTATACCATCCAGCTGCTGTGTAAGGAAAATTACAGCCAATAAAGGGCAATTTTATGTTACTGTAATGTTTTAAGAAATGTTCCCAACATTCTACGACATAATATTTAACATGGCTCTATGTTTGTTATGAAATATTGGTACTGGATGTTTTTCTCTATTCCAAAAAAATTTATTGTACTGTAACAGTGTATGTAAGTAATATTACTTGTGCTGCTTTAAACAGATACAACCTTATTCTTTACTGAATGTTATTTATTTATTTATTAAGCCATCCATTGATATTGTACAGATGTTGCCAGTAGCTGTACAATACTATTAAATAGTTGTTAACATATTTATATACATTTACAATTACACATAAATAGACCTCTTAATTTCTATGTAATTTACATAGGTGATTCATTAAGTTTCATAAATTTTTATTAAGATACTAATTTCTGGTATAATAACAGTGTTCCTGCAAGGACCATTTAACAGTTTTTCTGAAAGAATCCTTGTTATTTATTTCTTTGATTTATTGTGACAATTTATTAACCAGTTTTAAACCATGATACCATACATTGTTTTGGGTCTTGTGCTTATTTTTCATGTCTAGATGAAGACAATGGCTTGTTATTGTTACACAGTTACAAACAGCACTGTTTCTGTTACGATTTTTCATATTTTTCTTGGTGTACTTAGTGGTCTGTAATATGAACTTACAAAGAACAATCACAAAATACAACATTTTAAATAATTCTTGCAGTGAGCCCACTTACTGCAATTTGTTATGATTCTCACTGATTTCTTTTGAATTTTGAAAAATGTTTGTAAATTCTGAACATTATTTCCTCCCAAAATTATCCTGTAGCTCAGGACTGAATGCACATAGCTAAAGTATACAGTTGCAGACAGGCACAATTAAAAGACACTCAGAAAAGCTTTCATTCACAGTCTTCGTCAGTAAAACAAACACACACACACACACACACACACACACACACACACACACACACACACACACACACACACACTCTGTAGGGGGAGAGATGAACACTGACTGGTGGAGTGTGCAGGGACTAGACTGAAAACAGGTGCAGCATCAGGAGGTTGTGGAGCATGGAGGGGAAAAAAAGGAGCAAAAAAGAAGGGGAGCAAAGAAAGACAGGTGGATGCATTGGCAGAGGGCTAGAAATAAACAGGCTGGAAGATGAGAATGATGAGGAGATGACAGGACAGAGGGGGTGGAAATTGTTGGGTGGAGGGTGTGGGGACAGTATGTTATTGTAGGTTGAAGGAAGGAAGATTAGTGTTTAATGTCTCGTCGACAACGAGGTCATTAGAGATGGAGAACAAGCTCGGGTGAGGGAAGGATGGGGAAGGAAATCGGCCGTGCCCTTTCAAAGGAACCATCCCGTATCGTAGGTTGAGGCTGGGATAATTACTAGAGCGGAGAATGTGTTGTAAGGATAACTCCCATATGCACAGTTCAGAAAAGCTGGTGGTGGAGGCTAAAATCCAGATGGCTCAGATAGTGTAGCAGCCACTGAAATCAATTGTGTTATGTTCAGCTGCATGTTGTACCACAGGGTGGTTACTTTGCACTTGGCCACAGTTTGGAGGTGGCTGTTCATCCTGATGGACAGCTGGTTGGTAGTCATTTTATATTGGTATGACTACAAACCAGCTGTCCACCAGGATGGACATCCACCACCCAACTGTGGCCAAGAGCAAAGTATGAAACTTCCTGGCAGATTAAAACTGTGTGCCAGACCAAGACTTGAACTTCAGGCCTTTGCCTTTCACAGGAAAGTGCTCTCTGGTAGATCACTTGCCCATGAAAGGCAAAGATCCCAAGTCTTGGTCCGGCACACAGTTTTAATCTGCCAGGAAGTTCCATATCAGCACACACTCCGCTGCAGAGTGAAAATCTCATTCTAAGAGCAAAGTAGATCACCGCATGGCACAATATGCAGCTGAACATAACACACTTGATTTCAATGGCTCCTTCACTAGCTGAGTCATCTGGATCCTTCCCTCCACCACCAGTTTTTCAGAACTGTGCGGATGGGAATTATCCTTACAATGCATTCTGCACTCCCATAATTATCCCAGCCTCAACCTACAGTAACATACTGTCCCCACATTCTCCACCCAGCAGTTTCCACACCCTCTGTCCTATCCCCTCCTCCAGAATTTCATCTCCCACCTTGTTTTTTTGCAGCCCTCTGCCAATGCATCTGCCCATCTTTCCCCGACCCCTCTCCTTTCTTGCTCCTTTTTTCCCCACCTCCCTGCTCCACAACCTCCTGATGCTGTATCTGTTGGCAGTCTAGTCCCTGCACGCTCTGCCAAGTGTTCATCTTTCTTCCCACCCATACATTACTATTCCTTCCTCTTCACCCGCCTCCTCCAAACTACTGCTTGCATTCCATGTGATGTTGCATTCTGGCCCGGGATGTTGGAGTTGGTGGTTGTGTGTGCATGAGGTGTGCTTTTGTGTGTGTGTTTTAGTGTTTGTTTTACTGACTAAAACTGTGACCAAAAGCTTTACATGAGTGTCTTTTAATGTGCCTGTCTGCAACTTGATGTGTCTTCTTTATGGTAAGTAGTAATCTGTCTTTTCCTACATTGCTGACATTCCTATCTGGAGTTTCCATTGTTTTATTTAAAGAACACAGTTCTTAGACATGCTGCATTGCATACTGATGCAAGGACTCAAAGCGCATAGCATGTTGTAGATATGTTTTTTGACAATGTGACCAATGAGCATTCATAAGAATTTTTTGTTGGGTACAACATCTATGGAAGTGTAGTGTGGTTTTAAATTTGAAGAATTGTGTTTCCTGTTTGCTCTAAAGCACATACTGTTTGCTTTCTTCATTTTGAGGACTACTTTTATCCTTGATGGACATATGTAAATATCTGTCGGTACTTCAGTTGCATTTTCCATTAGTGCAGTCATATTATCAGTGATTAGTATATTACAATCAGCAGCAAACAGCACTTTCTCTTAATGTCTGGTATTTTATGGAAAATCAGTAATGTGTATTAAAAACATCTTGGACCCAGTACACTTTCTTGATGGACACCAATACTAACATATTGCAGACCTGATAGGTGTTTTTCTATGAACTTGCACCTACTGCAGACATGTGAGATGTCTAGTCACTGTATGCTGTTTTCTAAATATCAACAAGTCTGTTTATTAGCTACTCCCTTTGCACCTAGAACCTCTAAGGTGTGCAACAGATAAAGGTGGTCATACAGTATTGCCTGCAGAAACTAAGTTTCCAGTGCACAGCTTTCACTTCTCTTCCCATCATAGGCCCATAAAATTATTTACTGCTTTCAAGATACTTTATGAACAGTCTAAATTAATGGAAATTCTGGCTTGAATAACATAAACTATAATTTTTTAGGTTTTAAGCTTTCAGCGAAATAATAATGGACACTACATCTTGGTACCAGTTGGCCGCATTGATGCCAAAGGAAATGTGAAAGTTAATGAAACAAGTATAAAGTTATATTCCATGAAAAGGCGTGATGAAGTCAGTGTATACAAAATACAAAGTCCTTGTGAAATAGTGCATGATGGAATTAACACTGTTTATAAACCCATTCTCAAAAAGGTAGGTGCAAATGTTTCTCTTTCATTCACTGACTATACTTATGAGACTGATAGGATTTATTCATTTTATTTTGCTTCCATTTAGCTAATTTGTATTAGAAGAAAATACTGCAGCTGTTAAACCTTAATTTGGTTTTCAAGGTTCCGGCAAATAAAAACCTATCTATCTTAGGAATCATCCCTCTACATGAGAAAGGAGAAGGCCAGTTTAACTGTGGGAAGCTCCAGTTAAATGCAGCACTTCATGCAGGTGCTATATTGTATAAGCTGGAACAAATCAACAATAATGCATCACTTCTTGCTGGAAATGTTTTGGGAGTGACTATAGTTGATAGCTGCTTCCAACCTTCATATGTCTATGGAACAGCTTTTAATACTGTGACTAAATCAGTTGGTGATTTTTGGACAGACAACAAACTTGGCACTGCATGTAAGTATACCTGATTTATGAAGGGGCATCCACTTGTCAGTCACCAAAATGGGAACAAATGAAATGTGGCCAACAGACATAGTATATTGAAATAATGGTGCCTTTTTCTTCATGCATTTCATTATCTTTCATTTTCATTTGGCCTCTATGTCACTTTTAGCTCTTGTCTCAGACAGCTTGACTGTCTGCAGCTAATTTTTTACACTCTTTTTTTTGTGTTTCTGTCTCTTCTCATCTAGGCAACTGTTTCTGGCAACTGAGTAGTTCTGCCTCCTTCCTGCAGTGTCTTTTTCTCTCTCCCAATGACAAATTTATTTTAAAGATTTGATGAATGTTACAATTTGTGTGTTTGTTAGCCATGACAATATTATGCCCTTTTTTAGTAACTGGAAAGTGGGAACTCTAATACAGTGAAAAAGCTGTTAATATTTACTTTTGACTTTCAGTCTGCATTAAATCTGTTATACAAATGATGATATAAATTATTACATATATCAATATAGAGTATACTCATGAAAATCAACCAACTGTTTACCAGCCAATAGAGGATCAGACATCATTGCAGCTATTACAAATGATGTCCAGTCTTCTGAAAACATACAATCGCTTTTGAAATCAAATGGGATTACTCACATTACTGTCCCCATGGACAAGTATAATTTGGAGGGCATAGACCTCCACAATGCAAAGTTCTGGGTAAGTCATTTAGAGTTATTTAAATATAATATTTTATAACAAGTATATCACTTGTAAAAACCTTTAAATTGAATCAACATATATAAGTGTCCCTCTGCATGATGGGAAACCTAACAATGTGTAACAAGTTAATGACTATAGTGGTTTAGTCAATTATCTCCCTCTATTGTATAAATCACCTACAGTCAAGTCAGTGTAAGAAGACCCGTGACAGCTAACAGCTCTGTTTCCAGCTTTCA
The DNA here is from genome assembly GCF_023898315.1 of Schistocerca nitens. Taxonomy (NCBI): domain Eukaryota; kingdom Metazoa; phylum Arthropoda; class Insecta; order Orthoptera; family Acrididae; genus Schistocerca; species Schistocerca nitens. The sequence goes on from NC_064619.1 coordinate 282,807,691, forward strand.
GCAGCGAAGTGCAAATGGCTGCAGGTGAAAACAGCAGTGATCCATAGAGCTATGACAACACTAAGGTGTTGCTGGAGAGATGTTTACAATATTTCATTTTATTGATTAAGATAGGTGCACAAAGCTATTGTGCCTGCTCACTGCATCTTTCAAGGATCTTCTTATGCAGACTCAACTATAGAGCTGAAACTGAGTCACAAACAAATACTTTTATCACAGTAAATACAAGCAATCTTCTTACAGGAAAAACCCAAAATCAACCAAATTAGGTGTAAATAAAGCTACAGCCCAATTAAATGGAGATTTGAGGGAAGTAAGTTATTTGTAAACACCAAAAAATAAAATTCCTATACTTCTTCTAAAAAGGTGATGCATGGAAACCAATGTGACAACAAACTCCAGCATCTAGCTTCAGAATAACTTCAAATGGCATAAACATATAAGCAAAATAAGTGCAACAGTAAATAAAAATATGTTACAGTCTAAGTTTACTTTCTGTTAAAACAAGTTTTCACCCTGCCAGAATTGCCTACTTTGCTCAACTCCGTGCCATCTTTCAGTAGGAAATTATGTTCTTGGATAATATGCCATGTAATTATATCATCTTAACTGACCTATCCAGATAACAGTGCATGTTCAAGCTCTTCTTCTGGGATGGAGAGATGGACTGATCCTGGATCGAATCCACCCAGCAGATTAAGCACAGGGGTCGGTGTGCTGGCCAGCCTGGATGTGGTTTTTAGGTGATTTTCCACATCTCACTTGCTGAATATCAGGCTGGTTCCACCTCAGTTATATGATGCACAAACATTTAGAAAACTTTCATTCACTTTCGCATGAATAACACTAGATGTACACATTTGGGGTACACATATTCTGTCCTGGAGAAGGGGGGAGGGGGCGGGGGGTGTTCACAGGTGCTGACACAGGAAAGGCATCTAGCCACCCCTTAAATGAACCATGCCAAATCTGTTCATAACCATACCCATCTGGTGAATGCAGGACAAAGTCACAAGAAAAAAAATAAGGACAGGTTGAATCATCTCAACTACAGTTCAATGGCTGTTGTATGTTAGTTGTTTGACAAACATATGATTTCAAGAAAATGTGTCATTCTGTCATTCTGTGGCCTTCAGATCCCATGACATATCAGCATGCAATTTCATCTTGCAGAGGGATGGAGGGGGGGGGGGGGTGGCCACCTTAAAAGCAATGTTTATTATAATCAACCTGCTGCAATAGAAGAATTGAAAGCTAAAATCTAAGAAACAGTTGCTGAAATTTCTATTGAAATGTTACTTTGAACCATAAACAATTTATCTAAGAGACTGTAAGAACATTTGCACAAAACTGGAGCTCATGTGCAACAAGCAATCTTCAAGAAATAAATTTACTTTGTGAATTAAATTAATTTTCTTTTTGTATTCTTAAATTACATGTTTTTTATTATAAGGCATGCCCAGAAAGTAAGTACCATTTTGGAAAAAACTCATTAAAACATTTTTTCGAATCTAAGGTTGTTTCTACAAGAAAGAGCATTTCCTAAACCATTTTTCTCCATAGTTGCCACCATTGTGCAGACATTGACATAGTGGGAAAACAACTTTTCTATGCCCTAGTCATACAAAGATGTTTCCAGCGAAGACAGCCAATGCTGAACACCATTTTTTGCATTATCATTGCTGTCAAAGTGCCTTCCTCCAAAATTACACTTCAAGTTCAAGTGGTAGTCAGAAGGAGTGAGATCTTAGTTGTTTAGGATTGCCCTATTCTTGCACCTTCTGACTACCACTTGTTCTTGAACTTGAAGCATGATTTTGGAGGAAGGCACTTTGACAGCAATGAAAATGCAAGGTGGCAACTATGTAGAAAAATAGTTGAAGAAATGCTCTTTCTTGTAAAAATAAATTTTGGTTTGAAAAAATTATGTTTTTTTTCCCAAAACAGTACTTACTTACTGGACACTCCTTCTATTAAATGACAAATAAATTTATATAAAAACATTTTTATAACAATAGTTAATTTTTTCAGTTTCTCATTTCTCTGAATCTGCCTGCATGTAGATGTGATTAATGATTACATAACAATACAAGGTGTAATATTAGTTCTAAAAGTCATTTCTGTTGTGCACCTACAGGAAGAAGTTTTGCAGCACAAAGATGCAGCCGAAGCTATGCTTTCTGCAGCCATGGCTATGCGTTCTCATTCTGTTGTCATTGTTAGAGAGGCTGAAGAATGGGCAGAGACTGCATCAGAACACATTCAGAACCATGACTGGATAAAAGAGGGCATTCTGTGCCTTTCAGGAGTATATTCACTTTACAATAGAAACACAGAGGGCTTAGTTGGTGCAATAAGCTCCTCAAATATGATGGTAACAGAAGAAATAACAAAAAAACTGAGACCAGGAACAACAATAATATTGTTGTTGCAAGACCCGAGAGAGGTTCAGTCATTCTTAAATGTATGCCACACAATTGATGGACTGATATTTATGACAGTTATACAGAATAATCAGAAACAAATACAAGCAGGTGGTTAAAAGAACTACTACTATGTAAATAATTAATACTATATATTTTCTACATTTTTTCAAAATGCTATGTTATTCATTTGATACTCATTGAAACTTTCTTTAACTGCAGGTTTCCACAACATTGTTACACTTAAACCTCTACTTCACCAAACTGTAGAGGAAAGTGAGATTCAGAATTTCAAGGAGTGGCTAAAACAAAGATTTATTGCATATGGCCCAAATGCATTGTACTCAATGCCCAAACCATGGGTAGATGAGCTTAAAGAATCATATGGATCTCTCATCATTGGAGATCAGCTGAACATCTCTTCTCCCAGCATATGGGATACAATGGAAAGTGTATCAATTATTGCAACTGCAATGACTAATGTATTGGAAAACCACTGCAGTAACATCTCTGGCACAGTATCTTTGGAGAAGTGTGGGATTGACTACAATGATATATTTAGATTATTAGAAGAAGAAGTTTTAAGTGCCATTCACAACAACTGTGAACTCAGAGGTTTCAGTCTATGGAATGGCCATCACTACATTGGAACATGGAACAATAATTCTGGTTTTAAATTAATCAGCCCCGTAAACTTTTCTACTTTGTTATCAGATTGTACATCTGTTCAATGCTCAGTATGCATGGAAGAGACAGAATTGGAAAAGTCTTTCCATGAACAGCCTACAGTTTACCATAATTTTCAATACACATGGCCAATAGCCATAGGAGGTATGACACTACTAGGCATTATAGCAACAGTTTTGATTTCATTGTATTTTCTTGGATTCTCATCTCCATTCAGTGCTACTGTGGCATGTCATACATCAGCCTTAGATTACTTTATGCTTTTGGGCATACTGCTGCTGTTTACATCTAACTTTACATTCATACTTTCCCCCACATCAGCTGTTTGTGGATTAAGAAGAATTTTCCCAGGATTTTCCTACACAATAATTTTCTCTGCGATGCTCCTCAAGGTACAGTACATCATTTTCAAGTAATTTACTACAGTTTCAGATGCGCATTCTCAAATTTATAGCTTATAAATTAATAATTGTGTATTGTGTAACAGGCATCATCAATATGGAGAGAAAACACTAGGAAGAAGTTCACAGAAGACTGGCTCTTCTGTTCGTCAGGACTTATAATCATGGCAGTTATTTTAACAGTAATACAGGTCATATTGTCTGGAGTCTGGTTGCTGCTTATTCCACCTCAACCATATCTGACTACAGAGACAGGCATCAACTTTTGGAAATGTTATCCAAGTGGCAACTTTCATGCACACCTGTTAATATCATTGATATATGTTATACTACTCCTCATAATGGCCGCTGTTGTGTCCTTAATTAGTTGCTTCAGGTAATGGATAATTAATTGTTCTGCTATCTACATATTTGTTACTAAAAACTTAAAAATGAAAAACTAATGCAATAACATGTTATCTCTTTGTTGCCAGTTTCAGAAAAGAAAGCTGCAGTGAAGATGAGAGATCTAAGGAAGCAAGAGGCATACTAGCAGCTTCAATTTTAACAGCTGCTGTATTTACCTTCTGGGGCATAAGTACAATAACAGCAGTTTCTCCACAAAATTCTGATCTTGCAACAGCAACTGCTCATTTGATTTCAGCTTATCTTCTGCTTCTAAGCCTTGAATTATCTAAATTTTTACCATATATGCATGATGACTCTATATCATCAGGACCTTCAAACATCCGGACTGTTTATGATATTTCAAATTTTCATCCCACTTCTATAAAAGGTCTGCCAGGTAAGCCCTTACCAACAAAACCACATATGCCTATTATATGACTACTTTAAAAATATGTTACATTGTGAAACAGTCAAAGTGGTCACAGTAAAGTTATATCAGTTCTCCCACCTTAAATGTACCATTCTTCTTAAGCTGCTGGTGAGAAAAACTTCCCATGGTATGTGGATGTAAAAACATGTATTTGTGTTTTCATTTCTACTATGGCATAAGTGGCATCAAGAGGAAATGACAGTAACAAAACTAATATCTATCACTGGCAGAGTTTACTTGTAAAAACAGGACTTGATTGACACAGTTGTCATCCACATGCTTCACTCTCAAAAAAACTTAAGTGTTTCGGCTAACCAAAGCTGAAATTCTTTTTTTAATTTGACACATGACTATGACGCATGAACAGCTGTGATGTGTGTTATAGTCCCTACAAAAAAGCAAAATTAAAAAGAGAAAGGTCCAACAATGAAGCTGTGACTGCCATCTGAGGACTACATGTCAACTCACTAGTGGGAGAAGCACATTGAAGTAGCGAATGGATTACTTCCTTGCTGCCCCTATAGTTGCCACTTTCACTACTATACAAGTAAATTAAATTAATTTTGATATGTTTTGAAAGAGCTGTTATTGTTTCTTTCTACCTTGCAGGCTTCTGTTCTGCTGCTCCAACTGTTCAGTTAGATTCTACACAACAAGATGATGATATACTGGATGACCCTTCACAGATTATACCCAGTTCACTATATTCACTTGATATGTTCAGCACGACAGAGAACAGACAATTGGAAGATGATGATGAAGAACAAGGTGAACACTGTGAACCAGGAACAAATGAATTTATGCCACCAGCCAGTGCCATTCGAGGAGTTGAAGACAGGCTGTCTATCCAAGGTTAATTCTGCTTAGTACTATATGCATCATTCAGCAGTTTTGTAATAAACCTTTGTGCATTCTGAAAGTTGCTGAATAAGTGACCATTTTATTGACAGTTGCTGGAAACTGCCAATAGGGATTACATTGAGAAAAGTGCACACTTTTCCTTCAAAATGTTTTTTGTTTTTCTGAACAGTTCAAAACACACACACACACACACACACACACACACACACAAAAGCTACAGATCAGAAATGAAAGTGTTCATTCGTTATGTGTGTTTTCCATGGCCTGCCATAGGGGTTGACTTATTGACGATTCATCATACTTTCCATTCCCACCTCTCCTACTTAGCTTCAAAATAATTATGATCTAGTCTAAGGCAATTTCAGTTATGTGAACTCCTCATAGTGCTGACACATGTTATTTCAGTGAAAGTTATTTTGTTGTCTAAAAACAAACAAATTTATTTTTTAAGTTACTTAATTCATACACTCACGGTTTGTTTCATTCCTCTTTTTGCAGAAACATTGTCCTACATGTGATTAATACTATATGCAAGCAGCTAACAACAAAGAGAAAGCAATGTTTTTGAGATATTGGCAAGATCCATAAAAAAGCTTATGGTTCATCTGCAGTCTTCTATGAATGACAACTAAAGTCATAAGATCAAAAACCATAAACAAAACTGTTAGCTTGTTATAGACAAGGAGTCAAAGTGATTCTGTTGTTGTCATTTCCTTGTAGGAGGATTTATATGGCTATAGTGACCTGCATTCCACAAATATACAAAATAGAATAAAAAATCACTATCATCTTTTGTAGTACAACAGTTCAGAAATGAACAGAGACAGAAGTTGTAATATAATGGAATTATTGTATAAAAGTGTAAATAAATTATTTTATATAATTGCTGTGATTTCTGCAATCTTCCACGAAGAACATTTCTGTGTTGACGACATATTCTTCATTAGAAGTTCTGCGATTGTTTTTGAAATTTTAATTTACCCTTTATTTAACTGCCTCAGTGAATAAAATAAATAAGTAAATGTGAAACTGAAAATAAAGGATAAACTCAGTGAAGTACCATTGATTCCCCAACCTGACCAGATGTTGGATAGAGGAGAATCGAAGACGACGTGTGTATAAACCTCATAAAAATACATGAAGATTGTACATACTAAATGTTCTTAATGTGTCGCATATCATACGAATTTCCATTCACATTTGTTAGATTCATACAGGATATACATGTATAAAATAATCAAGTTTTATATTTTTCAAGGAATAGCACAAAAACTTTTAATATTTTGACTTCCATACATTAGAGGCCAAGCTCTATGCATCATAATAGTACTTTCTTCCAATTTAAGTAAACATGGAAACATCATGCAGATGAAAGGTGAAACAGTGTCAGATATAAAGATAAACATTCCAGATGCAGCATCTAAGTAATTACGTACTGAATTTGGAGTAATGTAAGGGTTGTCATTCTGAGAGAATTTACAGAGTGAACATTGGGAAGAAATTTATCTGTACAGCAGATGATAAATTTAATTCTTTTCTAACAAACATAAATACTCATAAGTTAATCGTTCTGAGTGTGTACTGCTAACCTATTGGAAATGTAGACACCTTCTTCAACAAGTTAACTGAAGGCCTGGAAAGAGCCTAAACTAACATAATAATATATGGTAAAAATGGTATCAAAAAGTTCAGCATCACTCTCAGACCATGTACTAACAGATATTGACATGAATAACTCCAAAGTATTTATAAAAGATTTTGACATCAGTGATCATTATCGTTAGATAATGAAGCTAATGACAGGATGGTAAAACCACAGGTCAAGAAAAGGAACTTCTTGGAATGTAAACTATGTACTTTTTCTACTGCACTGGTAAATCAAACTTGGGATGAAGTGTATATGGAAAACTATGTAGATGCTAAGTTCTCTGAATTCTGCATCCTGTTTAGATTAATTTTTGAGGATACATTAAAAAAGTACCAATTCAACAGCAGTAGCTAAGAAAAACTTGCTTCAGATGATGAAAGTCAGGAGATAGTGATATGCATATATGAAGATGCTGATAGTATCACATACACAAGATATAAAAGGGCAGTGCATTGGCAGAACTGTCATCTGTACTCAAGTGACTGTACTCAAGTGATTCACATGAAAAGGCATCCCACATGATTATGGCTGGACAATGGGAATTAACAGACTTTGAAAGCAGGATGTTAGGTGGAGCTAGACACATGGGACTTTCCATTTCAAAAATTGTTGAGGAATTCAATAATCTAAGATCCATAGTCCCAAGAGTGTGCTGAGAATACCAAATTTCAGGCATAACCTCTCACTGTGGTCAACATAGTAGCCGTTGGCCTTCACTCAAAGACCAACAGCGGCATTTGCATAGAGTTATCAGTGCTAACAGTCAAGCAACATTGTGTGAAATAACTGCAGAAATCAAGGGCGACATATGATGAATGTATCCATTAGGACAATGCACTGAAATTCAGCATTAATGGGCTATGGCAGCAGATGAGTGCCTTTGCTAACAGTATCCAGTGCCTCTTCTGGGCTTGTGAACACAGCGGTTGGGATCTAGATGAGTGAAAAATCATTGCCTGCACAGATGAGTCCCGATTTCAGTTGGTAAGAGCTGATGGTAGGTTTCGAGTGTGACACAGACCTCACAAAACTGTGGACCTAAGATGTCAACAAGTTGTTGTGCAAGCTGGGGGCAGCTCCATAATGGTGTGGACTGTGTTTACATGAAATTTACTGGATCCTCTGGTCCAACTGAACTGACCATTGACTGGAAATGGCTATCTTCAGATACTTGGGAACTATTTGTACCCATTTATGGACTTTGTGTTCCAAAAAATGTCACCAGGCCACAATTGTTCATGGGTGGTTTGGAGAACATTCTGGACAACACTAATGACTAATTTGGCCACCCAGATTGCCCAATATGAATCCCAAATCGAGAGTCGGTTTGTGCACAAAATCCTGCACCAACAACAATTTCACAATTGTGGACAGCTCTACGGGCATCATGTTTCAATATTTCTGCAGAGAACTTCCAACACTTTGTTGAGCCCATGCCATGTCGAGTAGCTGAATGCAACACCAGGCAAAAGGAGGACTGACACAATATGAGGAGGTGTCCCATGGCTTTCGTCACTTCAGTGCCAATGGATAACTATGGGTATTAGGAAGTTAATTTCTCATTTCCTGGCAAAAGCACTACACTAATCCACAGTTCCTATATTAATGTACAAGAGGTTACGACTTTCTGTAAAAAATCATTCAATGGCAAAATGATGGAGAAAATAAAAGTATAGTAGTATGGGATATCACAAAATATGAAACTGGAAAACACAGATACAAGTATAATAACACACAAATCATAGATGTGTGTAGAATCAAAAGAAATACTTTTGTAAATGACTAAATCCATGATATTGCAGAGAAGTTGCAACAAAATCACCCTAAAACACACGAGGACCCACAATTACTTACATACCAAGCACAATAGCAAGGAAATCAGGAGAAAAGTACATAAATTAAAAAATAAGAAGTCAGTGGGCTTAGATAAGGTACCGATCTCAGCTCTGAAGTTGTGCATAGACAGCACACAAATCCCATTAACAAATATAATAAATGTTTCCTTTTGTTCATACTTTAGGAGTAAAGAAGACCACACAACAGCTAGCTTTCAGAACACAGCCTTTCTCGAGCTAGAATATAAAACACACACACACTTGTGGGTGTGGTTGTGAGTTCTCTATGAAGGATCCATTTCGAAAGCTAGCTGTTTTCTTTCTTCTTTGTGTGTGCCTGTCAACTACTCAATGCTTCTTTTCAGTTCATGGTATCCTTTACTCATAAAATATTTAAATTCTACCAGGACTTTCCTTCTAATATTCTCCTTTGGTCCCAGTCTTTTTTCAGGGTACCTAAAGCATGCACACGTTATGCCATTACTAAAGAAAGGGAAAAAAATAGAGTACAGAGAACTACAAGCCAGTTTTATGGCTGTCTGCATTCTCAAAAGAAATTGAATCAGTCATGAATGATAGACCAATGAGTTACATGGAAAAATACGACCTTTTAATAAGGGCAATTTGATTTTCAAAACGTGGGAGAAGTGCAATATCAGACATTACAGAGTTCACAGAAGCAATACTTGCAACTCTTGACAAAGATGACTGCATTACAGGCATATTCTTAGGCTTTTAATGCTTCCAGTACTGTTGACCAAAACAGTACTAAAGAAACTGGAAGTACTAGGAGTAAGAGGAACAGCAAATGAATGGTTCCGCTTTTACATGGGAAATAAGGTGCAAAAGGTAGAGGCTGTTCACACAGTAAAATGACTGTCAGACAAGAAACTTATGAATATATAAGGGGGACCAAAGAATTTCAGTTTGAAGACTGGTCAGTTCAGAATTGGAATGCCGATCAAGCAAAATTACTGTGAGCACTGAGGCAATCATCTCACTGATGTATCAGGTTGAAGATACCCATTCGGTAAAACACCATGTCCTGCTCCATGACAGTATGCTGCACATCCTCGCCAAACAGACTTATTGACCCTTGAAGGTATTTTTCAAGGGACTGAAGGCATGAAATGACATGGGGAGAGATCAGCACTGTAAGGTAGGTGTTCAAGTGTATCCCACTTGAGTTTGTGTAACTTCTGCTGGCCTCCCAGACTGACTGGCATCTTTTACCAATTTGCAACCAGCATGGAGCTTCACACACTAATCCACAACACTGATTTTCAACAGACATGCTGTCCCACATACATTCTTCATTCTCCAATGGATATTTACCAGTGTTTGTCCTTCAGCAGTCAAGAAAAGAATAACAGCATGTTGATCCTATTAGGATGCATTTGCTAATAAAGTCTCATAGTTCACATTTACTGCACCCACAATGAAAAGACACAAATGTCACATTAATCTCTTGCATGCACATCAGTTCATTTACGAAATCTGTTCAAAAAATTCTGGAAATTTGTCCACAACATTTTTCTACACGTACCTTTTACTTATTGTGGATGGTCTCCTTCAAAATACTCCCCTCCACAATTATAAACTGCTCTCAATGCTGTTTCCATTTCCAAAAGCAGTCTCGGTACACTTCTTGCTAGATCATGCAAAGCACTGTCTGTGAATTTTCTTTTATCTTGTCTATCACTGCAAATCTTCATTCTTTCAATGGGGTTTTCAACTTTGGAAATTAAAAAAAGTCTGCAGGGACCATGTCTGGAGAGTACAGATGATGAGGCAGCACAGTGATTACTTTTTTGTGCAATAGTCATGCATCAAAAGGGTGAATGTGTGTGGGACCATGTCTGGAGAGTACAGATGATGAGGCAGTGCAGTGATTACTTTTTTGTGCAATAGTCATGCATCAAAAGGGTGAATGTGTGTGCATTATTGTGATGTAAGAGACATGAATTGTCTCCCCACATTTCAGGCCATTTCCTTCTCACATTTTCTCGCAGGTGTCTCAATACATCCTCGTACAATCATCAATTAACATTTGTCCCTGTGGCACAAATTCATGACGAACTAATCCTTCAAAGTCAAAGAGAACTATCACCACGGCTTGGACATTTGACCTGTCATGGAGAGTCTTTCCCGACCCATTGTGAAGACTGAACTTTGGTCTCAACATCATAGCTGTAGACCCACATCTCATCCCCAGTTATGTTTCTCTTAAGGTACAACTGATTCTCATTTGTGTGATCCAAAATCTCTTCCCAGATTGTAAGGTAAAGGTCTTTCTGGTCTTGACTAATGAGCCGTGGGATGAACTTGGTGGCAACACAATGCATTCCAAGATGCTGTGTCAGGATTTGATGACATGATCCATTTGAAATGTTACATTCTTCTGCAATCTCTTGGACAATCACCCCTTGATTGACGTGCACAAGTTTGTTGAGATTCTGACATGAGTGTTGTCAGTAGATGTTGAAGGGTGTCCTGGACAAGGATTATCTTTATCTTGACAGGCCATTTTTAAAACGTGAACCATTTGTAACACCGAGTATGGCTTAAGCACTCATCATTTTAGGCTTCATGCACCATTTGGTGTGCTCTGTAATGGTTTTCTTGAGTTTCAAGCAAAATTTAATGCAAACACACTGCTCCTCTTATCTCTGCCATCTTGAAATTTGCGTACTGTGTGACACAACATTCTGCTCAATAAGCACTGAACAATAACTAAAAGACATACAACAATAAAACTTCCAGGCATGTGCAGGAATGCCAACCCCACACCATTGGTATGATATTACAAATGTTCCGGAATTTTTTAAACAGACCTCTTATATCCATATCATTATCACACTACGCTGCATATATGCTGCTGAAATGCCCTGAAACAAAAATTTTTTGATTGCTTCTTGTAGATTTTCCTAAGAGTAACGTATTAGGTCCAATTCTGTTCTTAATATACATCAATGACTTTCCACTTTTTGCTGATGACAGCAACATTATAGTCTCTTATAAAACATTAGACCTCCTATTAGAGAAAGTAAATGAAACCCTCAAAGATGTTAACATATAGGCAGCACATTATAAATTAACACTGAACATAAAGAAAACAAACAGCATGCAGTTTGGCATAAAGAGGGAAAATGACTCTGTCACATTAGGCAAAGATGATAAGTCTGTAGATTGTGTAACAAGCACAAAGTTTTTAGGGATCAGTATTCATCGTCGATTAACATGGATTGAAACAGAAAGGTAACCGAAAAAAAATCAGCAACATGTTATGCTCTTAGGGTTAAATCATCAAATAATAAAAGCCAGTGTCTTGTGTTGACATACTATTCGTGAATAAATTCAACTCTTACTTGTATGATTCTTGGGATTCTTTTCTGAGAGCTGAAGGCACAGTTTGGAACTGGAGAAAAGGGCTGTAAATAGTAGTCAGGCTAATTGTAAAGAATTATTTATAAAACTTTGCATCCTTACTGCACTAAGCAAGTACACCTACCAATCTGTTGGGCAAATCAGGAAAAACATTTCACTAACAGTTCTATACAAAATCATGGAACAAAAGCCAGTTTGGACCTATATTTAATAATGAAAAACAAACAAAAAACTCAAAACAGCATTTCCTATCAGGAAATCAAATTGTATAACAAATTGTCCAAGGGAATGAAAAAGACTACTACAAACATCGAGATTATTTAGAGGACTAGATCTCTGGTCCAGAATGCACACTGATGAGGAGTGGGGTCATCTTACTACTTGGAGCACTTGTGGAGTGCATGCAGGGATTTTTAGGGTAGACAGTAGTTTGGGACCCTCTGAGATATATGCTCAGCTGTCGATGATGCAGAGTGAAATCAGATCAAATACAAAGTAGAGACACTTCAACTGTAAAAATTTTAACAGCAAATTGTTGAAGTGTTCGTAACATAGTTCCTGAATGTACTGTGCTCCAGAAAATTTCTTGCACTCACATTATTCTCGGAACCAAGAGCTGGCAGAAACCTGAAGTAGAAAGCTCTGAGATATTTAACAATTCATGGAACATATATTGTAAAGACCAATTAGATACTATGTGAGGGGGAGTGTTTATTGCATTTGACAAAAATATTGTCTCCATTGAGGTCAAATTTGAATGTGACAGTGACGTTATCTGGATTCATATAAAAGGCCTAGGTGAAATCAAGTTAATTGGTGGATGTTTCTACCAGCCACCCAATTCCACTGTGGAAGTTTTAGAACCATTCAAAGACAATCTATGGTTAGTATCATGAAAATATCCAGATCATGCAATATTAGTTGGAGGTGACTTTAACCTTTGAGTATAGACTGGAACTTGTATAGCATCACTGAAGGTAATATATATGCAGATGCTCTTGTGAAGTACTTCTGAACAGGTTTTCTGAAAACTGCCTCAAATAACTTGTCAGACAGCCCACATTTAATGGAAATATTTTGTACCTTGTTGCTACAGACAGGCCTGACTGATCAACAGTTTCAGTATAGAAACAGGGACTAGTGATCATGATGTCATCATAACAAAGATGGTTGCTGAAGTTAATAAATCCATCAACAATGTCAGGAGAGTGTTTATGCTAGAAAAAGCAGATGAGCAGTTGTTAGCATTCCACTTAAACAATGATTCAATACCATTTAACTTAACTCTAGTACAACAGACATACAGGAATTATGGGAAAAATTTAAACTGACTGTAAATCACACTCTGGAGATTTATTTATTTATTTATTTAGATCCTATAAATCCAATACAGCAAGACATTTACATGGATGTGGGACATGTCAAATTATTACAAATTATACATAAAGAACACATAAAAAAAACCTCTTGCAAGAGGAGATATAGGTATAAGATAAAATAAACATTAATAGGTATAGACAAAATTACACAACATAGATCTTACACAACATAGATCTCAATAGCTACATAAAAGACATAGTAATGTTAACAATGATTCCAACTACCTTAATGGGTAAGAGTAAATCAGATTCAATTAAAAGGAAAAAATCAATTAGATTTAACGCAATTGAAATATACTTCAACCAAATAAAAGGAATTATATATTAGATGGTGTTTGAGCTGTTATTTAAATTTGTGAAGCTCATGGTCAAGTGATTTCAGTGATGGTGGGAGAGCATTGAACACCTTGCAGCTCATGTAATGGAATCCTTTTTGTACAATACTAAGGTTTTTTAATTCATACAGGAGGTCCCTCTCCCTCCTGGTATGGTGAGTATGGTATGAATCATTGGTTTTGTATAGTTGCTCATTTTTACCAATAAAACATAACAGAGAGTAGATATGTTGACATGCAGGTGTCAGTATCCCTAATTTTCTAACAAGGCTTCTACGAGAATGTCTAGGCTGCACTCTGCTCATTATCATAATAACTCTCATTTGGATACTGAATATTTCTTTGGAAAGTGGCTGATTACCCCAGAAAACTATCCCATACAACAATAGTGCATGGAAGTAACTAAAATAAGCAGTTTTTTATGTGTCTCGGTCACAGACTGTGGAAATACAAGGGGGGATCAAATAAAATGGGATTTTTGTTCATGAACATCAACAGTTGGCAGAACTGGACCTGTGCTTCTGCTATGGTTAGGCGGGACCATTAGAAGAGAAGAGAGTGTGCTGTTAGATAGTTTCTGCTGTTTCGTCAGTAATGCTCACAATGTCTGAGCAACAGGTGCACCCTTAATGATAATTAGTTAAAAGTAACAAAACGAATTTAAGGAGGCAGATGGCAAAAGAAGAGAGGAAATAAAATAATCCTGGCCTGCTTCATCACATACCCCTGCATTGGATTGACTAGATAGATATTGCTAATAGCTAACTGGACAATTCAATGACCACTAGCGATGCCAAAAATTGGGTTTAAAATCTACACACAAACAAATTATTACATGCAAAATCTTATCAAAAACTACAGGAAATATGTTTTTCAAATTCTAACTTATTAGAACTGGCCATATGAAAATTCCTATACAAAACATTTACATACAGATCACAAAATATCTACAAGTTACACTTTTAACAAAATTTATCATAATAAGAGATGTCCTTTTTGTGTTAAACAAGGATTACATTTTAAAACACATACCACATTGTACAACTCCTATCTTGCTAAACAAAATTAATCCTCAAGGCTTGAAAAAAAGTTAAAGTACACTGCACTTTGCAGTTCATGTTCAGATAAAAAATTTCACTTGCTCAATGTTTAATAATTTTCGCAATCACTTTCACTTTTTCAATGAGCTTTAACACACTTTCTCATCAAGCTGTCCATGCCTTCAACAGGTCCAAGTGGCAGTTAGCAAGGAAATGCACAGTGATTAGTTTCCTTGGAGGTGCTTCTCCTTCACCACCGTACAAGAAAAAATGACACGAAATGTCCTACTTTAGTACACCTATACTTCCAACTTAAGTCTAAGGAAAAATATGTTTAACACTAATGGCAAATGATAGTCGTTACATCATAAATAAATACATGGTACCCATAACATTACAATAATTAGCACTAAATCTGACTACAGAACGAAAGATGTGGACTAGAAAATTTTTTTAAATCAAGTGCACATTAGACTAAAAAACGTTGCTTTAAGTCATAACTGTCTGAAACTGGTTAAACTTGAAAGATTAGGGTTTCTTTTCCATTTGCAAAATAGCAAAATCTCAAGATGTGCTTACCTCTAGTACAAACTCAAGATGTGCATTACCTCTAGTACAAACTCAATATGTGTATTACCTCAAGAAAAAGTCAAGATGTGCAGTATCATAGATTTACTACTCATTATGTTATGAAAAAAGAATAGAGTTACCATCACATAACTTAATTACTATTAAAATCAAAATTAAGGGGATGGAAGTTGTACCAAATCATTGCTCTCTCTCTCCTCTCAACTCTGGGTGCTACTCTCATTAAATCACAAAATGTTACCAAATGCTTGACCTGTGAGAATATCAACATCAGTCTAGCATCACAGTTATCAGTAAAATTGTTTTTCTTCATCCCAGTATTAGCACTTCAAGCTCATAATTCCTCATAACACAAATATAAGTTTTCAGATAACATATAGGTCCAATGATGCAGCTTTATATTATTTGTACCTCACAAAAGCATTGCTCTTTATGTAAAGCTCTCATTACCAACAGCAGTGTCATGAATTGTTCAATATAAACAGTATCCAATGTTGCCTAGATCACAAACAAATCATAATTACAGTTACACCACATTCGTTTGTATACAGTTACCTTTTTCATTAATCATGTCTGTCAGCTCCATTATTTCACTTTCATTTCTTACCTTGTTAGTTTGTGGAGTGCATTCTCAAAAAAATATCCCTATTGCAGAGACAGGCTCCCTAACCATTAAGACCTTAACATTATGCCTTGTTTGATTATTTCATTGTTGTTTCATTATCTAATAAATAAACACCTGCTCTGCTTAACTAATGCAAAATTGACTATACTGAAAAACACTCCACAGTAACAGATCCTTATGCTAAGGCAAACATAACTCTCATTACCAATCAGACAAAATCACCACTTAGACAAACTATTATTTCACTGTATTCTAGCCTGAAGGGGCGATATACATACAAGTCTTGCTAATACATGTAACACTCATTACTCCAGGCAACTATGTTTAAAAGTTGTAATTCCTTAATGTTAGAGAAGGATGTAGCATGACATACTTCTATAGATAGATAGTTATCTCAGTATCCTGACTGCATTGAACACAAACACTTCTATTATACCAATGTAATATTAAGAACTTAGTATTCAAGATTATTTTTACAGCATATTGTCTCTGTTGCTGCACCATTGAGCTGATAATTTCAGATGTTAATTATGTTCCACATATGCTGACATCTTTTATTTTCAGTTTACATTACCTCCTTATTTGACATAAATTCTTCAACCACGGGACCACTTTATTTTCTTCCATCCTCTCTTAATTCTATTACTTATAACTAACACAACATAGTCTATACATACATATGGATAACACTAGAGAAACATTTTCTACCATATTTATATACTAAAGTATCCTACTGTACAAAATTACATGACAGTCGAAGATGGTGTTTCTGATTTACTTATAACCTACAAATAGGATAAGAGAAGAGTTTGACTGCCTCAGGAAACATGAAAAATGAGACAGACAGCTAGGGTAAGCATTATCGCCACATAATGAATCCAACACAGAATGTTGAACCCCCTAATTGCTAATTGCACAAGAATTTAGTCCCAAATATTATACATCAAAGCTGAGATTTTGAATTACCAAGAAATTGTATTTCAACATCTGTCCTACCAATTCCACAGTTAATAGTATTTCTTGTTTCGCACTCTTTGATAGCTTAACAGTACCACAAATTATTCCAGAAACATGCATTACTACTATACCCTCTGTGTTCTTAATAGGTTCAAAAATTGCTTGTGACATGCCATTCAAATCACTACCACTGTCCAGTAAACATGTAACCTGTATACCTTGTACACTTGCTGTTATTAACAGGTTGACACACTTCCTTTTTACTTTCCATGTGATCATGTTCATACAACAAATCCTCAATCTTTCCCCTGGACAAACTATCATCCTGCTTACCAAAATGATTGTTAGACACACTTTAATGGCAGATAGCATGGTACACTTCCTCAGTACCACTCTCAAAATCTAACTCTTCGTTAGATCTAACATTATCCTCCTTTATTCTTTCTTTACTTAACACATTGCCATCGTTATTAATTATAGATTCAAATACCCCATTCTCAACACGACTGGACTCGTCATTGCTATCATCGTTACAACTACAGTCAGATTCAGACACACTTTCACTTACACTATGCTTTATATTTGGTACCTCTTCCATTTTTTTCTCCATTTCAGACAATTTTAAATCTACATTTTCATTTACTTTTACCGGTTCTTCCTTTACCACCACTGCACACTTGATTTCTACCTCAGTTTGTGATCATATTTAATGTGATCTATTTGGTTCACAAGTTTAACCCCGTTTTCAGCACAAAATTTCCTGGCAGCTCTGACTTCATCTTTACATTGCTTTTCAGAAGCCTCCACCTTCCTACTATTGTCATCACAAAGTTTCTCTCTCTCTTCTACACATTTACTACTCGATGTTAATTTCTCATTTGTATTAGGTACTTTTTTTATTAGAATAGGTTTCACATTTGAATTTGGCAATCCTTTTAGGAAAGACCGATTTGAAAAGGCAGATAAATTCATTTAGAAAAGTGTTATAATTGTCATTAACATTGTCAAAGATCTTAAACTGGTCCCAATCAACTTCTTGTAGGGAATTACAGAAGGTATTGGTAGATTGTGTGTTAATTACTCTGAAAGTTTTAGTGCAGGAATTGTTCTTACTAAGAGGAATAACACCATTGGAAGTAGCTGACCATCATGCTCTGAGAGCCCATACACATTTTACAGTCGTGCGTAGATTTCTGCTTCTATCTAAGAAAATGTTGTCAATTCGACTCATGGAATTCGACTCAAGTGCTGTTATATTAAAAGAGTTCATTAACTGTGATAAGTCATTTCTTCCTATTTCCTATGTTATCAGCAAGAAAGTCAACATTAAAATCATCTAGATTATAAAATCTTTTGTTTTTGCAAAAAAAAAAAAAAAAAAAAAAGAGTTAACAGACATTCTAACTGTTTTAGGAAAATACAAATTTTGCCTGTAGAAGCCCTGTAAAATGAGAGGATAGTAATTTCATTAAAGACAGTACAACGCCAGATCTCACAATGTTGATCAATACAGTATTCACTCAAGTTGAAAGATCTATAAGCTATTTTGTTCTTAACATAGATCACCACTCCTCCTTTATCTAAAGGATGTCTACAATAAAGAACTGCTAGGTTATAGTTTTTCAGTTGCAGCATGTCAGAACCAAATTTCATTAAGTGTTCACTAAGTCCTTGTCTAAAATGTTAATGGATAGCTCATCTAGTTTACTTAATAAGCCTTGAATGTTCTGATGGAAAACAGTGAATTTTGTTAGCACTGACTGGAGATTTGAGGTGGTTGATTGGGATTGTCTCTCTTAAAGTACATTAATATCAGGCTTACTTGAAGGTGTAGTAATGACAATATTTTAGTTTCCTTGGGATGATACCATAAGAAATTCTCACAGTGTACTGTGGATTTTTTGGGTCTCTGGCTCCTCCTTCCTGCAAGTTGTGCTTCTCCTGGGGATGATGAAGAATTCTTGTCTGTTAGCTGTCTGATGGTACTGCTACAGCTGCCACTGATACTCTGGATGCTAATGATGCTTCACCTTTTGGCTCTGGAACTATTCGTGATGCCAATATATCTTCCTGAAGTGATGATGGGGGAGCCTCTTCTGCTTGTGGGAGTGACGATATCCCCTGATCTGAAATTCTTGGTAGATCCATTCTGCATACTAAAGTAATTTCTCGAATGTACCGACTAACTGGATTATGGATGGAAAGGATCCTCTATGATTTAATAATCAGATTCTCAAAATACTTAGGGAACAGAGATTGTTGTACTCTCAGTTCAAAAAAGAGTACATAAATGTTGACAGGCAAAAGTTAGTAAATATTCATATGTCTGTAAGAGGAGCAATGTATGAAGTTTTCAAAAGATCTTTCTGAGACCCAAAGAAAATTCTCATCATACATAAAATCACTGAGCGGTTTGAAGACATCTACCCAGTCACTTGTTGACCAGTCTTGGGTGGCAATACATGGAAACAAAAAGAAAGCTGAAGTTTTAAGTTTCATGCTTAAAAAATCATTCATGCGCAAAGATCATACAAACATGACATTGTCTAGCTGTTATACACACTCCTACATTGAGGCACAGAAATTGGCCCCCATGACATAGAGAAGCTCAAAATGGCTCTAGGCACTATGGGACTTAACATCTGAGGTCGTCAGTCCCCTAGACGTAGAACTACTTAAACCTAACTTACCTAAGGACAGCACACACATCCATGCCTGAGGCAGGATTCAAACCTGCGACCATAGCAGCAACGCGGTTCCAGACTGAAGCACCTAGAACCGCTCAGCCACAGTGGCCGGCCATAGATATGCAACTGAAAGAGTTAAAAACAAATAAGTACTGTTGGAATTCTAGTTTGGTTTTACTGAGAGTGCTCTGCAGCAGTGGCCCCTCACTGAGCCTGCATTCATCACAAATCTCTCATCCAGTGAAAAGTCCCAAATTAATGGAAAAAGTGCAGCTGTCTCTTGTATACAAGAAGGGTAAGCAGGTATCTATTGTGTATAAGAATACTCAAAGAGCTGACCTGTGTAATTACAGACAAATATCCTTAAAATTGGTTAGCTCCAGAATTCTTGAACACATTTTGCATAAGAAGATGATGAATTTCCTTGAGATAGGGAAGCTTCTGCATGCAAATCAGCTCAGACTTAGAAAATATCATTCATGCAAAACTCAGTTTGGCCTTTTCTCACAAAAATCCTTCAAACAATGGATAATTGGCAACAGGTAGACTCCATATTCCTAGATTTCTGGAAAGCACTTGACATCTACATCTACATTTATACTCCGCAAGCCACCCAGCAGTGTGTGGCGGAGGGCGCTTTACGTGCCACTGTCATTACCTCCCTTTTCTGTTCCAGTCGCTTATGGTTCGCGGGAAGAACGACTGTCTGAAAGCCTCCGTGCATGCTCAAATCTCTCTAATTTTACATTCGTGATCTCCTTGGGAGGTATAAGTAGGGGGAAGGAATATATTCGATACCTCATCCAGAAACGCACCCTCTCGAAACCTGGCAAGCAAGCTACACCGCGATGCAGAGCGCCTCTCTTGCAGAGTCTGCCACTTGAGTTTGCTAAACATCTCCGTAATGCTATCACGGTTACCAAATAACCCTGTGACGAAACGCGCTGTTCTTCTTTGGATTTTCCCTATCTCCTCCGTCAACCCGACCTGTTACAGATCCCACACTGATGAGCAATACTCAAGTATAGGTCGAATGAGTGTTTTGTAAGCCACCTCGTTTGTTGATGGACTACATTTTCTAAGGACTCTCCCAATGAATCTCAACCTGGTACCCGCCTTACCAACAATTAATTTTATATGATCATTCCACTTAAAATGGTTCCGCACGCATACTCCCAGATATTTTACAGAAGTAACTGCTACCAGTGTTTGTTCCGCTATCATATAATCATACAATAAAGGATCCTTCTTTCTATGTATTCGCAATACATTACATTTGTCTATGTTAAGGGTCAGCTGCCACTCCCTGCAGCAAGGGCCTATCCGCTGCAGATCTTCCTGCATTTTGCTACAATTTTCTAATGCTGCAACTTCTCTGTATACTACAACATCATCCGCGAAAAGCCGCATGGAACTTCCGACACTATATACTAGGTCATTTATATATATTGTGAAAAGCAATGGTCCCATAACACTCCCCTGTGGCAAGCCAGAGGCTACTTTAACGTCTGTAGACGTCTCTCCATTGAGAACAACATGCTGTGTTCTGTTTGCTAAAAACTCTTCAATCCAGCCACACAGCTGGTCTGATATTCCGTAGGCTCTTACTTTGTTTATCAGGCGACAGTGCGGAACTGTATTGAATGCCTTCCGGAAGTCGAGGAAAATAGCATCTACCTGGGAGCCTGTATCTGGGTCTCATGAACAAATAAAGCGAGTTGGGTCTCACACGATCGCTGTTTCCGGAAGCCATGTTGATTCCTACAGAATAGATTCTGGGTTTCTAAAAACGACATGATACGCGAGCAAAAAACATGTTCTAAAATTCTACAACAGATCGACGTCAGAGATATAGGTCTATAGTTTTGTGCATCTGCACGATGACTCTTCTTGAAGACTGGGACTACCTGCGCTCTTTTCCAATCATTTGGAACCTTCCGTTCCTCTAGAGACTTGCGGTACACGACTGTTAGAAGGGGGGCAAGTTCTTTCACGTACTCTGTGTAGAATGGAATTGGTATCCCGTCAGGTCCAGTGGCCTTTCCTCTGTTGAGTGATTCCAGTTGCTTTTCTATTCCTTGGACACTTATTTCATGTCAGCCATTTTTTCGTTTGTGCGAGGATTTAGAGAAGGAACTGCAGTGCGGTCTTCCTCTGTGAAACAGCTTTGGAAAAAGGTGTTTAGTATTTCAGCTTTACGTGTGTCATCCTCTGTTTCAATGCCATCATCATCCCGGAGTGTCTGGATATGCTGTTTCGAGCCACTTACTGATTTAACGTAAGACCAGAACTTCCTAGGATTTTCTGTCAAGTCCGTACATAGAATTTTACTTTCGAATTCACTGAATTCTTCATGCATAGCCCTCCTTACGCTAACTTTGACATTGTTTAGCTTCTGTTTGTCTGAGAGGTTTTGGCTGCATTTAAACTTGGAGTGAAGATCTCTTTGCTTTCGCAGTAGTTTCCTAACTTTGTTGTTGAACCACGGTGGGTTTTTCCCGTCCCTCACAGTTTTACTCGGCACGTACCTGTCTAAAACGCATTTTACGATTGCCTTGAACTTTTTCCATAAACACTCAACATTGTAAGTGTCGGAACAGAAATTTTCATTTTGATCTGTTAGGTAGTCTGAAATCTGCCTTCTATTACTCTTGCTAAACAGATAAACCTTCCTCCCTTTTTTATATTCCTATTAACTTCCATATTCAGGGATGCTGCAATGGCCTTATGATCACTGATTCCCTGTTCTGCACTTACAGAGTCGAAAAGTTCTGGTCTGTCTGTTATCAGTAGGTCCAAGATGTTATCTCCATGAGTCGGTTCTCTGTTTAATTGCTCGAGGTAATTTTCGGATAGTGCATTCAGTATAATGTCACTCGATGATCTGTCCCTACCAAACGTCCTAAACATCTGAGTGTCCCAGTCTATATGTGGTAAATTGAAATCTCCACCTAAGACTATAACATGCTGAGAAAATTTATGTGAAATGTATTCCAAATTTTCTCTCAGTTGTTCTGCCACTAATGCTGCTGAGTCGGGAGGTCGGTAAAATGAGCCAACTATTAACCTAGCTTGGTTGTTGAGTGTAACCTCCACCCATAATAATTCACAGGAACTATCCACTTCTACTTCACTACAGGATAAACTACTACTAACAGCGACAAACACGCCACCACTGGTTACATGCAATCTATCCTTTCTAAACACCGTCTGTGCCTTTATAAAAATTTTGGCAGAATTTATCTCTGGCTTCAGCCAGCTTTCTGTACCTATAACGATTTCAGCTTCGGTGCTTTCTATCAGCGCTTGAAGTTCTGGTACTTTACCAATGCAGCTTCGTCAGTTTACAATTACAATACTGATTGCTGCTTGGTCCCCACATGTCCTGACTTTGCCCCGCACCCTTTGAGGCTATTGTGCTTTCTGTACTTGCTCGAGGCCATCTAACCTAAAAAACCGCCCAGTCCACGCCACACAACCCCTGCTACCCGTGTAGCCGATTGCTGCATGTAGTGGACTCCTGACCTATCCAGCGGAACCTGAAACCCCACCACCCTATGGGGCAAGTCGAGGAATCTGCAGCCCACACGGTCGCAGAACCGTCTCAGCCTCTGATTCAGACCCTCCACTCGGCTCTGTACCAAAGGTCCACAGTCACTCCTGTCGACGATGCTGCAGATGGTGAGCTCTACTTTCATCCCGCTGGCGAGACTGGCAGTCTTCACCAAATCAGATAGCCACCGGAAGCCAGAGAGGATTTCCTCCGATCCATAGTGAGACACATCATTGGTGCCGACATGAGCGACCACCTGCAGATGGGTGCACCCTGTACCCTTAATGGCATCTGGAAGGACCCTTTCCACATCTGGAATGACTCCCCCCCGGAATGCACAAGAAGTGCACATTGGTTTTCTTCCCCTCTCTTGCTGCCATATCCCTAAGGGGCCCCATTATGCGCCTGACGTTGGAGCTCCGAACTACCAGTAAGCCCACCCTCTGTGACCGCCCAGATCTTGCAGACTGAGGGGCAACCTCTAGAACAGGACAAGCAGCCATGTCCGGCCAAAGATCAGTATCAGCCTGAGACAGAGCCTGAAATGGGTTCATCAGACAAACTGGAGAGGCCTTCCGTTCAGCCCTCCGGAATGTCTTTCGCCCCCTGCCACACCTCGAGACGACCTCCCACTCTACCACAGGTGAGGGATCAGTCTCAATGTGGGCAGTATCCCAGGCAGCCACAGTCGTAGTCCGATCGGGGGATGCGTGGGACGAGCTGGCTGTCCCCGACAAACCCCCATCTGGACCCCCACATTGATGCCCATTGGCAACAGCCTCAAGCTGTGTGACCGAAGCTAACACTGCCTGAAGCTGGGAGCGAAGGGATGCCAACTCAGCCTGCATCTGAACACAGCAGTTGCAGTCCCTATCCATGCTAAAAACTGTTGTGCAAAGAACATCTGAACTAATCTACAGAGAGCACAAACAATTTGACACAAAATTTAAACGGTCATTAAAATACAAGATTGCTTAGTAAATGCAGTAATGCTGCTGTTTGCGCACTGCTGATACACTGCTTGGCAGTGGAAGGAGACTACGTGATTTTACACTATTCAGGTACTAAAACGCGATGCTACAACTCTCAAATACTATAATACGCCCGAAATTTATGAATTAAACAATGCAAGTACCAAAAACACGCAAAGAAATTAAGAATTAAACTATGTAACAAATAAGTGAGCTAAGAGTATATGACTTGCTGCTGGCAGCTGCTTATCCAATGGCGGCAGGGAGCACACTGGCTGTGACCAACCGACACTGGCCGTTCAAAACAAAAACAGAAGACAGACGACTACGTGAATTTACACCATTCAGGTACTAAAACGCGATGCTACAACTCTCAAATACTATAATACGCCCGAAATTTATGAATTAAACAATGCAAGTACCAAAAACACGCAAAGAAATTAGGAATTAAACTATGTAACAAATAAGTGAGCTAAGAGTATACGACTTGCTGCTGGCAGCTGCTTATCCAATGGCGGCAGGGAACACACTAGCTGTGACCAACCGACACTGGCCGTTCAAAACAAAAACAGAAGACAGACGACTACGCGAATTTACACTATTCAGGTACTAAAATGCGATGCTACAACTCTCAAATACTATAATACGCCCGAAATTTATGAATTAAACAATGCAAGTACCAAAAACACGCAAAGAAATTAAGAATTAAACTATGTAACAAATAAGTGAGCTAAGAGTATACGACTTGCTGCTAGCAGCTGCTTATCCAACGGTGGCAGGGAGCACATGGTACCTCACTGCCAACTGCTGACGAAGGTCTGAGCATACAGTTTAGATTCCCAGATATGCAAGTGGCTCGATGACTTTTTAAGTAATAAAACCCAGTATGTGGTCTCGGCAATGAGTGTTCATCAAAGACAAGGGTATTACCATAAGTGCCCCAGAGAAGTGTGACAGGGTTGCTTTTATTCTCTATATACATAAATGATCTGATGGACACGGTGAGTAGCAATTTATAGCTGTTTGCTGATGATGCTGTGGTGTACAGGAGAGTGTCATCATTGAGTGACTACAGGAATGTATAAGATAATTTAGACAATACTTCTACGTAGTGTGCTGAATGGGAGCTTGCTCTAAATGAATAAAAATGTAAGTTAAAGTGAATTAGTAGGAAAAATAGTTCTGTAACACTTGAATAAAGCGTTAGTCCGGTGCAGTCGACACCGTAACTTGATTAAATATCTAGGCATAATGTTGCAAAGTGATACGAAATGGAATGACCATATTAGGTAGGAAGTAGGCAAGGAAAATGCTTGAATTCATGTTATTTGGAGGATCTTGGGAAAGTGTAGCTTGTCCGTATGGGAGACAGCATACAGAATGCTAATGTGAGTCATTCTTGAGTGCTGTTCGACTGTTTGGGATCCCCACCAGGTCAGGTTAAAGGAAGATATTGAAGCAATTCAGATTCAGCCTGCTAGATTTGTTATCAGCAGGTTCGATCAGCATGCAGTATTACACAGATGCTTCATGAAATCAAATGGGAATCCTTGGAGGGGATGTGATGTACTTTCTGCAACACACTGTTGCACAAATTCAGAGAACTAGCATTTGAGGCTGACTGCAGAATGATTTACTGCAATCAAAGAACATTTAAAGTAAGGATCATGAAGATGAGATGTGAAAATTAGGGCTCATACAAAGGCTTTTAGACAATTGTTTTTCCCTCTCTCTCTATGCAAGTGGAACAGGAGAGGAAATGGCCAGTAGAGGTACAAGAAATCCTCCGCCGTGCACTGTATGCCAGTTTGTGGAGTATTTATGTAGGTAGATGTAAATCAGAGTGAGCAAGTGATCTTTACTCATAGCCATAGTTCAGTTACTTTGACATAACATTATTCATAACATGTTACATACGTACCATTCTAGCAGTCAGTGCCCCAGTGGCCTCACGATGCGAATGCAATACAGGTGAGCTGCAACTGATGACAAAATGACACCCATCTAGCAGAAAGATCCCCCTTTTATTCTGCATGTCCATCTGTGTTCGCAGCGAATGACCCATGCTTACCGATTCAGTGGACACTATAATATGCATACAGCATTGAAAAGGAGAGTTCGTGTGCTCTATTTCTGCACTCCTACACCACCTTCCCCAATAAAGATGAGTGTAACGGTTCCATGAAAGAAAATACAATGTTAATGTTCAACTCAGCTGTCAGTTTGTTGCTTAAAAGGGATGAACACACTTTTCACTTTTGCACATTGTAATGTTACCCTCCCACACAAAAAAGTTTAGAAAGCTTCGAGCGGTGTAAGAGGTACAAAAGAAGAACATTTTACTTATCTTCATTACCTTGTTGTTGCTGTCAGCTCAAAGTCTTGTTGGGTCTAGGGTAAATTTTTGAGGCTGTAATTATGATTTAACAGGTTCCAGAAGACAAAATAACTGATGAAGATTTGCCTGTTGCTATGAATATCTTTCTATTTTATCCCATTCTTCTATACCACACTGACTTCACAATTTTCACTTCTTTCACACCAAAAATTACATTGTTGTTGACAAGTCTAGCAAAATACGTGCATTTACATCTGAGCCATAACCACTACTAGCTACTTTCTGCAGTACTCCCAATACATTCCAAAGACTTTACAAAGCAAAAGAGTTTACAAAGCAAAAGATGAATCATCACTAAAATATATCATTATTTTATAAATTAATCCAGAAATAAATTTAATAATTTCCATTGGATTGAGCAATTAATAATATGAATTTTAAGTATGCCAGAAATTTCGTAATTTCAATTATTTTTAAAAGAAGAGTAATTTTAACTGTATGTACAGAGTACTAACAAATTAATTTCTGTTTACATATTTTAGCCTGAAACATAACACATCGTATACAAAATCATATGAAGCTCATTTAGTTAAACAGCTGAAAATGTTCACCTATGTCAGATTCGAGAGTACATATGGTATCGGTTATTTCTATTTAAAAAAAAAAAAAAAAGTCAGTGTTAGAGGAGGGTGACTCATTATAATTTCCCCCTCACAAAATTTGAAAATAGAATGTTTACAATATTTTGTGACAGACTATAAGGTTTGCCAAATGGTGTACAAAATGATGTCCAGGATAGCAGGAGGATGTACAGAAGTTTCTGATACATAACATATTCTAGAGAACATAAGAAAAATATCTGCTATAAAAATTATAATCTGTACGTTTATCAGGATATGGTATTCAGTTTTTCAGATCTGTGGAACATACTGTCACAAGAAAATACTACAAAATCAAAACTACAACATTACATCACTAAACTACAGAAATAATTACAGAGACAATGCAAATTACTGGAATTATAAATTATACAATCAAACCTTTAAAATCATTAAAAGAGAAGAGAAAAAATTTCAGAGTCTAAGTGTACGATGAGTGAGCCAACTCGAAAAACTCACGAAGATGGTTACAGACTGGAAGAATCATGAGTAGGAATCAATCAGCCATATAAACCATAGTATTTAAGGATATTTCGACTTCTGAAAGAACAAAATAATGGAAAAATATTAGGGCATAAATTTACAATGTGGGGATCAACCCATGAATCCAAACCACACCGGGTACAAACCAGCAAAAAATGTTTCGACACAACAAAATTAATAAAGCTCAATATCATATCAATGAGTTCAATCATACGCAAAAAGTAATTGTGAGAAGCATCTAGCTTCAATCAATGGTTATACATTCTCCTCGAGTACACACATACACACAGTCATGATGACCATGGTTACCCAAAACAGAGCTAAGCATGAGTCTGTCCACGACTCAAGATCCAATCAAATACAATATTGCAAACCTCAGGTCAAATTCAGGTAAACATAGCCATAAATTAGCTTTGAATGGTGACACAATCCAGTAGCGTGAGAACCAAAATCAGAATATGAAATCAGACATGTATACATCTTGTTATATTGTCTAAACACTGTTTGTTAATTGTCCATACAACTAACCTACATACATAAAGACCTCAAAGATTCATTTACAAATTATAAAAAAAATACATACTGATTTAAAGTTACATAATGTATTGCAAGTTAATCCCCCTACATGCATTTATGCTGAATAACACTGTCTTTAGCAGTTTTGGCTATCAGTTCTCAAACATCAAACACAACACAGGAGTAGTTGACAGACACTTGAGTACGTTACCCAGCACCCACGATCTCTTACAAGTTGACACTGGTCCAGCAGGGTACAGCCATGCAGCAGTGCAGGGAGTGGATCTGCCCACATCTTTCAGCTTCCTCCCTAGAGTTGTTATCACACACTCCAATCGATAGGTAACTTCCTGACTAGCATCCACATCAAATCCTGAAACATTGTTTTGTGTCCTAAATATGCTGTTCAGTACCTCCTTCACATCACAAGATATATGTTCTCCTTAGCAACTTTTTAAAGGCAGTTATATGGGATTTATGTCAGGTGCGATTAAAAGTGTCCACATATGAAATATTAATAAACAGAGTTAAATGTAATTTTGAACATGGCTGACGTTTGCAGCAATCGTATACACAAATTTGAAAAATATGTAAAAATCAGCCAACCAGTTGCATAGGTTTTCTATATACCTTGACCAGGTTTCGTCACCTCTAAGAGTGAATTTATCAGATAAGAATTTAATCTAGCATATTCATTTTAGGTAATTACCTTACCTTCTGATGAAGTCATCATTAGAGGTGATGAAACCTGCTCAAGGTATATAGAAAACTTATGCAACCGGTTGGCTGATTTTTACATATTTTTCAAAAAAGAGTTAAATGCAATAAAAAGAATGCGCTAATGAGGTAATACACCCAGATATGCTCAGATACTATTCCTAACCTTTGCAGTACAAATTATGAATATTGTCCCATTTTAAAACTGCAAAAATATCTACTCATTTAGCCTCATAGCATATATATTAAATTCTAAAGCACAAATCTATTACAGAACATTATTACACACATCAAAAAAAGTTTTGTATCACCCCGGTTCCCAGAACTCCTGAAGATAGGCATTGACTGTGGATATTGTATCACAGACACAGTCCCTTTGAGTGTTCATAAATGTCACTAAACTTGCCCAAAGATGTAAACAACCATGCATGAACAGTGCCTATTAGACAGAGGGGGTCTGACAGCCGATCAGTTCCAGTCATTCCACTGGGAAGGAGGTACATGGCTCATGTTGTCTGTAGTTCAACCATGCCTAGACAGTGAATACTGCAGTTCAGTCATGTCCACATTGTCACTTTGTGCCAGGAAGGGCTCTCAACATGGGAAGTGTCCAGGCATCTTGGAGTGAACCAAAGCGATGTTGTTTGGACATGGAGGAGAAACAGAGAGACAGGAACTGTCGATGACATGCCTCACTCAGGCTGCCCAAGGGCTACTACTGCAGTGGATGACTGGTACCTATGGATTATGGCTTGGAGGAACCCTGACAGCAACACCACCAAGTTGAATAAAGCTTTTTGTGCAGCCACAGGATGTCGTGTTACGACTGAAACTGTGCACAATGGGCTGCATGACATGAAACTTCACTCCCGACGTTCATGGCGAGGTCCATCTTTGCAACCATGACACAATGCATGGCAGTACAGTTGGGCCCAACAACATGCCAAATGGACCGCTCAGTATTGGCACCACGTTCTCTTCACCGATGAGTGTCATACATGCCTTCAACCAGACAATTGTTGTAGATGTGTTTGGAGGCAACCCGTTCATCTACGTTTACATATATACTCTGCTAGCCACCAAGTGGTGTGTGGCAGAGGGCACAATTCATGCCAAAGCCATATTTCCCCCCCCCCCCCCCCCCTCTGTTCCACTAGCGGATCATGTGAGGGAAAAATGGCCACCTGAATGCCTCAATACGAGCTCTAATTTCCCTTCTCTTTTAGTGGTGATAATTGCGCAATTTGAAAGTTGGTGGTAATAATATATGCTCTGCATCCTCAGCGAAGATTGGATTTTGGAGTTTCGTGAGCAGCCCCTTCCTTTTAGTGCATATCTATCTGCAAGCGTGTCCCACTTCAAACTTTCAATGAGATTTGTAATGCTCTCATGATGGCTAAATGTACCAGTCATGAATCTTGCCACTGTGGATACCATCAACCAGATCATTTATGTAAATTGTAAAAAGCAGCAGACCTATTATGCTGCCCTGGGGCACACCTGAAGTTACACTTATTTCTGTTGAAGTCACCCCTTTCAGGATGACATACTACTCTCTGTCTGTTAGAAAACTTTCTATCCAATCGCATATGTCATCAGATAGACCATAAATGTGCACTTTTTGGAGCAAGCGACAGTGTGTAACTGAGTCGAACGCCTTTCGAAAGTCGAGAAATATGGCATCAAACTGGGAGCCAGTATCTAGAGCCTGTTATATATCATGCACAAAGTGGGCCAGCTGTGTCTCTCATGACCGCTGTTTCCTGAAACCGTGCAGGTTTCTCCAGATGAGCTTCTCAGAGACTAGAAAGGTCATTATGTCTGAACACAAAATATGTTTCATGATTCTACAACAAATTGATGTCAGTGAAATTGGTCAGCAATTATGTGTATCCGATTTTCTACCCTTTTCATAAATTGCTATAACATGGGCCTTCTTCCAGTCCCGTGGAACTTTCCACTTTCCAATGATCTCTGATAGATGATGGATAAGAATGAAACTATATTTGTAGCATAGTCAACATATAATGTTACAGGAATACCTTCTGAGCCAGATGCCTTCCTGGCGTCTAAGGATCTTAACTGTTTTGCAATCCCAGATACACTAACCACTATGTCAGCCATCCTCGTGTTTGTTCGATAATTGAAAGGGGGAATGGTGCTGCAGTCCTCTACTGTAAACTAGTCTTTGAAAGCTAGGTTCAGAATTTCAGCCTTCTGTTTATTATCATCCGTTACATTACCCATACTGTCAGCAAGAGAAGGTATTGTATTATTTGTAGCATTCATAGATTTTACGTGTGACCAAAATTTTTTTGGGTTATTTTTAGAATCTGCAGATAAAATATTGCTTTAAAATTCGTTAAAAGAATCTCTCATTGACCTTTTGACATCTGCTTTCATTTCGCATAGTTTCTGTTTGTCAGCGGGTCAGTGACTATGTTTAAAATGACTGTGCAAAATTCTCTGCATTCTCAGCAATTTGCCCTGATGAATTTGTGGATAGTATGCCACAATGAATACAGGCATTCATCAATGCAAGAGGACTTGCTGCTGGGTATTAGAGGTACTGGTGTGTACAGCAATCTGGACCACCACCTCTGAGCTGAACCCCTTAGACACACTGTCCAGCAAGTGCAGCAAGATGAAGGTTCCCTGCTGTTTTGGGGTGGCATTTGTGGGGCCAATGTATGCTGTTGGTGGTCATGGAAGGCTCCGTAATGACTGTATGATACATGAACGCCAACCTCTGACTGATAGTGCAACCATGTTGGCAGCATATTGGTGAGGCATTCGTCTTCATGAACAACAATTTGCGCCCCCATCTTGCACTTCTTCTGAATGACTTCCTTCAGGATAACAACATTGCTCGACTAGAGTGACCAGCATGTTCTCCAGACATGAACCCTATCAAACATGCCTGGGATGGATTGAAAAGGGCTGTTTATGGATGAGATGACCCACCAATTACTCTGAGGGATCTACACCGATTTGCCTTTGAGAAGTGGGACAATCTGGACCAACATTGCCTTGATGAAATTGTGGATAGTATGCCACAATGAATACAGGCATGCATCAATGCAAGAGGACTTTCTACTGGCTATTAGAGGTACCGGTGTGTGCAACAATCTGGACCACCACATCTGAAGGTCTCGCTGTATGTTGGTACAACATGCAATGTGTGATTTTCATGAGCAATAAAAGAATGCAGAAATGATGTTTATGTTGATTTCTATTCCAATTTTCTGTACAGGTTCCGGAACTCTGGGAACCAAGGTGAAACAAAACTTTTTTTGATGTGTGTATATAGTGTACCATAAATTTTAACTCAGTCAACAGATAAGGCAGAACTTTAAAAATCCCCTCATATTACTTACTAAATTCCAGACAAACAAAATACAGTTATATAATCTTATGAATCTACAGATAGATTTAAACTCAGTCAATAAGATAAAACTCTAGAAACT
Organism: Schistocerca nitens; assembly: GCF_023898315.1. Lineage (NCBI taxonomy): Eukaryota > Metazoa > Arthropoda > Insecta > Orthoptera > Acrididae > Schistocerca > Schistocerca nitens. The sequence goes on from NC_064619.1 coordinate 282,840,065, forward strand.
ACACGAATTTACATACTACATGTATGGCAAACAAAACACAATTACATAGTCTTTAAAATCTACAAACATAGTGAATATTTTCTTATAGACTAGGTATCATTACGCATCCATGTTCATATATCTTGTCCTCTGTACTAAATGTTAACAGTACTTGAGATTTTATATACTTGCTTTGCTTACCAGTCGATACTCTTATCTTTACAAGTGTAATGGTCATTCCCACAGAATTCTTACCATACTGGTTTTTATCTCTAAATTGTTCAGATATACCAAAAATTGGGCTACCTGTATCAATCAAACAGTCCTCTTCCCATTGATCAATCTTTATCTCAACGTAAGGTCATCCAAAATCTGAAACATAATCTCTGTTATTAGACACTTCATGTAAGAGACCACTATCAATTTCATCAAATGCCGTTTTTGCAGGGTCTTATCAACTTTAGTGGTATCATAGCAATGCTTTGGTTTTACAGATAACTCACCTTCACTGCTTAGATCATTATTCTGCAGGACATGAATGAAAAACTGCTTTGACTGGACTGGTATTCCATGACTTTCACTTACACCATCACATAAGTCACTTACCTTTTACCTGTATTAACAAATAACTTTAGAACTTCATTATTCTTAAACTCCACAAAAACCTGATACTCATCATCATCATATTCTTCCAAAATTATTTCATCAATAACATCATTATCAACACAAGTCTCATCAGTATCAATGTCACACACCTCACCTACATTTATTTACAATTACCAGTCTCAGACGTACCAACCTCAGTCATTTTACAGCTCTCATTCACATCTACATCAGAAATACCACCTAATTCAGATTCGCATTTGCTTTATCTACATCAGTAACACTGTTTTCTGACCAAGAGAAGAAATCGTTAGTACACACTGCATAAAAATTCTCATTACTCTCACATTCTGGTTTGTTATTGGTATTTACATCATTATAATTAAACATAGTATTCCAAAACTGTTGATCAAAACATAAATAAGGAAACTGATGTTCCTTCTGTTCAACTTCCGATACCTGTACCAAATTATTAACACTGTTATTATTGTCTAATTTTAAGTGTGAATTGGGAGCCCTGTACTTGTTGTGTCTCCTCGTTCCAAAACAGTGGATTGTTGAGGTGGACTGCTGTTTCCCAAATAGTTGCCTCTATGATTGTTTTTTCTATTAACCTGCCCATAGCTATCCCCATTATTCCTATTCTGCTTATCTTCAAAATTTCTGTCTCTATTACAATTCTGAACCTGATAGGAATTACCATTATTTCTGTTTCTGTAGTTATTACCACTGTGTTCTCTATCATTACAATTGTTATGGTACATGCTTCTTTCTACTGCCCTATCCAGCCTGTCAACATATCAAAAAAATTGTTCAAGGCAATCATCATGTCCGTGTACTAAATCCCAGTGCAGCCTTTGTAGTAATCTCCTTTTTAGTGCATCAATCAAAGTCATTTCGTGAAATGGCCTGTCAAGGTGCGCAAATTTCCTAAGTTGATTCTTGCAAAACTCTTTCAGTATGCTGTCTCTATTTCTATAATTTAGACCATTCAGAAATTCACTTTTAATACTCCCTTGTTCAGCTTCTGACCAAGATTTATTCAAAAAACTTTTTTTTATTTTCAAAACTTTGGTATGTTTCCCACTGACTTTAATTTAGGTTTACCCATGACAGAGCTTCGCTTTCAAGACATCTTTTAATAAATTTAATCTTATGGTCATCCCTCATGACCAACACAAAACTATCTCTACAGTGGTGTAGAAAATCCACTGGATGTAAATTGTCTGATGGAAAACTTTTGGTTGGAATGTTGGAACATCTAATACCATTGTTTGAATACAGATTGTTGCGAATGCAATTTTCTGAACTACTGAATTTTTTTGATCTAGCTCATTTACATTATTTAGCATACTATTTTCAACATTTAAAATTTTTTGATCTAAACTACTGAAGTTCTGTTCCGTTCTTTCTTACACAGCTTTCTGTTCAACCATGACATCATCAACATTCTTCACCTGTTGTGCAGATTGGGAGACAAAATCATTTTCCAAAACAATAAGTTTATTTTCTAATACATCAGCTTTTTCATTCACACTTTATAATCCCTCAGAAAAGCCATTTTTTAGTTCCAGAACCTGATTACTAAGTTGGTCTATTTGGTATTGTAAGCTGTCTATTTAGTCTGTGGCGGTTATCAACTGCAAGAGTCGATCGCCTCATCTTTGAGAACGAACTTCTTTGAAAACTGTTGATCTCAGTGTGTTCCGAACTCTGTATTCGAGCGGATGTGTTTGTACCCACATAATCAGAATAAAGTTAGTTCATTATAAACGAGCAAATACTTAATGTTGGGTTCGATATTACGGTACGTAAAATCTCGTTCCCCACACTGGTGACCCCGACACTCACGAACGCCACTTACGATGCCAGAAATGTGTACTGGAACATTGCCATGGACAAACAATGCAGCAACCTTTTGTTGTATTTCTACGTCCATCGACTTCGTATCGCACTGAATCTGAATGCAGTGTGCAGGAAGTGTAATTATTGTGTAAATTCCAGATTCTTGTGTGAATCATGCTTTTTGGTAACTTTTGTCACCTTCTCACACATCAACAATGCGACCGAGGCGCACACGTTGGCCGTTGAAACCCGCTCAACGCGTTGGTAATTTCACTTCTGGACAGTACAGTGCTCCTTCGCTGATTATGGATCTATGTCCCAGATGTCACAACTGTCATCATCACGCCGCCTCAAGTGGAAATTCTACGTTACTGATGTGATACAAGCAACTTATTTACGCTGCTGCCACCTTTCCTTGGTAGTTCCAGACACTTCGTTTCTGTGCCACGGAATAACCAGACGCATTCCAGTGCTGCTTGCTTTGCTGCCCTCTTTACTGCCTCTGCAATGTACGGCCAACACGTCTGCCGTTTCTGCTTTGATGAGTGAGGATCTTTCCACTCCGACACACGACCGTGCAGCAGTTTCGCGTGAGCTGCTTGCAGCCTTACGACTCGACCACAGCGCCGACAGCAACAGGACACATGCAGCACCAGTTCCATCGAACTGTGTCGCCTCTCCGCCATGGACCAGTAGTTTATCTGCTGATTCGACGTCTTCACGTTCACATTACGTCTCATCGCCTTCCTGCTCCGACCACGGTTTCGCCGACCACGTCCGCCTTTCACCACCTCTCGCTGGCGCCATGCCTCATGAACAGGGCTCACGGCCACACCCCCCAACCTTCCAACCTTCGATCATGGCTGTTTCGCACATCAAAACACCGACACTGTCAACTCTGCTTGGAACATCCCGCCATCTACCGCTGTAACACACTCACCATCCATGGACTCTGAGGTGACGCTTCCATCTACACTGAAGTCATCTGCCGCCAAGGTCAGTCATGTGCAGCTTGCTGTTTTCTCCCCTGCTGCGACATCAAACGCCTCTATAACTCCATCATTACTGCGAGTGTTGCTCATCCAGCATCTCTTACGCAACCTGTTAAGCCACAGCATACTTACTCCTTTATGTCATATGGCCAAGAACAAACTGTTACCGGACACACTGCACTTACCGTGGCACTCGCCGGCAAATACTTTGGCAATACATCGCATCACATCTTCGACGCACTCTGCGCGTTTGATCGGATCCAAACCCCGCTGCGCCACATGGCCTCGGCACGACAATGTTCTCCCCACCGACACGCCGCCGCCTTCTGCTCCCACTGTGCCATCAGCAGCATGGCATGGTCAACCTGTGGATGCCTTCCGCGCCTCCTTACCTCCGCTGGTCGTGCCTACCAAGACAGCGAGAAACGGTCCGATCGTGCCTCACACTAGCACCTGCCACGACACGATCGGTCATGCGCACCTGCGTTATCAGCTGGCCGGAGCACACACGCCTCTCATCATCCTTACCATGCTCCACACTATCGGCGGTGTCTCTGTGGCGGTTATCGACTGCAAGAGTTGACCGCCTCATCTTTGAGAACGAACTTCTTTGAAAACTGTTGATCTCAGTGTGTTCCGAGCTCTGTATTCGAGTGGATGTGTTTGTACCAACATGATCAGAATAAAGTTAGTTCATTATAAACGAGCGAATACTTAATGTTGGGTTTGATATTACCATACGTAACATCTCGATCCCCACAAGTCATTGGTTTCAGTTTTCAGTTCATTTAATTGTCCTTGTAGTGAAGTAAATTTTTTGGTTAACTGATCATTAACTGCTCTAAATTTGCTGTTGTTATCAGCCTTCATTTCCTCTAATTTTACTAAAATCAACTGAAAAGTATCAACTTTCACTGTTTCTTTGTTGTCTACACTTCCACATCTACATCACTACAATTATCTCTATTCATTTTGCTAGCAATCACATGAGTCCATCAAGAAAAAATAATTTCACAAATGATTTGTAATTATCTTTTCTGATGTCCTTCGTAGTCGTTGTAAAGTCCTCTTTCAATTGATCCGGTCTGTCATTGTTGATATTTGAAATTCTCATCACTTTACTGGGCAGTCCTCAGATCTTCTTTCTTCGATTGATTGGAGTTTCCAAATATAAATGTATATAAAAGCTAGAAATGACGCACATCACAGTTCTTTCTTCTTCTGCAACAGACAAACTTCTTTATCAGTCAACAGATGATGGCTGAAGCCCACACTTGTAATCTTACCATCCCACTCATCACCATTAAAGTTCTATGTCTCTGAAAAAAGTTTAGAAAGGCGTAAGATTTACAAAAGAAGACCTATTTACTTATCTTCATTATCTCGTTGATGTTGTTGACTCAAAGTCTTGTTGTGTCTAGGGTACATTCTAGAGGCTCTAATTATGATTTAACGGGCTCCTGAGGATGAAATAACTGATGCAGATTTGCCTGTTGCTATGAATATCGTTTTAGTTTATCCCATTCTTCTATACCACACTGACTTGCGGTCTCAGTTGAACGACATTCGACAATGAGTGAAGTATCGGAAATACACCCTGCTAATGGCTGTCGCTTTGGAAATAGAAATATCTGTTTCATGACTTGACATACTCCTCCCTTTGCTATCACAGTATTCCACATCAAATCCATACTTTCCTTACGACTGGATATAGTCATTTCCCTTGCACATGTCGGAACACGAACACAAACTTTATAAGCCTAATGCTCAAGGCGAACCTATCACGCTAACTCGGGTCTAATGCAGGTCCTGGGAGCCTTCCATGAGGTGCGCATATACACAGACATATAGAAAACAGAGCAAACACTCTCCGAATGTGGAAGTGACTGGATACAGTCGAGTTCAGTGCTATACTGCACCTCTCGATCAGTGCATTTAGGCTAGGTGTTGACAGCTGTGCTACATTTAGAGACACTACTGTATTTGATGCTTTTCAGGGGGACATAGAACGATTCACCTCTAAACTTACTTGCATCTGCATTAAAGGATAACAGAGAGTGGACAGGGTGATCGATTGAGATAGAGTTGTATTGAGGTTCAATTAAATTGATTTGATTTGATTTGATGGATCATGAATATTTCCATGGATCATGAATACGATATTCCGTAATGATGTGAAACGAGTCAAATTTTCCAATACATGACATAATTAAGTTAATTTAACAACATAACTAAGTTAATATGACAACTCTTTTTATAATTTTTTTATATAATTTTTTTGTTTTTTTTTTCTTTCTTTTTTTCTTAATTTATATCTAAAAATTCCTCTATGGAGTAGAAGGAGTTGTCATTCAGAAATTCTTTTAATTTCTTCTTAAATACTTGTTGGTTATCTGTCTGACTTTTGATACTATTTGGTAAGTGACCAAAGACTTTAGTGGCAGTATAATTCACCCCCTTCTGTGCCAAAGTTAGATTTAATCTTGAATAGTGAAGATCATCCTTTCTAGAATGAGATTTTCACTCTGCAGCGGAGTGTGCGCTGATATGAAACTTCCTGGCAGATTAAAACTGTGTGCCCGGCCGAGACTTGAACTCGGGACCTTTGCCCTCATCATCCTTTCTCCTAGTATTGTAGTTATGCACACTGCTATTACTTTTGAATTGGGTTTGGTTGTTAATAACAAATTTCATAAGAGAGTATATATACTGAGAAGCTACTGTGAATATCCCTAGATCCTTAAATAAATGTCTGCAGGATGATCTTGGGTGGACTCCAGCTATTATTCTGATTACACGCTTTTATGCAATAAATCTTTATTCCTCAGTGATGAATTACCCCAAAATATGATGCCATATGCAAGCAATGAGTGAAAATAGGCGTATTAACCTAATTTACTAAGATGTTTATCACCAAAATTTGCAATGACCCTTATTGCATAAGTAGCTGAACTCAAACGTTTCAACAGATCATCAATGTGTTTCTTCCAATTTAATCTCTCATCAATGGACACACCTAAAAATTTTGAATATTCTACCTTAGCTATATGCTTCTGATTAAGGTCTATATTTATTAATGGCGTCATACCATTTACTGTACGGAACTGTATGTACTGTGTCTTATCAAAATTCAGTGAGAGTCCGTATACAAGGAACCACTTAGCAATTTTCTGAAAGACATTATTGACAATTTCATCAGTTAATTCTTGTTTGTCAGGTGTGATTACTATACTTGTATCATCAGCAAAGAGAACTAACTTTGCCTCTTCATGAATATAGAATGGCAAGTCATTAATATATATTAAGAACAACAAAGCCCCCCTGTGGGTTCGGGGGCTAGAATAGGCCCGCGGTATTCCTGCCTGTCGTAAGAGGCGACTAAAAGGAGTCTCAAATGTTTCGGCCTTATGTGATGGTCCCCTCTCGGGTTTGACCTCCATCTTTCTAAATTCTTCCGAAGAGCGAGCCAATTGGGGAAGGGCTCCCTTACATGGTGCACTGTATCCGTCGTGCATTGAGACATTTAGCCGACTTTTTCGTCGTTGCGATGGTGTCCAGCTCGTTTTCCGTCTCTTGGGCGCGGATACGTCCCTGGGTGCGATTACCACGCTGCACTCTGCAGTGTTGCTTTTAACTGCGACGACGACCTTGGACAGTTTTGCACCTAAGATCCAGCACGGTAGTCAGTCCGTTGTGGTGGGGCCACCATGTACCCTGTTGGTTGTAGCCCCCTGAAAACACAGGGATCGCTCTACTGATGCCTGCGCCGTTAACTCCCCACGTATGCCAAGGAGTAGATGCCCGTCTCCCTGGGGCATCAGGACTCCCGGCAATGGACATCCTGCGGCTGGGTGGCGCCCGTGGGGAGGGGCCTTGGTTGGAGTAGGTGGCATCAGGGCGGATGACCCGCAATGAAGCGTGGTACATCATCTCTCGCTGGCGGCCAGCCGCCAGCAGTCTCTAAGCGTTCTCGGGCTCAATTTAATGCTCAAAAGTACGATCCGAAAACGTTCCCCTCTCTGGCCACACCGTGGGAGGAGCGTAAGTCTCAGGATGGAGGTGATAGTTACTCGCCCCAATTCTTAGTTTGCACGAGAGCTGATGGGGAGTCTTTTCTATCCACAAAGCCTCAGTTCTTCGTCGAGCATTTAGAGGACAAGTTTGGGGAGGTGGAGGGCTTGTCCAAAATGCGCTCTGGGTCAGTACTGATACAAACGGCATCCTCCGCCCAGTCATGCAGGTTACTTGCTTGTGACAAGTTGGGGGATGTTCACGTTACCATTACACCACATAAGAGTTTAAATATGGTCCAGGGAGTTATTTTCCATAAGGACCTACTTTTACAGTCTGACGACGAGCTGCGCGCCAACTTAGAGCGTAGAGGTGTTCATTTCGTCCGGCGCGTTCATCGGGGTCCAAAGGACAATCAGGTTGCTACCGGTGCCTTCATCTTGGCCTTCGAGGGTGATACAGTACCGGAGAAGGTCAAGGTGATGGTCTACCATTGTGACGTCAAGCCCTATATCCCTCCCCCGATGCGGTGCTTTAAGTGCTGGAAGTTCGGGCATATGTCTTCCCGCTGCACTTCCAGCCTCACATGTGGAGATTGCGGACGCTCATCACATCCCAATACTCCATGTGCCCCGCCTCCCATCTGTGTCAACTGCGGAGAGCATCATTCCCCTTGCTCGCCTGACTGCAAAGTCTTTCAGAAA